>NW_011494739.1:7474246-7474501 GCF_000754665.1 Bison bison bison
CCACCCTGCGCGGGGCCCGCCGGGAGCCAGCCGAGAAGTGGGGCGGAAAGCAGGGGAAAGCCCGCCCGGGCTGGCGGCGCTGGCTGCGCAGGCGCAGATTGCCGGCCCGCCCCCACGCCGGCGGCACGGCCATATTTAAAGGGAGGCCGGCGAGGGAGCCAATGGGGGACGAGCGTGTGGGGGCGGGGCGTGGCGGCGCAGGCCCCGGATGTGGCTGCTGTGGCCCCTCCTCCCCCGCGCTCCCCTCAGAGCCCC
>NW_011494739.1:7475325-7481576 GCF_000754665.1 Bison bison bison
AGGGAGGGATGGGGGGGCGGGCAGACCCGAGTCTCCCCGGGCCTCTCCGGGACGCTGTGAGGGCGGGGGGTAAGAAAACGACTCCTGCAAGCCCTTCTGGAACCTATTAAGCAGCTGGGGCCTTGAGCCTGAACAAATACCACGTCTTAATGGATTCTCCTGCCAGGATAAGAGCGTCGGTTGGCGGCTAGGTGCTCCGTTTGAAAGCGCCTTCCTACTCTAATTCAGACGTTCGGTCTGTGGGTTTATCCTTTGGTGACAGACCCCTCCCTGCGGGCGCTGGTATCCCCACTGAAGTCCTGGGAGACTAGGGAAAAGATGGCTGCATTGTGCCTCTGCTGGAGCCCAGAGTCTTTCTGAGTGTGTTGAGGCAGGAGGTGGCCTCAAAGTTCCTTTGTCTTCATCCTCCGGGAAGGTAACTAGTGTGGTTCCCCTGCCTCCTAGAAGTGCTGCGTGCAGCCAGGTCTGCAGAAGCCCCGTGTGGTTGGTGGGTCTTATTAGGCCAAGGACATTGTGCTGGGCTTCAAGGGTCAAGGTGCAGCGCCCACGCTCTTGTGTTAGAGTCCCAGGCCTTTAGGTCGCAGTCAGTTCCCAGCTCTGGGAATAGCTCCTCTAAAGACTGGTAGTTAAGTTTTTGGATGGACGCGTTGCTCCAGGAGGTGTTGATACAAGTATTATTAGTATTGTGTTAGTATAAGTACTAATTTGTAATAGTACTAACTAGTATTAGTATTATAAGATTATATTGTCATTTGTACTTTTGACTGAATTTGGCCTGAGACCCTGGTTGGAAAACCTGAAGCCCAGAGTAGTCCCTGGTCCTCAGTGTGCTCAAATTGGTTAGAGGCAGCCTCAAGCCCATCTGTGCCTCAGAGATCCCAGGAGGAGCTTGGGCTCCTTGAACCCTGCCATCAGGGGTTAACCCCCTACGAAGTTCCTCTAGGAGACAGTGACACTGCTGGTGGGCGTCCATGTTCAGGGCCCCCCTCTCCCATTGTTTCTCTACCAGCTCCTCCCAGGCTGGTTATGGACAGAAGGGTGGGGATAGCACTCAACCCACGGCTTTTCTCCGTTGAAAACAGAGTCCCCTGGGCTGATGTGTTGTGAAGTTTCAATCAAAAAGCAGCTGTGGGGCCGTTTAATCTGCTAAGTCAGATGTGAATGGGGGTTCTGCAAACCAGACGACTCATTTTGTGAGAGCGCTGGCTTGTATTTGAAAGTGAGAACACTGAGCTTCATGAATCTTTCCTTGTCCTTTGTGACCTAGAACTTTTTGGAGCTTCGACAGCTGGGGTCTTGTCAGTTGATAATGGGGTCTTCTCCATTGATAATTGGGGGGTGGGTATTAGTTGAAACGTGGAAACTGGGTGCTGTGGATGGCTCCTAGGAGGGGACTGATTGAATGCACTTGGTTGAGGACAACAAATTAACCCTTCTTTTTCTCAACCCCTAAGTGAGGTCCTTCGGTACTGAAGACCGTCCTACAGATAGGCCTGCTCCCCCTAGAGAGGAGATTTATGAGTACATCATCTTCCGGGGAAGTGATATCAAAGATATTACTGTGTGTGAACCTCCGAAAGCTCAGCACACGCTCCCTCAGGATCCTGCTATCGTTCAAGTAAGTGCCTCTCTGTATTTCTGTTGTGGGCATTGTTTCTAAGAGCTGCTGGTTTCCAAGTGGAACTTGGTGTCGTCTGGCCAGAGTGCTCAACTCAAAGAATGATCTTTTCATGAAAAGTAGTTGAATTTTCGTCTAGGCGGTTGGTGTTCTGTGGGAGGTCTTAACCTCCTCTAGCACGCAGTGGGGTGTACTGAAGAGGGAGGTGGGTGTGCTGGGAGGGGTGGGGGTGAGATGCTTCTAGGGGAGATTACCGATATGCACCTGGGGGGCTTGTCCTTAGTGTCGGGTTGGGTAAGCCTGTAGCCCCAGTGGTGTGCTATGAGCAGCAGAGACGTTTGGAGGGACTTGGGTCAGCGGAACTCGCTGTTTCCACACTGTCCAGGCGTTGTATTTAGAGTTGCGGAACATTGACGTTGCAGGTCTCACACCACATGCCTGCCTGCTGCATTAGGGCATTTGCCCTGGATTACTAGGGAGCCCAGGGGTCCCTAGTAATCCCTTTCTTAACTTGTAAGAAGTTTACAAGTCCCTTTCTTGACTTGTAAACTTCGACAGTCACTGACTCTTCTTGGGTTCACACTGCAGGAGGCTCTGGGGCTCAGCGTGCCCCCTGGGAGGTAGGAGCTTGCACTCTGGGCTGTGGAGCCCGTAAAGAAGCTCCAGGCCAGACTTTGGAAAGGTTTGGAATGAGCATCCCTAGGAAGCTGCGAAGAAGGAAGTACCTGAACAAGTCCTGAGCGACAGCGGGGCCCAGGCACCAGTCTGCCTGAAGGTGGGGAGCCAGAGAGGAAACGTGTGAAGACAGTTCCCTAGTAGCACAGCTGGGCCCCTGAATGTTGGGGGAAGGGCCTAGTCGATGCCCCTGGTCCTCTGAGTTTCTAGTCATAGGCAGCAGGGGCCATTAGAGGGGTTCATAGCGTTAGGAGAAGATCGTGTTAGAATTTTGTAGACTGGTGGAGCTGGGGATAAAGTATGGAAAGGGCAGTTCTGAGCTCCCTGAGGCTATCTTGGAGGCTCATGCTCCTCGGTGCCGCCTCAGCCTCTGCGAACACAGGCTGACAGCCTGGCTGCCTTTGCTGGTCTGCACGGTGCTCTCCAGGCAGGGTGATGGGAGGCCTTGCGCTGCTCTCACCTGTGTGTCTCGTTGCTCAGTCTTCCCTGGGCTCGGGCTCGGCCTCCTCCTTCCAGCCACACGTGCCTTACAGCCCCTTCCGAGGGATGCCGCCCTACAGCCAGCTGGCCGCCAGCTCCCTGCTTAGCCAGCAGTATGCCGCTTCCTTGGGTTTAGGTGAGTAACCTTTGCCACCTGTGAACTGCCTGTGCTGTGACATCCAGGAGATGGGCACAGACCCTGGTGGTGGGGACACTGTATTCTTGTCACATGCAGATTTGTAGTGCACACTGCGTAATGTACCTTTCTCAGTGCCCCTTCAGCTAGTGAGAAATTAGTAATTCCTCAAATGAGTGAGAGAGGCAGCAGTATGAGTTTTGAAACAGATGAATTGAATCAGAATTCCTTTAAAATAGCCTGTGTCTGGGTGGAAGTTGTGGTACGTCTGCTTCAAGGAAGAAATAACTGATATGTGTAATTACAGATGAGTTCTAACCACTTACACATTTGTCAGCCTATAAATATAAAAGTTAAGTGCAACACCCACCTATTCTATCCTTTTATCATTCTCCTGTCAGTGCTTTGCTCAAAAAGTGAAATTTCCCCCACGGCTGAGTAAGTTCTCTACACGCGTAGACTGAGGGTTACCTGGCCATAGGTTTGCAGTGTATTCAGACCACAGAGTTGCAGGCATTGCCTACTTCGCTCATGAATCATGCTTGTAAGAGTCCTGCCGTCTTGACCACTGCTCCTGCAGTGCAGGAGCCCTTCTCACCTGGCTCCCTCTTCCTAGGTGAGGCTTGTGTGAACAAAGTGCCCCGTGAAAGAGCCTGCTGGGTGCGAGCGGAGTCTCTCCTTACTCACCTGTGTGCTTTCTTGTTTGCTCTTGTCTCCTTTATCTTCTTTTAGAGAAGTTGGTAAGCCCTCCAGCCTCAGCCGCGGCTTCCAGCCCTAGTTCTTCTCCATCTCCACAACCTGTTTCAGAGCTTGACATGTCCTCAGAGCCACACCAGCTCACTTCCAAGGGTAACAGCAGTTTTGGAGAACTGCATGCCGTGTTGCGAGCTAAGAGCGAGGGGTAAACCAGTAGTAGCCCAGAATGACGGTAGCTGTAGCAAATAACTTGCTGAGCCCATGGATCAGCTCAAGTGCTTCTGTGTGGTTCTGCATGCGATCCTGGAGTAATGGCTCCCACAGTTTTAAATGACTGATTAGAAAGAACCGGCAGTGCACTTTGTTCACTCGTCCTGAGTCCAGGGCCTGTTTTCACCTATTCCGTATTACCTCTGCTCAGAAGGCCCTTTTCTGAGGTTTCTATTGGGGAAGTCTGCAGGGCGATCGCCTGCTGCTCTGGGATCCGTGTGGCACTTTCCTCACCACCCAGGGCATGAGGAATCGGGGGCCTCAGATATCTCTGGGGAAAGAAGCACCATTAAAATTGGGTGGCCAACCTGAGCTGTAGACCAGGTGAACAGTGGGCCTGATCCCTGGCTTATTAACACTGGTTTGTGCAACCTGTCTGCCAGGTGCCTGCATGTGTGGGAGTTTCTTGACCTTTCTGGGCCTTCTCCTTTCACCAGCAGTCTGACACGAGAGCGCTGTGTGCCACCCTCACCATTGCAGAGACTCAGTCCAAGATGGTACCTGGGGCTTCCGTTACAGTCCACAACTACCGTCAGTCTGTTAACCTGCTTGTGTTGCGTTCCTGCGTGGATGCCAGAGGATCTGAGCTATGGCTGCAGTGATGGTTTTTCTCCATTTAAAAACTGCCTGAGATAGTTGGTGGTTGTCGCACAGAGTCAGACACGACTGAAGTGACTTAGCAGCAGGGCTCTTTACTTAGAACTGCTGTAAGGGCAAGATAGTTTGAGTGGTCTGTTTTTGTGAAAGGTAAACAAGCCCAAGGTTCTTGCCCAGTCTGGTTACAGTGTGAGTAGGACACAGCTGTGTCTTCTTGTGGGAAGGCCATGCTCAGTGACACAATTGTCAGAGAAAGTGGTCTAGGTTAATTAATGCCATCACAGAGAACACTTAGAAGTACCAGCGTGGGGACTTCCTGGTAGTCCAATAGTTAAGAATTCGCGCTTCCCCTGAAGGAGGCACAGGTTTGATCCCTGCTTTGTGGTGTGGCCAAAATAAAAAGTACCTGTGTGTAGGGCCTGGCTTCTGAGTACTTCTGATCTTTACAGGGAATTTCTCACAGTCGTTTCTGTTGTGTTTGCAACAGAAGGTAGACTGTCCTGTGTTCACGTGTGCTGGGCTGCTCCTCCGAACATAGTTACCCTATAGTTAGGATTCATTCTGTCTCAGAAGTCTGTGCACCTCCACCTAGTCTTCAGCTGTCTGCTGCAACAGTGCCCATAGGAACGTGGGAGGGGAGATGGCCTGACCTCCCCCTCTGGCCTCCTCCTGTGGCTAAGCCCCTCCCGTGAGCTGGGAATTCTGCCAAGACTGGCTTCCGAGGCTTCTCTTCTGCCCTCAGGCCTGGGGATGCCTCGGGGTGGGGAAAGATTCCTGCAGTGCCTGCTCCAAGGGCAGCCTGGGAACCCTGGGCTCTTACAATGAGCCTTCACTGGGGGAGCACAGGCTGTCACTTCTCTGTAGTCAGCTCTCATCGCTTCATCCTTTTTTATTTTATTGCGCCTTAAGCAAAAATGACCGTGTTCTAGCATATTTAACTTCAAAGGCTGACCATTGCATTTTGTGGAAGATGCCAGACTGAGATGGTTCTTGTCCAGGAGGGCCCAGAGTGAAACACATTCTCAGACCATGAATTCACCAGCATCTCAGGACTGTCGAGCCCCCACGGGGTTAGAGCTTATGTGGTTTGGGGGAAGCGTTTTCTAAGGCACTTGAGAGGTGTTCATGGTGGTAGGGGTTTCCCTCCTCGGGGTGCCCTAACTAGGGGAGCCTGCTGGCTTTGTTGCTGCCTAGACTCAGTGCAGGGGATGGTACAAGTCAGGGCTGTGCTGCGTTTGGTAGAATTTCTCAAGGCAGTTGCCTTCCTCTCCTGCCTCATTCGCCAGCTGGGAGACAAGTATCGGGGTGTGGGGTGTGAGGCTTGCTCCTTTTCTCCATTTTTAAATCCTCTTCTTCTCAACTCAGGAGCCAGCTTTCCATCTGTCTCAGTCAGCAAGAGCCCCATGGTGGAGCAGGCCGTCCAGACTGGATCTCTTGATAACTTAAACTCCAAGAAGCTGTTACCTGGCAAGGGCACTGTGGGCATGCAGCTCAATGGGCGCCCGGCCCCACCCGGCACCAAGGCCACCACCGGTACTTAACTGCTCTCTCCCCTGGTCTTTATTCATGTTCTCATAGGCACAGTGCTTCCTGGGGGGGGTCTCTATTTTTTTAACTAGATCCCCCGGCCCCTCACCTCACAAGCCCTATAGATTTTGCAGGGCAGCCTCTTGCCACATGTACCCTGGGGGTGCCGCCTACATCCCTTGCTGGGCTTTGCTTCTGCGGGTGCTGGCCTTAAACTCTTTCCTTTTGCGCCTTAGATATAGCTCAGCCAGC
>NW_011494739.1:7481676-7484959 GCF_000754665.1 Bison bison bison
GCTGTGCAAACTCAAGGGCAGGTGAACGACGAGAACAGAAGACCTCAGAGGAGGCGCTCAGGTAACAGCTATTGCCATTTAGAGTTCTGGGGAGCCGTGCTCTGCTCACTGCTCCTGCCTGCTTCTCGTGGGTGACAGTTTCAGGGGGCCGGGTTCAGCGGTGGCTTCCATGTATTCTGTCCCTCTTGGTCTGCTGTTTGACACTGAGCAATGTTGGGTTAGTGGCTTACCAGCCAAGGCCACCCTTTCTTCTCACAGGGAACAGACGAACAAGGAACCGCTCCAGAGGGCAAAGCCGTCCAACTAACATCAAGGAAAACACAATCAAGTTTGAAGGTGACTTTGATTTTGAGAGTGCAAATGCCCAGTTCAACAGAGAAGAGCTGGACAAGGAATTTAAGAAGAAACTGAATTTTAAAGGTCTGAAAATTTGCCCTCCCCCCAGGAGTGTCCATAGAGTGGGTCAAGGAAAGACAGCTGGGGGTGGGGGGCAGCTGGGAATGGTGGTCACTGGGAAAGCTTGCCTGTCATATAAGGAATTCCTGGCAAGGAGAGGAGTCTGGAGCGGGGACAAGAGCAGATTGCAGGGCCTGGGGCAGTGTGGGGTGAAAGAGACCAGCCCTGAGGAGCAGAAGAGCTTTAACTCAGTGCAGAACACTCCCGGGCGTTTCCCCAAGCCTCAGTCAGCTGGAGTGGCCTAGTGGGCACCTGTCCTGGCAGAAGGGGCTTGGTTTGCTCCCTGGCATCTCAGTGCTCTGCTTCTCTGTGCAGATGACAAAGCTGAGAAAGGGGAAGAGAAGGACCTGGCCGTGGTGACCCAGAGTGACGAGGCCCCTGCTGATGAGGACCACTTGGGGCCCAACTGCTACTATGACAAATCCAAGTCCTTCTTTGACAACATCTCCTCTGAACTCAAAACCAGGTTGGGGATCTGAGGGACCAGGCAAGGCCTCGGGGAGCTGGTGTGGAGGTGGTGTACCTGTGCCCTTGAGACTGGGGCATGCTCCCATGGAGACCAAACCCAGATCTCAGGTTCAGGGCAGATCTCTGGGGCCCCCATTCACAGTTTTACCATCATGCATACAGTAGCCCCAGTGGCACCATCAGTAGGTGGGGTCACTGGTGCTAGAGTGATCTGACCCAGGTCCAGGCCCCTCTTTGCTCAGCTGCCCTTTCGAACCATCAGGGTGGGGGTGGAAAGTGCTCCCCGCTGGTACTGCTGATGTTCAGTTCTGTACCACCTCGCCTGGGCCTGCTTCCTGGTCTGACCTTGCTGGCTTGAGGCCCTTGCCACCTAGGCAGCTGGCATGGGTGTCCACGGTTTTCTTAAACCTGATGGCTTGAGGCCGGGGACTTGTATGTGCTTTGTTTTTAGTATCCAACTGCTGATGCCTAGGTGCTGCCCAGGAACATGCTAGACAGTAAATGGAGTCTGTAGGATGAGCATGGTGTGGACACTCAGGTCCCTTCGTTACTCAAGTGGAGTAGTGGGCGCTGGGGGTACAGCAGAAAGGAAAGGAAGAGGCTCTTGTTTCCCTTCACCCTGAGCACACAGCAGTCTTGTGCTGGCTTTAAGAGGTTGCAGGTGTGAGAGACCCGTCCAGTAGGAAATAGGCCTGGGAATCCTTGCAGTGCAGAGGCTCCGGCTCCAAGGTCCTGACTGGATTGCCCCCGCCCCCCATGGCTCCAGTGATGAGTCACCATCTGTCCTCCTTCCTCCCCAGGCTGTGTGAGGAGCTGCCTGCTGCAGTCAGTTTCACGTTCTTTGTTTGTGGTTCAGTTCCAGGCGGACGACGTGGGCTGAGGAGAGGAAGCTCAACACGGAGACCTTCGGAGTGTCGGGGAGGTTCCTCCGAGGCCGTAGTTTCCGGGGTGGATTTCGAGGGGGCAGGGGCAACGGTGCAACCCGCCGTAACCCGACTTCCCACAGAGCTGGGACCGGCAGGGTGTAACGAGGCAGCCAAAGGTAAGTGAGGGGGCTCCGTGATCCTTTAGCATCTTGGCCAGACTGGGCCCCGTAATCTTAATCACTTGGGAGGCTCTCAAGGACGGTGAGACTCAGGCCCCAGGTTGTCAAAGTGAGGGTCCAGGCACAGAAGGGTGGGGTGTTTCCTCCTCTAGTGTGGTCAATCAGGAGAGATGATTACAAGCTGGGACTAGCCCCAGCCTGGTCCTGCAGTGCCCCCAAGTCTGCATCTTTAACTAGGTCAAGGGATCACATGTGCCCCTTGGGGTCTGGATGGCATGTGAGCTGCAGGTGGGACCTGGAGCTGCCTCCCAACCCCCAATGTGGACAAAAACAATGATCTCAAGTTGTGTTGGCTGACTTGGGGTTGGGGGAAGGTTGAGTAGCCCTTTCTTCATTGGAGGCCAGGGTGTGCTGGGCTTGAGCTGGGGAGGTGCCTGGTAAGATACTAACCAGGTGTCATGTCTTCTCGAAGGCTCTTGCTGAAGCGGCACGGGTGCCAGGCCGTGTCTACGAGGATGATGGAGAACGCTGCACTTACTGGGGGAGATGTGGTCACTTCGTTTACTGAGTTTGGAAAGTTCCACACTACTTCTTAAGTTTTGGACTGAACTTGGATGTGGTCTGGGTTAGAACCTCTTGTTTGGGGAAGTGTACATGGGAAACCGCTTTGAGGTTTCCTAGCCTATTTTTCCTTTTTAGTTGTGCACAGCCTGATTCTAAGGTTTTGGTGTTCTGCAGAAAGGTTCTGGAGCGAAAGCGTGATCCTCATTTTGTGACCTTTCTTGGACAGCTTTGACTTTAAGGTGGAACCAAATTTCATTTGGCAAATGCAGCAGCCAAATGCATCTCTGTAACTCAACTGGCCACAGGTGCTGTTGGCCTGGCACCCTCACTGCCACAGGTGGGGCCCAGGAGCCGGGCACGGCCAGCACAGGGGCATGTGGGGGCGGGTGGGCCTAGGGCAGGGAAAGTGCGGTGTCCCACGGATCATGTTGTATAAGCAAAGCAGATGACCCTGACATCCCAAGGGGCAATGTCAAGGTAGGGGCTGGTGGGGTTGGGGTGGGGGGCTCCTGGTGGTGAGCTGTCACTTGGAACGTGGCTTCTGTAGGAATCGGGTGGGGGGTGAACACCCAGGACAAGCCCCTCGGTGGCGTGCCTGTCCTCGCCAGTCCGTGACCCAGGCCAGTCAGTGTTGGACTCAGGCCGAATGCTGTTCGGTGTCTCATCCACTTGGAAATGAGCCAGTCTTTGTTTTTTTGCGAGGTCGATTGACCGAGAGCATATTTCTTCTCAGTTGTAAATAGTTCCATG
>NW_011494739.1:7485059-7490529 GCF_000754665.1 Bison bison bison
CTGTGTTTTTGTTTTACTGGTAGGTGGAGGGGAGGGTGGGAATATAAATTCGTTGCATGAGACCTGTAGTAGAAGCATGTTCCCTCTGACAGGGCATTGTGGTGAACATAAGCACCTTGGTAACTAAATCCCTTTAAGTAGGTATAAAGGTTTTAGTTCTGTATTACGTTACTGTAAAAGCTTAGGTTTATTTTTGTAGGACTTCATGGCTAAGAATTAGAGAATAGCAATGGGGTTGCTCTGTTGGAGTAATGTAAACTTGTAATTATAAATAAACACGCAAACCTTTAAAACTCTTCTTGCTCTAGAAATAGTCCTGTTGACTCTGTTGCCTAAATTACATCAGGGTTAACATGCCTGTCCCACATGCATGCTGTGCATGTGCGTTCAGGCCTTGAGCTGGTCAGATCTCTGGGGACACCTGGTGCTGTGAGCAAGACCTGGTCAGTCTGGGTGTGGGCCGTCAGCCAGGCCCTTCTGGGGTGAGTGATCCTGTTCTCTGGACACTTGGGACACTGGTTTAAAGAACCAGCTTCAGAAAGCTTGCTACCTTAGTGCAGCTTCCACACCCCCAGAACTTCATGTTGATGCTTTATAACGTGTTACAGGGTGGACCCTTGGACCACAGAGAAAAGCAGAGACCTGGCCACTTCCAGATGGGAGCGCCTCTCGTCACTGTTAATGGGCATCCAGGTGGTTTCTCACAGGCAGCGTCAGGGCAGGGCCAGGCAGCAGGTGGACCCAGCCTTGTGTTCTGGCCAACGTCCTCTTTTGGGCAGTCCACCACTCCTAGCAGGTCCTGAGCCCTGGTGGTAGTTGCAGAATTTGAACAAATTCTTGGCAACTTTCCATTCGGGTGACTGACATCTTTGACCAGTGAAAAATAAATACCTTCCACAGTTGACCTGCTGGATACAACCAGCCTAAACACTAATTCTAAACTAGGTAGGTGACTCCACACACAAGCTCAACAGGTATTTCTCTGCTAGAGATTCTAAATATAGTTAAGTCAGTTTACCACCTATGATTAACCTTGCTATCAAAAATTTAAACTGACAATCATTGTGACACTTCAGGCTGAGTTTACAATGTGTCTAGGCCTTTTCACTGTTTTGGCTGTGCTGTGTGGCTTATGGGGTCTTAGTTTCCTGACCAGGGAGTGAACGAATGGGGGAGGGGGGCTCTCAGCAGTGAAAGTGTGAAGTCCTGCCCCTGGATCACCAGCGAATTCCCTGTATTCTTTAGAAGTCTGATGGATGGACATAAACCACTGAACTGAGAGCTCAGTTCAAGAAAAGCCATAGACGAGACAAGTACTACAAGTGCAGTCAGAAGAGACCACCAGCCCAGAGACTCAAGAAAGCCCTCTGGGTTCTCCTGTGGTACGGGAAGCCAAAAGGCAATGCCATCGCTAAAGCTGGTGGCAGAGCCCACGAGAGGCAGAGAGCTATGCAGGCCAAGTGGGTGGTAGGGGTTTTTCTTCTGAGGCAAAGTTTAGGACCATCACTTATTCTGTAAGTGGGCTGGAAGCTAAAAGAAGGATAATCTTTCTGGTTAAAAAGGGAGAGGGGGTAGGGACCAGAAGTCTTAAGGGATCAAAACAGGAGGAATGCTGACCTCATTTACTAGAACCAGAAATTCAAGACCAGTTCCAGAGCTGCGCTGCAAAGTGAGCTCCAGGTTTAAACTGAGCGGTCTGTCCTTGTGATGTCATACATTCATCAAGGACTCCAACAAAGTGTGAGAAGAAACGGTCATCCTGTTTCTAGAACCCTTAAACTGGAGAAACCCCAAGTTTCTGCCTCCGTGGCACCCCTTGTCTACTGCCCTGTACAGCCTTTCCACAAATCCCAAGGGAGGGATCCCACTCAACCATCACCTTGTCTTAGAGCCTGGTGAAGAGGAGCAGAAACGAATGCTCCAGAGACCCAAAGTGAGCAAGTTCCCTAAAGAGCTATCCATACACCTAAAAGATGCATTCACCTCTGAAAGAAAGGTTAAAAAATAGGCAAATTTATTGTAGGACACTTGGACAGTATGGATAAGTGGAATGGAAACGCATATGTATCCTTTTGGAAATCAGCCATGATTTGAATTTAAAAATCGTTACAAGCAAAATTTCATTTCATCATGATGCTTTCTTTTGTTTCTTCTTTTCATTTTCTTCTTTTTCTTTTTCAATCTCAGCAACGTATTTCTCAATCTCTTCAGGATTTAAAATCTACCAAAGGAACAGTGTATGGTTAGCCACACAAGGTGCCCCCAAACCTAAGTCCCAGATGCCCCCTCTGGCTGCTTCTACAGGAGAGCGAAGCCACATGTGGCTGACCCAGGGGACAAGCTGGAACCGATGTGTAGATAGTCAATGTGGGAATGCTTGCTTTTCCACTCATGGGGGGACCCTTGTAAAGAACATTTCTTGGCGCTAGAGCAGTTCTGAACGTGTACTGCCCCCGGCCCTGACCACTGGGAACGCACCCAAAGAGAAGGACAGCAAACCAACTTGGTGATTACCTTGAGGGGTTGATCTCGCCTCATGACAGCAAGCTCTATGTTTTTGCCACCTGACTGAACCACCTTCAAGGGGAGAAAAGAGCATCAGACACCTCACCCACCTTGACCAGACTTGGTGCCCTGTGAACCTGAACCCAGAACTGCTGCACAAGGGGAGGGGTGGACACGGGGTGCCCCAGCTGCACACTGATGCGGTCCTGTGGGGTATCTGCACTCCTCGATCCTGGGACAGCTGGACTCAGGGCCCTGCCAACTGCTCGCAGCCTGCCCCATCACCGAGGCCTGACACCTGGGCCCCAGCCTAGCCTTAAGCTGTAATCCCCCTCTGCCTCTTTGGCTTCACCCCCAGCACCTCCAAGGTCTTGACAGAGTCTAAGACCTCACAGCTCCCATCCATTATTCCCAGTTCTTCTAATTCTGACTCTAGCAATAGCTTAAGCCTCAAAAAGTCTGAACTCTAGGCCAACTTAGCCACTTTGGTACCCTGACTGCCCCAGATGTAGAAGGAGCTGACAAAGCACCAAAGTGGTGCCTGGTGGTACCATGAGTGCCTGCGCCTCTCCTTGTTGCCTATACATTAGGCTGTTCCTTTCCATGCTGTCCATTCCCCAGGCCAAGTACCACCACCACCATAGTATGGATGTCTTCACCTTGCCCAGGTTTCAAACACAAACTTACTTCCAGAAGGGCCTTGATAACCAGCTTAATAGTCAGATCATCTGTTTCAATGGCTTCGTCAGTATAATTCTTCTCCAGGAATTCACGCACTGACTTGGCACCCCGGCCTATAGCATTGGCCTGAAACAGGGATGTGCGTTACATGGCACAGAATGCAACGATTCAGAGCCAGCCAGTGCCACCCTGCTCCTGCGTGCTGTGGAGAGGCAGCTGGGCTGGGGGAGGCCTTGCCCCATGGCTTCTTTTTGCAAAGGGCTATTTGGAGTTGGTGCTCATGCCCACTAAGAATGGGATTCTAAAGAAAGACACACGGGCATCTTGTATACGCCACGTGTCCTTAGAGCTCACTGTCCTTTGCTCCCAAACATCAACACTGAACAACTTCCTGGCTTCCACATCACAAGTGTCATGAGCACACGACGTGTGTATGCACACATCCCTCTACAGGATGAAGCCAGCTCAAAGTCCCAATAGCCTCCAAAACTGCTTCCAAAGGCAAAACAGCCCCAAGCCCCTTTTTTGCCAGGGACTCACCTTCCAGGCATGGTATGTGCCCGAGGGGTCAGTCTGATAGAGTCGGGGGGTGCCATCAAAGTCAAAACCCACAATGAGGGCAGAGATGCCAAATGGCCGGCGCCCGTTGCTCTGCGTGTAGCGCTAGCGGAGAAAGAGACACAGTGACACTGCAGCCTCCACATGGAGGCTGCCCAAAACCCACTGCGAATAAAACACACCATGTTCCAAACACAGATTACAACAAAAGGATGAAAATAAATTAAGCCCATGTTCAGGTTACTTGTAATTCAAGTGAAAAGTGAAACGAGCCCATGGTTTTTTAGCATTCCTCCTTCCTGTGCTACATTTTCTTTCTTAGATCAGAACTGCATCACGGAACGTGGCTGGGGTTCCTTGGAGTTACTTTGACAGCAGACACAATCTGGCTACAGACCAGGTTCACAAGTGATTAAGATTTCACCAAGAGCAGGAGTGGCTTTTAGCCCCCTCACAACTGTCTGGTGACTGGTCATTCAGAACAAGAACAAAAACTACATCGTGTCCCTCCAGAAATGTGAATGTGGACTACTCCAGGCCACTAAATAAGACCACCACAATGCCACTGAAAAGGATACACAATAGTAAAAGTGCAGATGAAGAAGTCAAGGTTAGGACTGTGCCTGTGGAACAAGTGCAGTTTCCCGATTTGCCCCCAGAGATGTCCTGTGGCAGGACGCCCCAGGACACAGCTCATCACCAGAGCCGAGCCACAGCAGGAACACCCACCTGCTTCAGACTGGCGATATAACGGGTGATGTACTCCACGGTGACCGGGTCCTCTACGGTCAGTCGGTGGCTCTGGCATTCCACCCGGGCCCTGTTGATGACTATTCTTGCATCAGCAGTGAGGCCTGCAAGGATCACAAAGACAATGCCCCCTAAGCCATGCCTCACCCCGGCAACTGTCAAGGATGGCGCAGACCACATGCATGGACAGCAGATAACCTTGGGCAGGTTCTAAAACCAGTCCTGAGAGGCAGCACCAAGGTTACTCTGAGAGCCCCACAGTGGAACCAGTAGCCTCTGTGAAATCCTCTGAGAAAGCTGAATGGTTAAGGAGCTATGGGTGCTAGGCTACACACTAGTCTTTGACAAGTCAATCTCCAGGGGAACCGGGATCTTCCTGCTGAAGGAGGAAATGAGTGAAACCACAGAAGTCCAAAACACTGCACATCCCGAGAGCAGGGCACTGTCCAGCTCTCCCCCCTTCATAGATAGGTACACGGTTAACTGTGGACAGCTGACCTTTCTCCTGACAGCAGCAATGAGGAGACAGCACAGCTCTTCTTTTAGGAACTGTTTATTCATTTAGACCCTCTGCTTCAGCCTCCTGGGGAGGATCGTACCCCTGAAACTGAGGCCAGCCCTTTTCTTAAAAGCCAAATCTTTAAATGATTTCGGTTTAACCAATCACATGCCCCCCATAGCCCTTTCACTAGGTTAGCCTCCAGACAGCCATTCTTCCAAGACATAGGGACACGGTGCTGGCCCCAGACTCACCGGCGAATGCCATGCAGACATTATCATCCAGCGCACAGATCTTCCGCACTGTCCTTTCATCCTGCAGTTTGGCCACTGACTTCTTCTCCACACCAAGAACAACAATGTCTTTTCCTCGAACACCGACCTTCAATAAATATCAATGGGGCACTTACGAAACTGACCAGAGGTTTTGCCACCAGAGACACAGCACTAAAAGCAGATGTGTGAACACCCTTGCGGG
>NW_011494739.1:7490629-7492387 GCF_000754665.1 Bison bison bison
GGGGGGGGGGCATGCACACCCTGCAAACTGTGGGTCTCGATCCACTTTTGGGAGAGCTAGCCCAGGCATCACCATCTAGGCACCTAGCCTTGTGCATTAAATTACTGACATGTAGTTTCAGTTACAAAACAACTAAGGAATAACTGCTATATAATCCATGTGTTCGTGAACATGTGTCATTTCAACCCAGTGAATCAAGAGTCTCTGTAAAGCTTGAGCATGAGTCCCTAACAGTGAAGTCAGGTGTTCCAAAAGCAGTGTTGCTGTGATTATGAAACTGTACCCAAGTCCTTCCCTCTTTCTCCTGTGCACTTTTTTTTTTTTTCCTTCTTTGATTATACCATCAGGCTCAAGGGATCCTAGTTCCCAGACTAAGGACTGAACCTGGGCCACAGCAGTGAAAGCACAGAGTCCTAACTACTGGACCGCCAAAGAACTCCCCCTTCTGCACTTTTGAAACCAATGTGCACAGCAGTGGAGAAATGCCTGGTGTGGTATCAGGTGAACAACATATCAACTATTACTGGGATGCCCATGGCTCTGCTTATGGCTGACACTATAGCAGAAAAAAAGATGTTTTAAATACATGGGGGGAAAAAACCACACTGGCTGCCAGTTAACCCACTCAAAGCACAGCAGACACAAACGAGACAATCACTTGTAAAAGTAAACTTCTCTCAGTTTGGACAGGATATCTCAGCCTTGGCCCTACAGGCACCTGGGCCAGCTAATTCTTCAATGTGGGGGCCAGGTCTGAGCCCTGTTGGATGTTTAGAAATTTCCATGTCCCGTGCAAAGAAGCACCGGGTGGCAGCCTTTCAGATTTCAAGGAGCTTTCTCATAAACTGTCTGCAAAGGCCAGGCCCAGGGGCAGCAGAGTCAGGGCAAGCAGAGGCAGACACCTGCTGGCCCACGGTGGAGGGGTTATCAGGTGACATTCCCCCCCTCCGTAGTCTTCAAGCTGAGCTGAGGTAGGTCAGAAAGTGGATTTGGGGGCCTTAATTTCGAGATTCATGAAATAAAAAATACTTCAAAATTCACAGAACCGTGTTTTTTCTCTGCCTACTCAGGCCTCTGAAACACTAAATGATTAAGGAAAAAAAAAAACCCACAAAAACCCATCATCCAATTTGACCGATAAACTCACAGGTATCTTAAAGACAACAGGTATTCACACCTGAAACAGCGGCCTAAATGACAGACCGCTCAGGTGCGACGAGACCCGAGTCGGGGGCAGGGTCCAAAGGGCGAGGACTCAGCAGTAGGACCCAGGAGGGAGCCTGCCCGCCGCGCCGGCGGCCCGGGAACTGCAGGGCCGATGCGACACCGGCCGCCCTTTGTTCTCGACATCGCCCTGGGCCTGGAGGGCAACTACTTTCTGGGGGCGGGGGACGACAGGGAGGGGGGAGTCGGCTACCTGGGAGCTGTCCAGACTCCGTCCGCCCCAGCCACCTACTCCCTCAAGGAGCGCCCGGAAACTAGCTAGGGCCGAGCTCTGCCTCTTAAGTTCTGCGCCCTCGCACCGCCCCAGGCCCCCCAGGCCTGCGCGGGGGCCCCGCCAAGATGGCGTCGGCGGCAGGCGCGCGCTCGGCTCCGGACACGGCGCGGGGAAGCGAAGCCCGCAGCCAGCAGAGCCCTTGTCGAGGCACCAGAAGCCCCGCTCGCCCGTACGCGGAAGCCGGCTCCCGGAGAGTCGCCCGGCCGGCCCTCGCGACCGCCGCCCTCGGCGCTCCTTTCTTGCAGCGGCGCCCCAATCCC
>NW_011494739.1:7492979-7507727 GCF_000754665.1 Bison bison bison
CACAAGGCGGCTCCCCCCCGCGCCCCCCGCCCCCCAGCGACTGCGGAGAATGAGCGCCTCCGGCTGCCGATCGCACCCGGAGAATAAACCCCAATGATCTAGGGCTGATCCCGCGCCCGCTACCATGTCGGTGGCTTTCGCGTCCGCCCGGCCGAGAGGCAAAGGCGAGGTCACGCAGCAAACCATCCAGAAGGTGGGCTGGGGACCCCGGACTGCGGCACGGGAGCTGCGGGGTGCGGGCGGGCGCCGGGCCGGATCGAGGGTAGCCGGCGGGCGCGGGGCGCGAACAAAGCCGGGGCGCAGGCGACCGCAGCGACCCCGCCGGGGCCCCGCGCGCGCTTGGCCGCCGACGTGCGCCAGTTTGGGCGGGGGCGAGCGTGGGTCATGAGCAGGGCGCGGGGCGGCCCGCGGGGTGGTGTCGGCGGATCCAAGCCGGGAACGACCCTGGGCCACGCCGGGCACGGTGGGGACCCGCAGCTTTCTAGACCAGGGGCCGCGGGCAGGGGCGCAGGGTAGCAGAACAGACTGCCTAAGGGGTGGTGTCCGAAAGATGCTGCTCGCGGGATGGTATCCTCGGATCCAACCCGGGATCGACTGCGGGCTGCGCGGGCACAGTGGTGACTCACCATCTTTGGGGCCACAGTCCGTGGGTAGGGGTGCAGGGCGGTGGGACCAGGCGCCCACCGAGTGGTGTCCGCCGGCCATCCCGCGCGCACAGGGGATCCGCTTCGCTGGCGAAAGCGGTGGCGCTGCGTGATGGGCGGCCCTGGCCCCTACGCGCACCTTGACTGGTCGAGGGGCGCACGGGGCGACAGGAATAGGTCCCAGCGCCCGGCCCCTACCGCCCCCTTAAGTGCTGGCACTCCGAGGCACAAAGGGGCGCATCCAGAGGGTGGGACGCAGTTCCAGTAGCCCCGCAGCCCTTCAAGGAGCGCGCTACACCCTGGGGCCGACCTGCCGGCCAAACCTTGCTGCCCTTATTCGCCTGTCAAATTGTCTTTCAGCGTGACACCTAGCCAGCCTCTCACCTAACAGAAACTTTACACATTCGCTTTACAGCCTTGCCCACGTTCTTTAAGTTCTGCCTTGTGGTTTTCTAGAGATACCTTCCCGTTGGTTTGGGGGCACCTTTAACAAAGCCTTAAGTTGTGAAAATGAAGATTTCAGTTTTCCTATTGTTTTTCCTTAGAAGAAAAGCTCAGAAGAAAGAGAGTGTTAGTCATTCCAGCTTGAATTTTTTTGATGTTTTTGATAGCTATGTTACTTTCTTTTCTAACCTGCGGTCCTCTGCAGTATGCCTTGGTTTCTGTGAGCCTGTTTTTCCCCTGAGGGGATTCACTTTGATGGCCGCGGCCCTTCTTCCTTGATGACCTGCGGGGTCCTGGTGGACTTGTTCTCAGCCTCTTGACTGTTTGAGACGACTTTTGCCGTGACTGGTTTTGACAAACGAGGAGCCTCATAAATGCTAAATGGGGAAGAGAAGACTTAAGAAGCAGGAGAAATACAGGTTTAAAAGTAGAGCATTCTTATTTGTTTGGTTAACCCTTATGGGGTGCTTACTGGCCTTATTCTAAGGGCTTTGCAGGTCTCAACTCGTTTAATGTCTTGAGTTACTATCGTCCCCATTTTACAGATCAGGAGACAGGTATAGGGAGGCTGAGTGCCTACTGGTACACGGTAGAGCCAGGAGTCACACCTGGACAGCGGCTCCAGGGTCTGCCCTGACAGTGACACTCCATGTCGGACTCTTGGTTGGGCAGAGAGTCAAGCATGTGACCCAAACGCACATGTTGGCAGCCCAAGGGGCTCTGAGGACCCAGGTTTTTGGAGCTAAGTGTGACGAGTATAGTCACTGTTCCTAAAGCTGCCTTGGCGTCAGCATTCATCCAGTTGTTTGCATTTTGCAAGTCTCTAGGCAGAAGTGTGTGTTTGAGCACTGCTCCCAAACATCAGATCAGAGAGACTGCATCGCAGGGCAGAAGGTCTGCATGCTGACCGTTGGAGATGGGTCTTCGGCTTAGGCTGTCATCTGGCTTGACCTTTTAGGGCTAGCAGTCTGTGTAGTCACCTTGGTGTTTTGTCAATGCATATACGCAGGGCTCTCTTACTGGTATTCTGAGAGGGCATCAGAGATACATGTTCTGCACTCATATGAACTGTGTCCACAGTATGTGCTCATGCTCAGAGCATTGAGAAAAAGCCAGGGGTTCCTTGGAAGCCTACTTGGTAGTGAGACAGCAGGGAGTACACTCTTGTCCTTTGAGTATGTTTGGACGGGAGCTTGCCAGGCAAACTCCTACTCAACCTTCAAGGCCCCACTTGGCAGTTATGTGGTGAGTCCAGCATTTTGACATGTCACTTGGGCTCCCAAGTTTTGTGTTGCTGACCTGTTGTTGTGTCCCCAGGCTGGCACAGTGTCCAGCACAGTCAGTGCCTAGCATGTGCTGGAGCATCTGTGACCCTGGTCCCATCAGTCGAGCGTTTGGGACGGGCAGTTGTAGTCACTTCCTACAGCCGTCATAACAGATTACCACAAACAGGGTCATTTAAAACAGCTGCAATTGATTTTCTTACAGTTCCAAGGGTTGGAAATCCAAAGTCTTGGTGTTTACAGTGTTGCTTCTTTTCTGGGGTTCTGAGGTAGGATCTGTTCCAGGCTTTTCTTTGAGTTTCTGGCGATTGCTGGTGGTCCTTGGAGCTCCTTGGCCTGTAGACGCATAATCCTGACCTCTGCCTCCATCTTCACCTGGCCCCCTTCCTATGTGTCTATGTCCAATCTCCCTCTTCTCATGAGGACACCAGGTGTGGGATTTAAGGTCCGCCCTAATCCTTCTCTGTTGGCTCAGATGGTAAAGAATCCGTCAGCAATGCAGGAGACCTGAGTTCAATCCTGGGTCAGGAAGATCCCCTGGAGAAGGGGATGGCAACCCACTCTAGTATTTTTGCCTGGAGAATCCCATGGACAGAGGAGCCTGATGGACTACAGTCCATGGAGTCACAGAGTCAGACGCAACTGAGCAACTAACACATTAATCCATGTGACCTCAAATATAAGTTGATTACTTTCCCAAGAACCCTATTTCCAAATAAGGCCATGGTCCCAGATACTGGGAGTTAGGACTTGACCAGGTAATTTTGAGGGATGCATTTCAACTCCTAAAGGAGGACACATGGGGCAGGGGCGTATCAGATAGGGAGGACCAAAGAGTAGGGATAGTAAGGGTCTTAAAGGTTGAGAGTCACCAGTGGTCCCGCCTGTGGTCTGCAGGGAGCAGAGCAGGTGTTGTTCAGTGGCTCAGTCATGTCCAACTTTTTGTGACCCTGTGGACTGCAGCATGCCAGACTTCCCTGTCCTTCACCGTCTCCCGGAGTTTGCTCAAGCTCATGTCTGTTGAGTCAATGATGCCATCCAACCATCTTATTCTCTGTTGCTGCCTTCTCTGCCTGCCTTCAGTCTTCCCCAGCATCGAGGTCTTTTCCAATGAGATGGCTCTTCGCATCAGGCACCAAAACTGGTGGGGCTAGAAGGGCCAGCCTGGTTAGGGGTGCCTCAGTCATGCACTCAGTAGTCTTGCTTGCAGTGACCAAGCATAGTGTGAGGGGAGGTGCAACCCAGGTGAGAACCATGGGGGACATGATTTGGCCAGAGGGTCTGAGCTGGAGGTGGGCAGTGTCCCCAAGAAAAGCCAGTGACTCTGTACCTGGCCAGCTGACCTCTAGGCCAGGACCCATCCTGAACTGCTCTTTCCGGCTGGGGACCAAGACCATGCTCTGGGTGTCACTGGTGGGGGTTGGGGTGCCGCTGTCTCCACAGCCTGTGTGGCTGTACCTTGGCCGACGTGTAGGTGCCTCCTTGCTGCTTGGCACATAGTAGTTGCTTAAGAAATGTGAGTTTTATCATCACTGTTTATATTGGTTTCCTTAGCTTGTTTCCTCAGCTGAAGAGCAGGGGTAGCATCTTGTCCCTCTGCACCCGAGCACCTTGTGCGGGGGAGACAGGCTCTGTAGAGCTTATGGAGGGGTGGGCAGTTGGCGTGTTTGCTGATGCGGGTCAGGCATGGGAGAGAGATCAGCAGGGTGGCTGCCCAGCCCCAAGGACCTCAGTGCCCAGGGGCAGGGTGGGGGCACAGGGGTAAGGGGTGACCCGTTGTCGGGGGAGTGCCCTGTGCTCTCTCAGACCTGAAACTTGCCTTAAAAATGTAGGCTAATTCATGGGGGAGGTAGATTGGCCATTTTAAAATTCACAACTGAGAGGGTCTTGGGGACTCGGAGCCTCCTGTGAACTTTGCTGTTGATCATCTCAGGTAGTAATTATTGAAAGCACTTTCACCCCAGTGAGCAGAGGCCTGAGAAGGGTCTCCCGGGGTGGGAGTGGTGGTGTCCCCTCACTGTGGTCTCTGGGACCAGCCCTGGGTGGGGAGGCAGGGTGCTGCCCCTGAGCACACCTGAACCTGTGCTATGGAGGCTCTGAGTGCAGCCCCTATAGGTGTTCGCAGGGAGGGAACAGCTACCACTTGGCCTCTGCCCTTCTGCCCAGGCATTGCCCCAACCCAGGTGTTGTCCTGGGAGCCCCCTGGTGGAGGATGGAAGCCTCTGGATAAAGTACAGGCCGCACCCCCTGCCCCTCCACAATCCCGCCTCCTCAGGGCTGTGTCTCTCTTGCAGAGCCTGGAGGGGGAGGGAGAGGGAGGCAGCCAGGGGCCCTCTGACACTCACTCGCAGGTGTCCCCACTGTGCCCTGCCCGTGGCCCCAGCCCTCTGCCCCAGCCTGCTCCCCAGGCCCGTGGGCCCTGTGCTGGGAGTTGGATGACAGCGTCTATGCGGTCCCCAGGCTTTGAGTAGAAGCCGCCCTCCCCTGCAGTGAGGGGACCTAGCACTGGTGTCCCCAAGTGGCAGGACCTGGGCAACATTGGGCCAGTCTGGACCGCCTGATCTGTGGTGGGCACCATGACTGTGTGCCCTGCTGCGTGAACATGACAGGAGTCAGAAGGCTCCAGGGCGAAGGTGCTGGATGTTTGTGCAGCTGAGGCTCCTGAAACGTGACCCCAACCCCTTGGCCAGCACGGCTCCTGAGCCGATGGGCAACTGCGCCGGGACTGCAGGGCTGGTGGATGGCAGTGGGCGGTGGGGTCAGCAGTGAGGGTGGAGCTATGGCAGCTCACAGCCCAGCGCCGCCACCCCCAGGCCTCGGGTTCCTTGTTTTAAGGAAGATGACATGGTTGGATCCTTTCAACTGCATTTGTGGTAACACGTGATCATCTGGTACAGGAAGGCAAGTCACCTTGTAAGTAAGTGATGGTCTCAGCCTTTTGATGGTATTCTTGACATTGAGCAAAAGCGATGAGTAGATTCTGAAGGGCAGGTGATCCCAAACTGTAGGAGTCCAGGGTCCTGTGAAGAGGGAAGGGAGCCAGGCTCACAGGGGCGGAGTGACAGTGACTGAATAATGTGGGGACCCCACATCCTTAAGGAGGATGGACATATGTTTGCAGCTGCGTGCACGTTAACATGGATCACAACAAACTGTGGAAAATTCTTAAAGAGATGGGAATACCAGATCACCTTACCTGCCTCCTGAGAAATCTGTATGCAGGACAAGAACCAACAGTTAGAACCAGACATGGAACAACAGACTGGTTCCAAATTCGGAAAGGAATACGTCAAGGCTGTATATTGTCACCTTGCTTATTTAACTTATATGCAGAGTACATCATGAGAAATGCTGAGCTGGATGAAGCACAAGCTGGAATCAAGACTTCTGGGAGAAATATCAATAACCTCAGAAATGCAGATGATACCAACCTTATAACAGAAAGTGAAGAGGAACTAAAGAGCCTCTTGATGAGGTGAAAGAGGAGAGTGAAAAAGCTGGCTTAAAACTCAGCACTCAAAAAACTGAGATCATGGCATTCATCCCATTACTTCATGGCAAATAGATGGGGAAACAATGGAAACAGTGACAGACTTTACTTACTTGGGCTCCACAATCACTGAGGACAGTGAAGTCACTGCAGCCATGAAATAAAAAGATGCTTGCTCCTTGGAAGAAAAGCTATGACAAACCTGGACAGTATATTAAAAAGCAGAGATAACACTTTGCTAATAAAGGCCAGTATAGTGAAAGCTACGGTTTTTCCAGTAGTCATGTACAGATGTGAGAGTTGGACCATAAAGAAGGCTGAGCACCGAAGAATTGATGCTTTTGAATTGTAGTCTGGAGAAGACTCTTTGGAGTCTCTTGGCCATCAAGGAAATCAATGCAGTCAATCCTAAAGGATATCAACCCTGAATGTTCATTGGAAGGACTGATGCTGAAGATGAAGCTCCAGTTCTTTAGCCACCTGATGTGAAGAGCCTACTCACTGGAAGAGACCCTAATGCTGGGAAAGATAGAAGGCAGGAGAAGAAGGGGATGACAGAGGACGAGATGGTTGGATGTCATCATCGACTCAGTGGACATGAGTTTGAGCAAACTCCAGGAGATGGTGAAGGACAAGAAAGCCTGGCATGCTACAGTCCATGGGGTTGCAAAGAATTTGACACAACTGAGCAACTGAACAACCACAACCATGTTAACGTGCCTTACCACGTCCTTAGGGTCTGAACACACGTGTCAGACACAGAGGGAGGACCACAGGGCGGGGCCAGCCCTCCCAAGGACACCATAGGAGTAAGGTTTGGGGTTTTTTGAAACCCACATATCCGATTCACCGATTCACCCATCAGGCAGATGTTTGTTGGAAGGGGTCCTGTCAGCATCCATCAGCAGGGTCTGTGGCCTGGGGGCTCCTAGTTATCCTCTGGGGTGGCTGGTGGCAGCTGCCTCTGTGCTGGCAGGAAGGAGCCCTGATGGATTAGCAAAATGTTTGCCCTGAGAACCATGGTGGGAGGAGGGTCAGCTACCTGGGGACACTTACCCAGCTCTCCAGTCGTGCCTCCCACAGCTCAGATGGCTCCCAGGAGTTATCTCACATGGAGTTGGCCCCACATGTGGAGGCGTGCGCTGCGGTCTCTTGCAGCCACAGAAGCCCCTGAGTACCATGTGTTTGTTTTGTGGAATTCTCTGGTGCTTAGGAAACCACGAGCGGGGAACTTTGTGGCTGAGACAGGGACGGTGGGAGACCAGCGGGACGGAAATGTTCCCCGTGTGTGCACAACGGGCATGGGGAGATGCTTCCAGAACCAGCTGAGGTTGGCTGGAGTGTCAGCCAAGGGTGGGGGTTTGGAGGCCCACCCTCCCCCTGGGCCTGCCTGGACTTCAGCACATCCGTGAATTTCTTCCCATTTCGAGGGCACAGCCTTTGTTAATTACAAGAACAGGCACAAGGACATTGTGAAGGGTCTTTCTGCCCATTGTGGGGTGACCTGATCCCCCCTCGGCAGCAAGTTTCAGGGCTTCCAGGTCCCTCTGTGCCCCTATTCCAGGGTTCCCTGATGGCTCCAGTCCCTGTACCCTACTCTCTTGTGGGCTCAAGGACCCCTAGTTCCTCCCCTTCCCAAATTTCTGATATCCTCAATCCCTCACCCACCCAGTCAGGACCCCACGTGTGGCATCAGTGGCGCCCTGAGCCCGACCCTGCCTCATCACCTGTGTCCTCACCTCCAGGCAGCCCCATGGGCAGCAGAGTGCCAGGTCAGTCATCACCTCCCTCGAAGCCAGGTCCAGTCCCTGGTAAAGCCTGTGGTGGATTGTCACAGAAACAACAGCTGAGTGGGGCCACCCCAGCTCTGAGCCTGTGTTCCCACCCCTACGGCAACCCCGGGCTTTCCTTCATGGTGCTCTGACCGCTGAAACAGCGGCCAGCACAACAGAGGCTTGATGAGACCTGTGCTCTCTGGCTACCCACTGGGGCCTGAGACCACCAGGGTGACCACGTGCCAAGGAGGCCCCACTGATGCCAGAGCTGAGGCCAGGAGAGACCTGCGGCAGACCGCCCCGACAGCCCAGAATCATGAGATCTAAGAAGCCGCTGTTTTCACCATGGGGCATGGGGACATTTGTGACACGCGGCAGGTAACAGCTGTGCCCTGTGTCCCATGACCTTGGTCTCGTTGGCCTCTGCAGTCCATCCAGGCTGAGGTTCAGCAGGTCACCCTCTGCTGGGCATAGGCTTCCCCCTCCCCCAGCCGTTCCATGGTTCTCCGTCTCCACCACATCCTCTTCAGCACGTTCCTAAAACTTCTGTCTCTGCTTTCGGATGTGCCACACCTTTGCCTGGGCCGTCCATGCCACTCAGACTGCCCTACCTCCATCTCCACCTGTGTGTTCCTGGTCATCTTTCCAACCATGGCTCAGACATTGCTGAGTGCTCCTGGATCCCTGCTGTCAAGATCACAGATGACACAGCCGCCTTGTGGCACCAAGCAGATGTGTGCCCATGGCCAACTCGCCCTGACTCCGGCCGCCTACTGCCCACTCCCATCGCAAGCAAGGGTGGGGTCTGGCCACCTCCTTGTCACGCTTACCTGGGTCTAGGATAGGCCTTCAGAGATGGGATCCCACCATGACTTGGCAGTCGTGGCCCTCAGTGCTGAGCGCCAGCTTCTCCAAAGGGTGTTGCCACCTTCTCTACTGTCTACCCCAGGATTCTCGCCTCCAGAGGCCCTGGGCCATGCCTGGCACTTGAGTTTCAGCTCTTATATTTCATGAGTCTCCAACTCCTTTCTCTGTGACATCACCTGCCCTATCCCCCTGAACCTATGGAAAACCAGGCTTCCCAAGAGGGCAGAGAGCAAGGGGCATGCCCTCTGGTGCAGGAAGACACAGAATCTCCTGTGAGAAAGCTCAGAAGACAGCAATAAATATGTGAAATAGATTGTTAATCCCCGTCAGTGTAAGTGTTGTCTTTATTTTTCAACTTTGTATTAAGGATACACACTTTTTAGACACACACTAGGTAAAGAAAGGGGCTTCCCTGGTGGCACCGTGGTAAAGAATGCCCCTGCCAGCACAGGAGATGCCTGAGACAAGCGTTTGATCCCTGGGTCAGGAAGATCCCCCGAAAGAGGAGATGGCAACCCATTCCAGTATTCTTTCCTGGAGAATTCCATGGACTGAGAAGCCTGGGGGGCAACAGTCCATAGGGTCGCAAAGAGTCAGACACAACTGAAGCAACTTAGCATGGGCACGCTGGTAGGAAAAAGAACAAGTGAAGCCCTGGGCCCACCCAGCCCCGGCAGTCCCAGACTCTTCAAAATTACCTTACACAACATCGTAAATCATTTATACTCCAATATAAAATAAAAAATTTTTTTAAAGAAAAAGTTAAATAAAAATTTAAAAGATCCAAAAAAAGAAGCTTAAAGATAATAGAATCATCTTTTAAATGGTAACAGTAACAGATGCCTCTCTTAGAAATTTTAATAAACACATATAGGGAATAAGGAGGAACTGATTCACAGATAACCACCATGTAGTTGGCAGGATATGAACCTGCTCAGGGAGACCCCAATGGATTTCCAGTCCATCAGAAAATATCGGGGCTTCCCTGACAGCTCAGTTGGTAAAGAACCACCTGCAATGCAGGAGACCGCGGTTCGATTCCTGGGTTGGGAAGATCCGCTGGAGAAGGGATAGGCTACCCACTCCAGTATTCTTGGGCTTCCCTGGTAGCTCAGCTAGTAAAGAATCTGCCTGCAATTTGGGAGACCTGGGTTAGATCCCTGGATTGGAAAGATCCCCTGGAGAAGGGAAAGGCTACCCACTCCAGTATTCTGGCCTGGAGAATTACATGGACTGTATAGTCCATGGGGTCACAAAGAGTCGGACACGACTGAGGTGACTTTCACTTTCATAGGAAATAAAATCTGTAATCTCCAATCTGGAGTGAGCCAGGGTTGCCCTCTGGTCATTTACTTCTTGTTTTAAGGTTAGATTTTACACTCATCAAAACCACACCTGCACATAAAGAATCAAATCATGCTGTGGGGCTTGTATTAGAAATTTGGGGTCATTCTTCCACCTCCATGCTGGTTTCCACCTCCCAGCAGCACCACTTGCCCTCACCATTGCTAAACCAAGTGGCTGCTTCTTGAATGATCTTAGCTTTAAGCATTGTCTGTTGACTCAGTCCACTCACAGCCTGGAGGCTGAAAGTCTGAGACCAAGGTGGTGGCAGATTTGATTCCCAGCGAGGACCCGCCCCCTGGTTCGTGGACGGCCGGCTGGCCACCTTCTTGCTGTCTTCATCCCAGAGGAAGCTCTGGTGTTGTCTTTTTCTTCTCACTAGGGCAGTGATCTCATTATGGGGGCTCTGCCCCCATGACTTTATCCAAACCTGAACACCTCCCAAAGGCACTGCCTCCAGACGCCATCACATTGGGAGTTAGGGCTTCAACACAGGAGTTTTAGGGGGACAGCAGATACTCAGTCCCTAACATTTGCTTTCACATGAAGATGATGGCAAAGGGGGTCATGGCTCATTTTCATGCTCCCTCTTCCACCACACACAAGTGCCCCTATTACCCCAGGATGGTCCCCTGGTGGTTGATCCACCTCTGGTTGTGATAGTGTAAATATTGTTCCATGCACGATCTTGTGTGTGATCATTTTTCCTGTCCAGTCTTTTTTTTTTCCCTTGGAGTTGGCAATCTCACTTTCTTTTAAATCATTTCTCACTGCTTTATCCTAGACTTTCTCCCAGTCGTGGAAACCTCAGCTCAGGTAATCTGTCAGGTTCATGGTCTCAGGGCTACTCTTCTTGGGCCTCTCTGGGTCTCCCTCCACCATGGTCCCCATTCTTTAGGCCTCTGTGTTGGTCTGAGATCTTCCCCTTTTGCCATTTGCTCCCTTGTTTTATGGGACCACATCATTTTACAGATCCTGAAAAAAGGTCTGTGGGACAGGAACCTTTAAAAGAATTCCCATATTCTCTTCCCCCTGATTTCCCAAGTTAACATGTTGCCTCATTCGCTCTCTCCTCCTCTCTCTGCCCCCCTGCCCTGTGTATAAATATTATTTTTGCCAGAATCATTTGAGATTTGCAAACTGACTTTTACTCCCAAATGTCCAAGCATCACTTTCCTAAAGACAAAGATATAACCACAGAACAGAGATGGGAATGTGGGAGCTGACATGGACACAGGACTGTTATCTGGTCTGTAGACCTAATTCTAATTCCCCATTTATGCCAAAAATGTGCTTCATAGGAAAAGAAAATCCCAAGTCATGTATATTCAGTTTGCCAGTAAGGAATTCTTCCATCTTCGTCTTTAAAACTGACATTTTGAAGATTATGGGTCAGTTGCACTCAATAGGGCTTCTGTGGTTGCTCAGATGGTGAAGAATCCACCTGCAATGCAGGAGACCCAGATTAGATTCCTGGGTTGGGAAGATCCCCTGGAGAAGAGAATGTCAACTCGCATTAGTATTCTTGCCTGGAGAATCCTGTGGACAGAGGAGCCTGGCGGGCTACAGTCCACGGGGTCGCAGAGAGTCGGATACAGGTAACACAGACACATTGTGCTCAATTAGGGTGGAAGATGCCTTTTCCTTTTTGTGTTAAGAAAGTGTATTAAGTCTCCCTTGGGATCGGGTTGTTGCTCCCCAGGATATTTTGGGATTGCCTCATTTCTTCTCAGAAGTGCCCCTTCAGGATCTTGTTATCTCTCCTGAGAAGACACCCCTCAGTCACTCCTCTGGCAGGCACTGTCAGGATTAGGTCATCACCTCTATAAGTCTCCCAGGCAATTGGTCATCTGTCTTCAGAAAGTCTCCCTAAGGATCAGGTAATCCGTCTCACAAAGTATACCTCAGGATCAGGTCATTCTAACTCTGATAGAGTCTCTTAGGACTCATAAACTCCCTCAGATAATATGCCTCAGGATGTCTTCAATCCTCAGGAAGTCTCCCTTCAGGTGGGCTAATCCCTCCTGATAGTGCTTCCCTCAGGATTGAGTCATCCCTCTTTTGAAAGATTCCCCATTGGCTCATTTCTCGTCCAAAAGTCTCCCTCAGGGCCAAATAATTCTCCTCAGAAGGTCTCCCTCTGGATCCAGTCATCCCTCCTCACAAAGTCTCCCACAGGATCGGATCATTCCTCTTGCAAGTCTCCCTAAGGATCAGATCATCTTTCCTCCAAAGGCTTACCCAGGATCAGGTCGTTGCTCCAAAGGAAGTGTTTCAAAGATCAGGTCTTTCCTCCTCAGAAGATCTCTGTCAGAACTGAGTCATCCCACCTCAGGAAGTCTCTCCCTGGGTCTGATTATCCTCATCAGAAGGTCTCCTTCTGGATCAGATCATTCCTGCTCTGAAAGTCTCTGTGAGATCTGGTCATCCCTCCTGAGACCGTATCCCTCAGGATCCCAAAACTCATCCTCAGATAGTCTCTCTCAGGGTTAGGTCATCCCTGCTCAGAGTCTCCCTGAGGATCAGGTCATTCCTCCCCCAAAATATCCCTCAGAGCAGGTCATTCCTCCCCCAAAATCTCCCTCAGAGCAGGTCATTCTCTTCAGAACGTCTCCCTGGGAGTTGGGTAATCCCTCCTCAGAAATCCTTTTCATAGATCAGGCTGTCCCTCTTTAGGGAATCTCTGATTTGGGGTGTTCCACTTAAGAAAGTCTCCCTTACGATTGGGCCATCTCCCCTCCGGAGTGTCAACCACCTCGGGATCAGGTCATCCCTCCTCAGAACGTCTCAGTCAGAACTGGGTCATCTACCTCGGGAAGTCTCTCCCAGGGTCTGATTATTCTCTTCAGAAAGTCTCCTTCAGCGATTTCCCAGGTGGGCCACTGGCTAAGAATCTACCTGCCAATGCAGGAGACATGGGTTTGATCCCTGGTCCAGGAAGATGGAGCTGCTAAGCCTGTGAGACGCAACAACAGAAGTTGGCCTCCGTTACGCCCATTTCTTTGCAACCCCATGGACTGCAATGCACCGGGTTCCTGTCCTTCACTATCGCAGAGTTTGCTCAAACTCATGTCCATTGAGTGGGTGATGCTATCTAACCATCTCATCCTCTGCCTCCCTCTTCTTTTGACTTAAATCTTTCCCAGTATCTGGGTCTTTTCTAATGTGTCAGCTCTTCGCATCAAGTGACCAAGGCATAGGAGCTTCAGCTTCAGCATCAGTCTTTCCAATGAATATTCAGGGTTGATTTCCTTTCAGATTGACTGGTTTGATCTCCCTGCTGTCACAGGGACTCTCATGAGTCTTTTCTAGCACCACAGTTAGAAAGCATCAGTTCTTTGGCGCTCAGCCTTCTTTATGGTCCAACTCTCACATCCATACACGACTACTGGAAAAACCATAGCTTTGACTATACGGACCTTTGTCAGCAAAGTGATGTCTCTGCTTTTTAATACACTGTCTAGGTTTGTCATAGTTTTCCTTCCAAGGAGCAAGTGTCTTTTCATTTCATGGCTGCAGTCACCATGCACAGTGATTTTAGAGCCCAAGAAAATAAAATCTGTTGTTGCTGCTACTTTTTCCCCTTCTGCTTTCCATGAAGTGAGATAGTACCTTGTTTTTAAAAAATCCTAACAGTGTAACATTTTCTCATAGTTATGAGAACTACAAAAATGTTCATAATAGCTGGTTAACATCTCATCCTATGGTTTTCCTGTCATTGCTTAAGTTATCCCAACATTGAGCACTTAGCGTCCCCCCTTTTCTGAGCAGGTAAGAAGGATGCTGAAATGGATTTATGCTTCATGTGAAGCGTGTGACCGTGGGAGAGGATTCTGCCCGGCAACAGGAGCCTAGGAGGTAGAGCCTGTGGTGCCTTTTAGGGGCAGCTCTGAGAGGGAGAGGACATGGCCTTCTGTGGTTGTTTTCCTTTCTTAATTAATCTGGGAAGGACTTCCTGGGCAAATGGCAGGGATGCCCAGTCCCCCTGGATCTAACAGCCTGCCTGCGCTGGGCTCCGCAGGCAGCCGCGCCCCACAGCGCCCCCTTGTGGCTCCCCATCTCGGGTCCACTCCTCCGCTGGTGTGGCAATGGCAGAATTTGGCACATCATCTCTAGGTTGGCAAAAACAGCCCAGCAAAGAGGAGGAGGTTGTAACAAAAAGCCAAGCAAGAGAAACCAAGCCCAAAGGCTCAGGGGCTGAGTGGGGAGGGCGAGGCCCTCAGTGCTTGGGTCCCCCATCTCCGCCCCACGTCCTGATGGGAAGTGTCCACTCAGGGCCTCCTGGTCGGTCTCTGGGAGCCCCTCCCATACTCCCACGTGGTGACCTTTTTTGCAGCCTCTGTGGCCTCCTGGTCTCCAGGGCTACCCCAGGTGCTGTCCCCAAGTGGCCATTTTGGAGAATGCTCCCCCAGGCATCCCCACCACACGGCCATTACTTGTGGGTCTCACGTTCTCCAGACTCCAGTCCACCCTCAAGGACCCTGGAAAACAGGTCCTGCAGGCTGTGGGTTTTCCTCTGCAGAGAGAGAACCTGGGACCTGTCTGGGTGGGGCTGGGTGTGATGGACCCTGGCCCTGCAGGGCTGCGGGCTTGGCCCAGGGATGTGGAAAGTGCTGGGCGCTGGCTCGGGCTGTGAAGGGGCAGCTCTGCTGATGGCACCACTGGGCCTCATGAGCTGTGGGATGGTGCCCTGGAGCCCCGCCAAAGACCACTCGAAAACACACCGTGTTCCCGTGCTCACGTCTGCTTCTCCTTCAGATGCTGGACGAGAACCACCACCTAATCCAGTGCATCCTGGACTATCAGAGCAAGGGCAAGACGGCTGAGTGCACCCAGTGAGTGGCCGCATCGCCTGCACCCCTCCCAGCTGCCTCGGGCTCAGTGGCCTGAGAGAGTGGGGC
>NW_011494739.1:7507827-7509135 GCF_000754665.1 Bison bison bison
AAGCTGCTGAGTCAGCTCCCCCTGGGTGGCTCCCCACGGAGAGGTGGGCGGGTTTGGAGGAAAATGCGAGTGTAGGGGAGAGTGGACCGCTGTGGGGCCCAGGGCTGGGTGCAGAGTGAGCTCACGAGCTGCTCTCTTGGATGCTGTTGCCTCTTCGAGGCTGGGGTATCAAGTGAGCCCAGTGCCAGGGTCCACCAATGAGGCTCGCCCCCTGGCAGACCCTCCTATGTCTCCCTGGCCCCCACATCCCTCTGACCCACCTCCACCTCCACCCTCTGAACAGACTCAGTGGCACCAGGTCGGGGTATCCCTCCCCACCCCGGCCCTTTCTAGATTGCAGAGCGCTGTGCCACCTGCCCGTTCCCCCGCCCCAGGGCTTGGCTGCAGGGCTGGGCAGGCTCCTCCCCTCACCTATGCCCCCGCCTGCAGGTACCAGCAGATCCTACACCGGAACCTGGTCTACCTGGCCACGATCGCAGACTCCAACCAGAACATGCAGTCTTTGCTGCCCGCCGTGAGTGCCCACCAAGGCTTGGCGGGGGGGCGGGTTGGTATAGACACCATTGGTCCAAAGCTGTGGGGCTGCTGTCTGGTTCAGATCTGGGAGATGAGGGTGCCTGGGTAGGTAGGGGGTCACTTGGAAGCTCCATCTTCAGTGATCAGAGGTGGGCCTAGGGGTGGAGGAGGAGCAGGGCGCCTGGCAGCCTGATACTGTAGCACAGGACAGGCTGTGCAAGGGCTCAAGGCTACCAGGGACAGAGACCCCGGCCAGCTGAGACCAAGGAGGGTGGTGGGGAAGGGTGTGGAGAAGGTGAGGTGGATGCAGCTGGGGCTGGTGAAGCAACTCCCTGAGTCCCAGGAATGGGGGGCCCAGCTTTGAACCTCAAAGTGTGTGTTGAAAAGCTTGGGAAATACTTGGAGTAGCATTTCTGTCTTGGCCTGAGCTGTCCAGCTGTATGAGAGTGGTGGTCTGTCTTAGAGGCTTTGCCAGGCAGCCAGCAAATGTGGCTGCAGGTCTTGGGGTGGCTGAGTCCCTGGATGAGATGGTCTAGAGGCTGTTCTTCGCGTTAACTCTCCTCCCGGTGACCTTCCTATTGCCACAGCCGCCAACGCAGAGCATGACGCTGGGCCCAGGAGGGCTGTCCCAGAGCGGCTCGGCCCAGGGCCTGCACTCGCAGGGTAGCCTCAGTGATGCCATCGGGGCCGGCCTGCCACCCTCCTCCCTCATGCAGGCCCAGATCGGCAATGGTGAGCAGCCCCGGCACGCTGGGCTCGGGTTGGTTCCGGGAAACAAGCGGGTCACCGACT
>NW_011494739.1:7509235-7509854 GCF_000754665.1 Bison bison bison
CCAGAGGCCCTGCTGCGGGCACACGTGCGCAGATGACACGGGGGGGTGGGTAAGGCCCTTGTTGCAGCCCCAGATTGGCTGCGACCCTGAAGATCGACATGCGTCACCTGGTCACATGAGTGCACAGGTGTCCTGTCCTTGGGTTGAGAGTCGGTAGCAGCCATTGGGAAGGTTGATTAATGTGATGGGAAGCAGGCCGTTTCCTTCTCTGGTTGCGTCCTTGACCGTGGTCAGCCTCCCCCCTGCACAGGCACCTGAAGGAAGCTCGGGGTGGGGGGGTCTTTCAGAGCCGGTCTTCCGTGGGTTTCACGCCCCGTCACCCCCGACAGGTCCGAACCACGTGTCCCTGCAGCAGACGGCGCAGAGCACGCTGCCCACCACCTCCATGAGTATGTCAGGCAGTGGCCACGGCTCGGGGCCCGGCTACAGCCACTCAGGCCCTGCCTCGCAGAGTGTACCCCTGCAGAGCCAGGGCGCCATCAGCAACTACGTGTCCCGGGCCAACATCAACATGCAGTCCAACCCAGGTACTGCCCTGTTCGGCCCATGGCCCCCTCCTCTGGCAGCTCCCCGAGGGGCGGGGCTGGTGGGGACAGGCCTGGGGGGGCGGGGGCTTGGG
>NW_011494739.1:7510058-7533504 GCF_000754665.1 Bison bison bison
GGCATGCTGAGGAGTGGCGGGAGCCCCGCTGGGCAGCTTGGGGCCTTGAGCACTCAGGAAGCGTAGGGTCCAAACTGGGGTGCCCCATGAGTTTCAAAGCTTAGACAGAAACAGAGAGTGTGAAATTACTCCTTGCTTCTCGTTATGTTAATTACATACTGAGAACAACCTATTTGGGATATATTGAGTCAAATAAAATGTTGCTGAAATAGATTTCACCTGTTTCTTTTCAGTCTGTGATGTGGCTCGCATATCTTGTGCTGGACAGTGCTGCCTGGAGGGTCCCGAGCAGGGGGGCAGGAAAGGACAGGCAGGCGGGGCCCCCCAGGGCCCTTTGAGGCTACCGTCTGGGGAGGGCAGGGCAACAGGCTTCTCTGGGACCAGCAGGTGGGAGCCGCGTTTCACGTTTTATAAGTCGCCCAAAGGCACTTTGGCAGGAAGGGTGACGTGGCCCCATCAGGGGGGCCTTGTGGAAGCCGCAGCCTGGGGTGAGGGTGCAGACTGGTCTGGGGGTGGGGGGGCACCACCGGGAACTGCTTGGCTTACGGGGTCTGTCGTGTTCCCCAGTGTCCATGATGCACCAGCAGGCAGCCTCGTCTCACTACAGTGCGGCGCAGGGCGGAAGCCAGCACTACCAGGGCCAGTCCATGGCCATGATGGGCCAGAGTGGGCAGGGGGGCGGCGTGATGGGGCAGCGGCCCATGGCGCCCTACCGGCCCTCCCAGCAAGGTGAGGCCGCCCTCGGTACCGGGAACCGGTGGGGGAGGGCCGCTGTGGGAAGCCCGGCTCCTGGGGGCTGGACATGCAGGGCCCCGTGTCCCCTGGGTGGGCCCGTCTGGGAGGTTCTGGGGCTCGGGGAGGTGACGTCAGCACTGTCCCCCCAGGCTCGTCCCAGCAGTACTTGGGTCAGGAGGAGTACTACGGCGGCGAGCAGTACGGCCACGGCCAGGCCGCCTCAGAGCCCATGAGCCAGCAGTACTACCCCGATGGTGAGGCCCACTTCCTCGGCATCTGTCCCCATCCCCAGTTGTTCCCAGTTCAGTCCCCGTGCCCCCGCCAGCAAAGCACCCAGAGTCCCCTTTGAGGGTGGGGGCTGGTCTCTGCTGAGAGAAGCTTCCTGCACTGGGCTCCCTGGGGCTGGGGGCACAGTCCTCTGAATGGATGGACATCAATGTCTGAAGGATGGCCACGAGCTCCTGGTGAAGTGCCTTCAGGAAGGTGACGAACCTGAGCCAACTGTATGTCCCGTAACACCCACCTCCCAGCTGCTCAGTTACACCTTCTGCAGGTTATTTTCCTTTTCCGTGTCACCGTTCCAGCATCTTTAAAATCAGGATTTGTGGAGATGGCTTAAAGTGACTGCAGAGGACAGGTGGGATTTGGGGAGGACCCCATGCAGGGATGTGTGACCAGGTCAGGCAGTGGGCGGTGGGGAGGTGGCCAAGACCAGAGGGGTCACGCACTCCAGTGGGAGCCGGCGGCGGGATGGTGACCACATAGTGACATTAAGAGCTAATGGACACATGTGTGTCAGACATGGGGCACCAAGTATGCCCTGTAAACCTTGGCTTGTTGGCCCCAGGAGCAGGTAGCCGTCTGCACTTTAAAGGAACCTCGGCTGCCAGACAGCAGGAAGAGCCCCCACAGGGTCCGTCTAGGACACAGGACCCACATCCAGTGGCAGGCCATCCTGACCTGATGGCTGAGTCCATGTGGTCTTTCCCGGGACTGGGAAGCCAGGACCTCTGCTGACTGCTAGGCACCCCGTTTCCTTGCAGGACACGGCGACTATGCCTACCAGCCGGCATCCTACACAGACCAGAGCTACGACCGGTCGTTTGAGGACTCCACGCAGCACTACTACGAGGGCGGTAAGGCAGCTGGCTGTGAGCTCCAGGCCTAATGTGCACAGGGCCTGCAGAAATGGGGCAGGTGCTGATAGAGCTGCCAGGGTGATGTCACCCAACTGATTGGGTGCCAGCTGGCCCTGGAAAGGACTTCCTGCTGCCCCCAAGGAAACCCTGAGAGGAGAAGGGCCACTAATAAGCTCATGGGTGATGGGATCAGGGCCCCCAGTCTGCTGGTCAGGAGTGGGGACAACGTCAGGGCTGCCAGTGGCCCAGGAAAGAAAAGACGATGCGAATGGAACAAGTGACTAGAAAGTGTGACTTTTGGGGTGACCTTTTTTAATTGTAAAAACACGTAATGTTGCCATTTTAGCTGTTTTTAAGCACACACTCCAGGGGCACCAAGCACGTGCGCGTTGTGTGATCACAGCATCGTCTCCAGAGCCTTCGTCTTCCTGAGCTGCCCATCTGTCCCCAGGAAACACTCCCTCCGTTTCCCCTCCCTCTCCGGGGAAGCTGGCTCAGCCTCCTCCTCAGGAAGAGCCCCACGCTGCTCACCAGGGCGGGCCTGTCGAAGTCTCAAGTACAGTTTGTACCCTCGCTTTGGGTTACAAGCATCCCCCTCCATGATTGATGAGGACTTTGCTAAGACGTCCAGTGACTTCTTTTAGGGCAGGTGTGGCAGACGGCACGGTTTCCTCCTGGATCTGGAAACGTTTTGTTCCACCTGGTTAGTGACCCCCGCACAGGACCACACACGGTACTGGCCACGCCTCAATGGGCGGCCTGCCTGGTCTTTTTTAGCTGGGAGGTGGGGGTGTTTCTTTCAGAGGAGTGGTCTGTGCCCTGAGAAAGGCAGGGGTGTTGGGTGGGGGTGATAAGAGGTGGCTTGAAGCTGACATGAAGGACTTTCCCGTAATTAGCTTTGTCCCCCAAGGGAATGAGGAACCTCAAGAGACACAGGTGGCTGGTCCTGGTATTGTTCACAGGAGGCAGGCGCCCTGAAGGTTCCCTGGAGTGAGAGGTGCCAAGAAGTGGCCCGGGGCACAGCAAACCCAGATGGGTGGGACAGGGTTGCTGTCGGGGCCACTGCAGAGCCCTCCATGGAAACCTTGACGTCCCACTGGCATTTCCTCTCCAAGAGGTTTACAGGAGCAGAGGCTGGACACAGCCAGTGTCCACTGTGGCATGTCCAGGGCACTGCTGTGGCAGGTCCCCTGGGTCACACCAGGTGTGCAGCACCAGGGTGTCTGGATGCTGCCTTCTGTGTAAAACAGCGAGTGCTAAGAGCACACCCACCCACCATAAACAGACGAGAAATACTGGGGACAGCGATGGAAGTGACTCGGGGGTGATAAGGCCAGGCTGGGCGGGTGGTGCAGGCGGGCCCTGGGCCTCTCCAAGGTGGACTGGGTTTGTTTTTAGATTTCAAATTGCATCAATGTATCTGTCCATTTAGAAGTCAAACTTCGAAATAGTAAACATTATTGGCTCTCGTTGAAAATCAAAGCACTAATCCTGTGGCTGTGCAGATCTGTCCCCAACCCCCAGTCCCCGGGTCAATCCTCAGTTTCTCCCAATGGTAGTGGTGACTATGGGTGGGCATTCGGGACAGCAGGGTGGCTCTGCCCCAAATGGCTGCCACTCAGGCCCCAAGGCTCATCTGTGCTTGACGACAAGGTTTTATAGACAAGTCACCATCATGGGTTTGTTTCTTTGGTTTGTGGCCACATGCCTGCCACATTTATTAACACCAGCCTCTTCTTTCACCAATGAGTGTTTCCTTTTTTCATGGCCACGTCATAGACTGTCGCAATATTCTTAAAGATAGAAACAAATGAAAAAGAGCAGAAAAACAAGGGAAGTTGTCGTCTCTGCCCCAGTGGAGGGAAAGCCCTGGGTTGTTCCAGGAAGGGCAGAATCTGGGCTGCCTGGCTCTGCTGCTCCCACAAGACCCTCTTGAGAACCCCTCAGGCATGTTCAAAGAGTCCTGCCTCTTGTTTCAGAGTTGTCCAAACCAGCCCATCTTCCGCTGAAGTTTGGCCCTGGGTCAAGGGAAGGTTTTTCTGGGTACGTGAGAGCTGCGCTGCATTCTCACTCACTGCACACCTGCTGTGTCCAGGCCTCAGCGGCTGCTGCTGTGAATTAGCCCCTTTACCTGTTACCACAGAAGGAGAACAGGGACCTCCTGTTCCTGGAGAAACCTGCCGAGTCTCTGATGCACTTCTCAGGAGACACAAGGACAGTGAACCCACATCTCCACCAGTTGCTGACACCTCCTTGGCCATTGGCTGTCCCATTGGCCATTATTGCTGGGACTGGCCATGGTTGTGAGGAGGGAGCAGAGGTCAAGATGTTTCCTTAGACGGTGATCAATCAGAAAGACGGAGGAAAGACTTCCCTGGTGGTCCAGTGGCTAAGACTCCACACTCCCAGTGCAGGAGACAGGGTTCGATCCCTGGTCAAGGGAATAGATCCCACCTGCCACAACTAAAGATCCCACATGCCACAGCACAGCTAAGAGCTGGCTCAGCCAAATAATAAATAATTTTTTAAAAAGACCTGGCAGGCTCCTCAGAGTCCACCTTAGAGAAGAGTTTGCCCATATCACAGAGCGTGTTCCTTTTCTTTGTGTGCAGCTGGAAATGGACTTCCTAGTGGGGTTTTAAGCCTTTCCACATGAATTTGCTCTCAAAGCTGTTATTTTTAAATGTACATTATCAGGATCCCAGTTTTTAAATACTTACAATTTATAATTCCTAGAAGAGGACAGTTATTTACAACTGGAAAAATAATGTAGAAAAATGGGTCATTTGGATTCCATTGTTCATAACCTGGCCTCTTGTCATGGTGCCTCTGTCTCTTACTTCCAGAATATGTTCTGATTAAAGAACAGCAAAACAACGAACAGCTCTCCTTTCTGGGCAGGCTGTTCCCTGGCTCTCGGATGCCACAGAGGAGTAAACTCCTGGGCCCCCGGCCTCCAGCTGCTCCTGCTAGAGGGTGGGGTCTTATGCAAAGTAGGACCCGACTTACTGTAAGTTAAAGGGCACGCACTGTGGTGTGAAGAGCAAAGCCCTATTTGAAAGAAAACAATGAAACCAGGCCTAAATTGGTCTTTGTATAAAGGCACTACGAAAACTGAATGGAATTTAATCTCTACACCAATCTAAAACTCTTGTGATCTGCGTCAGGAAGACTTTGTAGAAATATTTTTAATTTTTATTGATTTTTAAAATTTTATTTAAATATAGTTGATTGACAGTGTTGTGTTTCAGGTGTACAGCAAAGTGATTCGGTTATACATATATACATATACTGACATATGTACTTTTTTTAGGTTCTTTTCCATTGTAGGTGTAGGATTTTTAAATGGTTGTTAACACTCGCTCTTAACCCTTGATAACTATTTGTTAATACCCTTACCACTCTCTCAACTTTTACTATGAGCTTTCTTCCCAAAATGAGGCTTTTAGCATGGGTGCTGGCTGGCTAGTTAAGATTTTTGAAAATGAGAATTAAGGCATTTTCTTTGGAAAAAAAAGAAAAAATGAACCTAAAACATCTCTGGGACTATACCCACATATAGATGAAGAACACAGAGGCAAATTTCTGCATCTTTTCATCCATGAAGTACAGGTGTGAACTGGTATGCACATTTGCCTGTGAAACAAAGGTGCACTGAAACATGTGGGGTCCCTTTGAACTGTGGGAGTCACACAGCCTTTCCCTGCGTGTGTGTCCAGATCTCCTTCTTATAAGGACACTGGATTAGGGCCCAGTCTAATCCAGTATGGCTTCCCCTTAACAATTACATCTGCAAAGACCCTCTTTCCAAATAAGGCCACAGGTCCCCGGGGTCAGGACCTCAAAGCCCTGGTATCAGGCTTTGTTTTAACTGCAATAGTCTTTTCATTTTGGCTGTATATTTGTATCTCTATCAGATAGTAAGAGAAAAGTATAATAAAACAATTTGTATTGTTGTGGAAAAGAAAAGGTACTGGAGCAATAGAGTCAAATCTATGGAACCCAAAGCAGCCCATACCTTGGGGGACAATGGAGCTGCCATTGTTCTCTGGAAACAAGCTCACGTCTACTTCCCTCTGCAGGAAACTCACAGTACAGCCAGCAGCAGACAGGATACCAGCAGGGCACGGCACAGCAGCAGACGTACTCCCAACAGCAGTACCCCAACCAGCAGAGCTATCCCGGACAACAGCAAGGCTACGGTAAGGCGGGGGCGGGGGGGGGACGTTGTTGCAGGAACGTGGTCATTCAGTGGGTACCTGCACACTTATTTTGAAACAGCTGTAGGTTTCCAGAAAAGCTGTGGGGAAAGCTGATGGTTCCCCGTGGCTAACCTCTTCTATTCCCAGCGCCCCGTGGGCACAGCTAAGAAACCAGCACTGGTGCGTGGCCGTGAACTGAACCCAGTTTCTTCAGATCTCATGGACCTACCTGCGTGTCCTCTCCTGTCCTGGACTGTCTGGGGTCCCACAACTCCTTGGGTTGCAAGTTGCTCGCACTTTCTTTGTCTTTCCTGACCTTGGCACTTTGAAGAGGGCTAGGCAGGCACTTTGTAGACCCTCCATCAGGGTGGGTTTGTCTGGATTCTGAAAAAAAGGCCATGGTGGGGAAGTGCCTTCGTATCCCCTCCCATGGGTGTGACTTGCCTCTACTGAGGCTGACAGTGGTCTTGTGGTCCATGGCGCCTGTCAGGCCTTCCCACTGCCCCATGCCCTCCATCCCCTACTCCAGACTGTGTTGTCACTAGGTCTATCCCCACCTGAGGGGGCATCATCCACATAGATTGTCCAGGAAGTCTTCTCCAGGGAAGATAGGTGTCTTCTCCCCTGTTCACTTAGTTATTGATCATATATTTCTATTGGTAGGTACTCACAGGTACTGATGTTACAGATCGGGTTATGATCCAAACTTCTTTATTTTATGGTTCAAGCTGTCTCAGCCCTGCCTCTCGGGAGCTTGGGTTGGTGCCTGTGCCCCTTGGATGTGCCCCCTGCTTTTGGCTTTGGGCATGTGCTGCTTTCTGGGACCACAGCAGCCCTTGAAGCAGCTGGTTTTGGAAAAACCCCTCAGCCTTTGTCAATTCCGCCTATCCTGTCCACTTAGGCTTTGAGGCACCATCACTGTCTTGCGTGGTTTTCGCCGTTTGCTGTGCATTTAACTCATGTTTACAGTGATAACTGTGACTGTGTAAACTGGTCCCAAGAAGCAGGTCTAGCGCTCTGACAGCAGCCCCCAGTCCCCGTCTGGATGTTGGGGGGGTGGTGCGCATAGCTGGAGCCATGGGGGCATAGCAGGGTTGGCCGCCAGCTGTGGTGCTTTCACTGCTCAGGTTTAATGTGGCGGAAAAACGGGTGCCGATGTCTCAGGGGCTTCCCCAGTAGCTCAGCTATAAAGAATCCACCTGTAATGTAGGAGCCGCAGTAGATGCAGGTTGGATCCCTGGGTCGGGGAGATTCCTTGGAAGAGGACATGGCAACCCACTCCAATATTCTTGCCTGGAGAATTCCATAAACAGAGGAGCCTGGCGGGCTACATTCCGTGGGGTTCAGACACGACTGAATTAGCAGGAACGCACGTCTCAGGGGCTTGGGAGGACCTGTGGGAGAGGGTGTTGGGGGGTGATCTCACGATCCTGCTGTGTTCTAGGACCCGCCCAGGGTGCCCCCTCACAGTACTCCAGCTACCAGCAGGGACAAGGCCAGCAGTACGGAAGCTACCGAGCATCTCAGACGGGCCCGTCCACCCAGCAGCAGCGGCCTTATGGCTACGAGCAGGCAAGCCTTCTGCCCGTTTCCAGACCCACGCTTCACCTTGTACATCACATGTGACAAAGGTTTCCCCTATGGCCGTGAGGAATAATAAAATGGGACAGGCTGGCTCCCTAGGTTCCTCCAGAACATGAATTCTCTGAGCCTGTAAGGTTTTTAAAAATTTCCACTTCAGTCAGACACAGCTGGCTCTTTGTGTCCTAAACTCGCCTAGAGTCTCGTCTTTCACACCTTGGATGTCTCCCTCATGCCTGTTTCCCTCATGTCTGTTGCGTGCCTGCAGGTTACGGCACCTAGGCAGATTGTAGAGCTTGCATCTTGCCTGGCACAGTTGGATCTGTCTGGGGCAGGAGCAGGGTGGTAGGCGGGAGGAGATGGGTCCTGGGCACTCTGGAGTCTCCTTGGAGGACAGTCCCGGGCGAGAGGTGACTATCTATCAGTGACTATATGGTAGGTCCGAGGCACTAATGACAATTTACATGGCTAATAAAACCTTAAGGCACTGTGTGGATTAGGGGTGTTTTTCTCTTGGTACCTGAATAGGTAAGGTCCTGTATCTCATTTTTTAAATACTTCTCACCTTGCTCCCTAAAGAGAGATAAAGAATGAGCCAGTTGTACGTAGAGAATGAGTTTTCAACAGGAGGTACACAAGCCCAGGGCAGAGTTATTAGGGGAGCAAAGCTTTTTGGCTTTTGGAATGTTCCAGTGAGCGTGTGGGAAGCGGTGCCAAGGGGAGTGTGCCTGGGGAGCCCGTCCCAAACCTGCTTACGGCAGGGTCAGGGGGGGATGTGACGGGGTGCCTAGCCCAGGCCCAGTGCGGTCAGCTGCTGTGTGACCACGTGAGCCAACCTCTTCCACCCACTGACCTAAGTCAGTCATCTCAGCCTGGATGGTGGCTTCCAGAACATCAGCTACCCACCTGCCTCAGAACACAGGCTGAGGCATTTGGTCGCTGGCCAACCATGCTCATCCACCTCTCATCCTGGGCGTGGGCTGGGGTGGGATCTGTCTCATCCTCAGGTGTGGACCCTCCTACTCAGGCCTGTTGGGGTATAATCTGTGTCTTGCTCTCTTGCAGGGCCAGTACGGAAATTACCAGCAGTGAAGGACCCGCGTCTATGAGGAATCCTGAGGCGGCATGTCCGCCCAGGATGGACAGGCCAGTGACAGCTCTGAGGGGCTGTGACCTGTAGGCTGCCCCTCGCCTCACGCAGCGTCTGCTTGTGAAGCACGCACATTTCATGCGGGGTAGGACAGCAAGCGTGCACGCTGGTGCCAGATGGCGCTTTGATGGTGTGACATATTTGGTGCTGTGTATAGTATTGTATGTCCATACAACGGAGAGGTTGTCCCTTTTTGTCCTCCCCTCCATGTTTCTAGCTAGCTTTAGGGGTCCCATCATCATTGGAGTCTTCTCTGCCCAGTGATGGGACAAACCTACCAGAGGCCGCAGTCTGCGTGCTCTTATGCACAGACCTGAGGTCTGACTCTCCTCTCATGTTTGTACTGGGGGTGTAAACTTGTCTCTCACTGGCTGCACTGCCCCTGGATGGCAGCCTCTTTCTTCCTGGGCCTCAAGGCCGGGGAGTTGGGGAGGCATTTTCTGTAGTTTGCATCAGTCTCTGTTGTTACCCAATGGAAAGGATAAATAAGCTTCACTTGGAGAGGCTGTGAACCTTTATTTCCAGACCTCGCTCCTTACCTGTATCTCTGGTTCTGTTTATCCAAAAAGTTACACGTTTTTGTATTACAAAGTAAAGAGGGATCAATGACTTTGTTCCAAATAAGTAGGAATCCAACAAGGCAACTGTGATCAGCCTCACCCAGGGAGAGTGGTATCACTGAAGGAAGGAGAGGGTAGTCCTCTGGAATTACTTTGGGTTTGACCCTTGTTTATCGGATGGTCGTTTCTGGAATTTTAATATGTAATATGCTCAATTCTAAATTCATAATTTAAAATAGTGACATGGAATTCTCCAAAGAGTTGGCAAGTTATTTTATACTACTTCTTCCAGGACCTGCTTATTCAGATCTCCAAGCGAGCATTCCTTTTCACTTAGGAATATCTGAAATTCACATCTTATTTTTAAAGAGAACACCACTGATTTTACTGTGTTCTTCCTAAAAAGAAGGAAGGCTCTTACGTAGAGAAATTTGAGTCATTTTTACATTCGTAGGACATTAAATGCCATTTAAATTCTGCACAAACGTTAAAGATAGCTCATGTGGAAAAGTCAGGTCAAAGGAAAAATTCTACATTTCACTAGTAAGTCATACAGACATTTTATCAACCTTTACTTGGATAATAATACCCATATTTATTATGGCCCCTTTAAAAACATCTTTGGGTAAATGCTGACATATTTCCAAGAACCAAGAAAATACAAAAAAAAATCTAATTCTTGATATCTCAAGTCTACTGACGGTGATGTTTTAGTGAAGTCTTATGTTTTAAAATTTTAAAGTAGTACTTTATCCATAATTGGATGCTTTGCAGTCTATAAGATATTTTTAATGTGTTTCTAGCAGAATGAATTCCGTCCCCACTGGGAACACGGCGGCAGTTACTGTTGCTGTTTTACAGATGAAGCACCAGGGCTCTTTGAAGGGACTGCTGGGGTCCAGGACAAGTCCTGTTCTAGGACCTTCTGCCCTCTTCTGTGGAGGCAGAATCACACGGACAGTGGGATAGAAATGTTTATTTTGTAGACTTTCGGGTTTTAGAAACCCTTAATACTAGTAAGGGCTTAAAAAATACATCTCTATATTAAATTACTTAAGTGAGAGCCCTTAATTGCTAAATGACACAGACATTAGCAATTTCAATTTAGGGAGTCATTTCCCTTCATTTTGTTCTGTTCTTTCCTGACAATTTTCATAGAAGTAATTTGCAAACTCAATCGGGGATTAAAATTTCCCGTTGAAAATGTTAAAACATTTCAGAGAACTGTGAAAATAGTTTATTTTTATTCTTTGCCAATATGGGAATATGCCTTTTGTGTATGTGTGTGTGTGTTTTTAAGTGCTGTATTAATACTTTTTGAAGGAAAAGGACACTTGAAAAAAACGTATCCCAAAACTTCAATCTGAAATGTCTTACATTAAGAATTTCTTGAATGTTATGTATATATTTTAAAAAGCACTTTGTGAAATAGTTTGTACATTTATTTCCTAATTTATACATGATTGTTGGTGTTAATATATTTAATGATTAATAACAAAATGTTTATTTAACGTGCCGTCCATTTTTATGTAACGTGGGGAGTGATGCCAGCGGCTCGTCACTCTCTTGTGTCTCTTCTGTCTGCGGAAGCTCAGGCCGAAGCGAGTCGTCCGCGCGGCGTGGTCGGTGCCGCCTGGTCTCCCGGCTGAGGTGCGGGCGGCCGGGCGGTGACGCCGCGTCCGGACTCGGCACCTCCGGCCCGGCCCGGCCGACCGAGCATCTCTCCAGCGCCCAGCCGGAGCCTCGCCTCGGGGGTCGCTGAGCGCCGGCGGCAGCTCAACCTCAGAGCCAGAGGTGGGCGTGTGACCGTCCAGCCGTGACCGGGCAGGTCGCCCCGTCTCGTTCACGAGCACAGGCCGTCCTCGGACAACCGTCCTCGTCCGCCGTTTCTCTCTTCAGTCGGACTTTGGCGTCTTGTTTTATGCCTTTGGTGTGATTAATAAACTGGCTCTTCGAGAACCGACCTGAAGACTGAGTTTCCGTGAGGTGATGGGGAGCCGGAAGCCGCGGTGGGAGAGGGTTGCCCGACTCGCGGTGTCGGAGTCCCTGGGTTCAAAGGAAACACCCGCGCACTTGTTGGAAACCCTCCTCGGCTCTCCCCGGACGCCCGTAGCCCCTCCCCGGACGCCCGTTGCCCCTCCCCCTCCCGCACATGCGCGCTGAGGAACCCTGCGCAGGCGGGGCCGGTCCCGGAAGTGATCCCTGGGGGCGGCACCGGAAGTGACGTGCCCCCAGGGTGGTGAGTGTGGGTAGCGTCCGGGCACCCGTGGGAGAGGGTAAGGGGACAGGCGTGGGACCAAGCTCGCCCTCGAGTCCCTGGCCCGAGCTTCCTGCTCCCCTTTAGCCCGCGTGGGCGCGCTCCGGCAGGCCGGAGACGCCCTCTGGCCGAGGTCCTCGCGGGTGTTCTGTACTTGCGGTGGCGCGGTCGCACAGAACAGTGTGAGCGTGAACACGCGTGTGAACAGTTCTGCAGAAGCAGCGTCCTGCTCTGAGGGCAGCTCGGGGCAGGCTGGACCTCTTACACTCGTCCTGGTCGGGCACCCCGGTCCGTCCTGCTCGCAGGCCTGTCCGGAGGGGCTTCCTTCTGTAGAGGACCCTTCTCGAGCGGAAAGGAGAACACGATTTTAAATGATAGTTCTCAGGCAGATAGATTTTAGCAGCGGAAACGTGTCCAGAGTTAAGGAACGCGACATTGATTCTTTAAAAATGACCTCTGCCTTGGTGCCCTGGACGGTGGTCGTGTGTGTGTCCCGCATTTGAAGAACTGTGAATCACTGGTGCAGTGAGGATACTACGTGAAGTAGGCAAGTGACAGCCTCTCTTGAGTCTCAGCCTCCACTGCTTTAAAATGGGCGTGCAAAATGTAGGGGTCCGAAATCCTGGCACTGTCTCTTGAGACAATTTAAGGAGGGTGTAAAGACCCCCATTTGAAGGGGAGCATTCAGGGAAACAGCAGAGTTGGTGTTTTTATCTGGAGCTGGTGACAATGGCGTTGCTTCTGCTCCTGGACACCCGCAGGGTAAGGAGAAGGACCAGGACAGAGGAGCGTAGACATGGCCTCCTTGGCTGGTGGTGCAGCCTTCAGTTGATATCCAGCTCTTCTGCTACTCCATCCAGTCTCTGCCCAACAGCAAGGCAACTGAGGGTGGTCCTGCAGGGTATTCTCTTGAAACAGAGCGGGGTGGGAAAGGAGTCTCGAAAAGCAAATGGGAAAAATCCAGTATGAAGTGTTACCCCTCATAGGGTTGTAAGAAACAGATGGGTTTGTTTTGGGGGGTTTTTTTGGCCTCAAGACTTACGGGCTCTCAGTTCCCTGGCCACAGAGTGAACCTAGGCTTCTGGCAGTGAGAGCCCAGAATTCTAACCACCAGGGAACTCCTTCCAAGTGGCATATGGGCTAAGAGGGCCTGACTCATGTGGAAAGTGGTGAGTGAGATGAGAACTCCTTTCATGGGCTCATTTATTTCAGAAACCTACATCAGGATTTTTCTGGCCCAGGCACCTACACTTCTTTAGTTTTGATTTCATGTTCAGATTTAAACCAGATGTCTTATTTTACCAGTTTGCCTTTTGTTAAGGAGTCATGATACCTTCAAGGCTTTTCTCAGCGAGACCCCAAGCGATGTTGGAAGGTGTGGGGTTCTGGATGCTAGCAGCCCGCGTGGTCCCTGGGCCCAGCTGCCTTCTTCTGCTGCGCGCTTCTCCCAGGCTGCTCTCAGTCAGCTGTGCGGACTGCACCAAGCACCAGGAACCCCCCAGGAAGCAGCCACTCTCGGAGAAAAAACTGGTGAGACTTCTAGAAACCCTGAAGGGATTTGCCTCCAGTTTCCTCATTGGAAGTCACAGGGTGTTGTTTTGAACTCCCATTACCTTGTCTTCATTTATCCTTGAAAATGAGGACATGAGATGAAGGCCTGTGGATACCAAATACCGTGCTGGCCAAAACTGTGGTGGCCCCAAGGTGGTGCCCAGTGTGCTAGAAGTGATGACCCTTCTGGGTATTCTCTCCCTTCACCAGGAGGGTGCCCAGGCTCCTGTATCACAGCTTATGTGTCTGAGATAAGTATTATATATATTCTTAAATGCATGGAGAAGGGAACGGCTACCCACTCCAGTATTCTTGCTGGAGAATTCCATGGACAGGAGAGCCTGGCGGGCTGCAATCCATGGGGTCACAAAGAGTCAGATACAGCTGCGTGACTAACACTTTCACTTTTCACTTTCATATTCTTAAATATGTGTGAATAGTTCTTAATTTATAACATTGGAGAGGGGCGCATAGACGTTTAGTTTTATAGTTCTCAAAGTCTTACACTGCTTTTGTTCTTCTATTTACCAAAACCTATTTAAAATATGAATGATCTTTAATTAAACTGAAGAATGTACGTGTTTAAGACCACTTTGCGTTCTCCTAAGTAGGGGGTTCCACATGAGGCTTATTAGGGCAGAGAGTACTTCCCGTGGAAAAACTTTGGCAGTCAGCAGGTGTACTCAGATGTGTCAGCTTTCCAGGGGTTGTGTCTCCTGCCTAGAATGTAAACACTGACTCTGAGTTTTATCTTCTGTACAGTGCTCATCAGTTGTGCTCTTTTCCCATCAGGTTGCTTCCCATCATGTTCAAAATTATGCACCGTGTTTTTGACTAGTAATTCATGGTTTTTCCATGTGGTGGTGCCAGAGCACCTTAAAATATGTGTGTGTTTTCCTTTTTTAAAAAAAGATCTGCTTATGGAAATGCAGGTGCCTTGGTCCCCACGGAGGGGCTGTGTGAGTGGCCACATCTGCCTGTGCGCTCCTGTGGGAAGCAGGCAGGCTTCTTGGGACAGGGCAACTGGGCTGGGGTGGTAGCCCCAACTTGCACCCTGGCACCTCGGGCAGCTGGACATCTTGTGTTAGTGAACATTTATTAAACATTAGCCTGGTTGGTTAGTTAGTTCTGATTCTTTAGGTCAGTTGTAGCTCCCTTAGGGACCTGGAGAAGAACTTGCTCACAGATTAGAGCTCTGTTTACATCACCACATTTAAAAATGTGGACCTACTCAGTTGGCCAGAGAAGACTTCTGCTTTTAGTGGGAAGCCTGGCAATGGCCCAGGGACTGTCACTCTCAGTGTCTCGTGCTGAGGAACAGAAACTTCGTTAGTAAAGGTCTGTTATTTCAGTAGTGTGTTTCTGTTTGAAAAAATCTAGGAAGACGCTGTATTTAAGGAGTGTCTCCTATGCTGTGCTGTATTTAGGTTGTTAGTGTTACGTTTGTCTCTGGGGTGTGTATTCCACGCTGACCACTCTTTACATCTGCGTTGTAGATTTACATTTGCCTACAAATAGCAGTGACTTCTGGGAACTCTTTCTTATATTTGCATTTTAGGGGAGATTAGCAATGTTAGTATCATTAGCATCTAATTTTAAAGCTCTTCCTAGGTAGAAAAGGTACCTTTCAAATGGCTACTTGGTCCTTGGAAGGACTGTGGAGTTAATACCAATCAGGGCACCCTGTGCTCTCTGCAGAAACAGCATTTTGTGGATCATCGCCGAGTGCTCGTCCGAGGGGGACACGGAGGCAATGGGGTGAGCTGCTTTCACAGTGAACCCCGGAAGGAGTTTGGAGGCCCTGATGGTGGTGATGGAGGCAACGGGGGCCATGTCATCCTGAGAGGCAGGTGCCGTCGGGCAGCTGGGGAAGTTCAGTGGGTCTGCCATCTCTGGATGGGGAGTTTGCACCTTCTTGCCCTAACAGGAATTTCAATTCAAAACCTATGTGTGGACATCATTTTATTAAATTACGTGGATGTTCACATTTAGAAATTTCACCCCAAACCAACTTTCAAACCAACTTTGATGGTTTGTTGTTTTTTTCACATTTCAGGAACATAAAGACTATCAGGGAATCTAATTCTGGTACCATATGTCCAAGGGTTAAATCTGTTACTGTTACTGTCCCAGTCAAGTGCTGAAAGGGTGTTGATCGCCCCTACACACGTGGAGCACAAAGGCCTAGCAAACTAGTCCGCTTGGAGTTGTAGCCATTCACAGCGTGGTAATAAAGTGGACCTGTTTTCAAACTCAACAGTGATATTGTGGGTAGTTGTGAAGTTTTTGGAAACTGTAGTATCTTTTATTTTTATTTTTTTATTTTTTAATTAATTTATTTATTTTTGTAGTATCTTTTAAATGAAAATAAGAATTTAGCTTTTTCAAAAAGTCTCATTGCTGGTTTGGTAACTTTTGCCATGACTTCATCCCATGTGCATTCTTAATCTGAACAAGAGAAACTTGACGAAATGAGATGGGTCTGCCTTTAACGCAGAGGGCGATAACGCTTCCCGCTTTGACTTCCAGTTGACCAGCAGGTCAAGTCTCTGTCCTCTGTCCTGTCGCGGTACCAGGGGTTTGACGGTGAGGACGGCGGCAGGAAGAACTGCTTTGGGCGGAATGGCGCTGTCCTCTACATTCGGGTAGGCCAGGCGCGGAGTCCCCTGTCCACCCTGTGGGCCGTCAGGTTCCCAGGTCCTGCGAGTGGTCCAGAGGGGCCCATCTTCCACGGAGCAACCCCAGACGGGGACTCTTTGTCAATTTCATACCATATGCACCTGTGACCTGTTCACGGTCACAAGACGATTCTGTCTTCCAGCGAGGGAACCCACAGGTCCGCAGTCCCTATCTGCAGCCCCGCAAGCCTCCCCTGCCCTACCCCCCGGGGCATCTCCATGTGAGCAGTGGGTTCATACCCTCAGCATCGCTCTCATTCGCAGATGCTCTGCTCACCCTGATGCTATAGAAGCGCTACTGGGAGAAGCCATTGTGCAGCCTGCCCCACAGAACCCTGAGGGCCCTCCTCCCTCTGGGAGCTTGGAAGTACCCCCTTCTCTAGAGCCCCTAAAAACGCTTTGTTGTGTTTCAGGTCCCCGTGGGCACTTTGGTGAAGGAGGGCAATGAAGTCCTGGCTGACCTCTCGCGCCCAGGAGACGAGTTCATTGCAGCAGTGGGCGGGACAGGGGGAAAGGGTAACCGCTTCTTCCTGGCTAACGACAACCGCGCACCCACGACTTGCACCCCCGGACAGCCGGGCCAGGAGCGCGTCCTCTTTCTGGAGCTCAAGACAGTGGCGCACGCTGGACTGGTGGGTGTTGTGCATCACAGCGGCCGGGCAGCCCGCTTTCTCCTATCAGATCCTCTTGGCTTCATCAGGAGCCCTGCTCTTGCTTGTCCCCCGTTCCCAACCTGAGACTCACTGACCCAACCAGTTACAGACTCTGTGGTGATAGTCTTCACTGTCTTCCAGGTTGGATTCCCCAACGCAGGGAAGTCCTCGCTTCTCCGGGCCATTTCAAATGCAAGGCCTGCTGTGGCCGCCTACCCATTCACGACCCTGAACCCCCACGTGGGGATTGTTCACTACGAGGACCACCAGCAGATAGCAGGTAGGATCTCTCAGAGGATTAGGTGATGGTGGCATTCAGAGCCATGCTTATGTAACTTACATGCAGCCTTGTTTTTCTTCATTTAAAAATTGTAGTTCTTTATCAAAATCGGTTTAGATTTGCTTCCCACCCCCTCCCCCAGGCATCTGTTAGAGGCAGTTCGGGAATTTGAGTTTAAATTTCAAACCTGAGGAAATTACTCCTTTTCACCACCTCTATTCTTCTCTTCCATCTACGGGGAATTCGGCAGCATCAGTCATGTGGACAACATGTGATTTTAAAAGCTTTCCCTGTACCATTTTGAGAGAAGAAAACTTTTTCTAGAAGATAATGTACCCATTAAAAATAGTAAGCTTGCTGGCAACGTGGTTTGTATAGCACTATATATTTTCAGAGGACTCTTTCATAATTTCTATCGGTAATCAAATTATTAATAGATTACAGGAAGCCGTTTTCCCCTTTTTTGAATCACTTTTGAAGCCAGAGAGATTAGAATGTGTTAAGTAGTTCTTATTAGACTGATCTGTCATCGTGCCAGTCACCCAAATATTTCAAAGCATTAGCAAGACTGGAAGCTGCAGTGCCTCAGATGGAATCGGCCTGGTGAATCAGCAAGGCGGAAAATTGAACGACTTCACTCATGAGATATTCTTTGGAAGGAAAGTCTCAGTGCTCAGAGGCCCCCGGCTCCCCTCCTGACTGTCTGCTTGTCTCCTCCACAGTGGCTGACATCCCCGGCATCATCCGGGGTGCCCACCAAAACCGGGGCCTGGGCCTGGCCTTCCTCAGGCACATCGAGCGCTGCCCCTTCCTCCTGTTCCTGGTGGACCTCTCGGTGCCAGAGCCCTGGACACAGCTGGACGACCTGAAGTATGAGCTGGAGCAATACGACGAAGGCCTGTCCAAGAGACCCTACACCGTCGTGGCAAACAAGATCGACCTCCCGCAGGCCAGGGCCCGGCTGCCCCAGCTGCAGGCCCGCCTGGGCCAGGAGGCCATCGCCCTGTCGGCGGCCACCGGGGAAAACCTGGAGGAGCTGCTGCTGCGTCTCAAGGAATTGCACGACCACCATGTGGCCACCGAGCTGGAGCACGGCCGCCAGCCGCTGCGGTGGTAGCAGAGGAGGCGGCACCTGGCAGGCCAGCAGCGACTGGAGATGAGGAAGGAGCCCCAGGGAATTGGGAGGCCTTGGTGCAGGTGCCTTCCTGCCAACCCGGGACTCCCAGCCAACACAGCCCCTGCCCTGGGACAGGACCCCTTGGGCAGCGGACGCTCCTGCCCCCGCCAGTCTGTCTCCAGTGCTTACACGCCTGCCTGCGTGTGAGTGACGTGCTGCAGTGGGCTCATCTGTGTTAATTGGCCCCTAATTATTAATAGCAGGGACTACACACTGGCTGACGTCACCAGTGGGCACATGGACAGGAGCCAGCATCAGCAGCGCTGACTCGCAGGTGGTGGCAGCTGAGGCAGAGGTGGGCCTCTGATGCCACAGCTGTTGACACCTTTCACAGGGATGCTCCATCTGCTGCATGAGGCAAGGGGCGAGGAAGCTTTAAAGCAGGTGCCCAGCTGTGAAGAAACAGGGAATCAGTGAGGGTGACGTCCGCCCTGTCATCCCAGACAGTGGTGTGCTCTGTGGAAGCTGAGCTTCACGACTGAATGCTCCCAATATCCGACCTGGGCCTCACGGTGGGTTATTAACTGCAGGCTGTGGGCAGGGTGTCGGCAGCCTGAGCCCCAGGGTGGTCAGGGACAGGTCTGTGTTTCTAGGTGTCACTGGGAGTTGTACCCACACCTCAGGGTCCCCCAACTACAGATACCCTAATGAAGACAAGCCCAGTATCGAGCAAAGTGGTCTTAAACTTCTGTTTCCCCCAGCTAAAGGGGGGAAACAGTCTGATGCCCCTGACGTGTCCCTGAGGGGTGAGGGAGGGCAGGGGAACAGGCTCTCTGGGAGTTGGCCTCAGGGTCTCAAGGCATCTGAGCCTCTGGATCACTCAGACCTGCGTCGTTTCTGCATGATGGGGGCTGGGCAGACCTCAAACAATAAGCCAGCGCCTCAGCTTTCAGGAGCAATTCTGTTTTGATCTAACATCAAATCTGCAACAAGAACAAGAGTTCTTTACCCGAAGCTTTATTTTAACGTCTTGTAATTTCAGAGGTCCTTGTGTTCTGGAAATCAGAGATGGGTTTTGCATCTATTTGTTCTCTCAGGCCACCACAAAGAGTAAAGCCAGGTCTGAGTAGCATTTAATTATCAACGGCCTTTCATCTTGCTCACAGGGCCCCTGCCACACTCACTCTTCAGAGGCGGAGACACTCAAGATGCCTGTGTAGCTGACCCACCAGGGGCCCCACTGCAGGGGCAGAGGCTTGTCCAATTCTTGCTGTGTCCCCCAGAACCTCAGGACCTGACCCTCAGGGGCGCCAGTACATTTGTGGAATGAGCAAGTGTGTGGTGGCAGGTATTTAGTGCTTTTAGGTTGCTTTTAAAGACATTTAAAAGACCAGGTGGAGGCCAAGCCAGAGCCCCTGTCCCAGATCCCCTAGACCTGCCTCTTCTGGCCGTTTTGCTGAGTGACCTGCTCCGAAGTCTGAGCAGCTCTTACTACCTTGATTAGCCTGGAGCATCACCTGTTGATCTCTGGCCCCGAACAGGGACTTGCTTTCTCACGCTTTCTCCCTGTACCCTCCCTGGGTCTGTGTTGGGCCACTGGGGCGTGGGCTGTGGGGTCCTGGGTTTTCTCGCGGCTTTCTCCCTCCTCCGGGTGGTGTCTGTCCAGTGTCATCCCTGCACACTGGTTCCATCTCCCCAGAGCTCGGCCACCAGCCTCCCCTGAGGTCTTCTCTCCACTTCCTCAGCCTTCTGTTCCCCCGTGGATGACAGTGGGCTCAGCACCTCCTGAGCCAGGGTGGCCGCCGCCTCCCTGCTCTCTTCTCCCTCCTGCTTTACTCTCAATTCATCTGCAAAGACCCTGTTTCCAAATCAGGTCATATTGTGAGTTTCCAACTGATGTGTATTTGGGGTCCTCTTCAGCCCCTTGAGCACCCTGTTTCATACCGAGCTGATGCCCCCTCATCTCCTCATGCAGCAGCCTAAGCGGCCCCATCCTTGTACGCACAGATCCTTGCCCCACCCCTGCTTGGTGACCCTCTCCCTCGCCTGGCCTGAGTCCCCCCGGGCCCCCCTGCTCCATCACTCCAGCTGTTTCCTTGCCACACCGGGGACCCTCCAGTAAGGATCCTCTGGGAAACCAGGCTTCTGTGCTGTCAGTGCCCTTCTCAGACACCCTATGGGTGCCCCCCGGCTGGTGGCCCCGCAACCGTCTGACCAAAGCCAGTCTCACCTACATGGACCCTGCCGGCCTGTCTCAGGTATGGGGTCCCTGGTATGTTCATCAGCCGCCATGTGGCTCTTTGAGACACAGCTCATTGGTTTGGGTTTCATCCCAGGGCCAGAACACCAGAGGAAGGAGGACAGACTTGCTGGGCCCATAGTAGTTCGGGTAAAACACGTGTGTGGGGATACACACCAGTGTGTTTACAGATTGGCAGGGGGACATTCAAAGGTCACGGAGAGGCAGGCACCACCCCTGAGGGTTTTGTCCTGACTGGTCAGTGGTGGTCAGGCTTGGGGGTGGAGAGGTGGCTGAGGCTCTGAAAGCACGTGAGATGCCTGGTCATGTTATCACGTGACGAAGTCACACAGAACTTGAGGTTTGATGGGTGGACTCAGAGTCTGGGAAGGCGAGAAAGTTCTGGAGGTGGATGTTGGGAATAGTTGCACAACTGTGAATGTGCCTAAGGCCACTGAGCTGTGCACTTAAAATGGTTAAAAGGGTAAGTTTTACATATATTTGACCACAGTAAAAACACACAACTATGCACACGCACTTGTGTGCACACGTGCAGTTACGTGTGCACACGTGCGGGTGAGCACGCGCTGGGCACTGTTGATGCCATCCGTCTCATCGCAGGGTGGCTCTAATGCTCAGGCGCACCAAGGCCAGGGTGTCTCCTCTCGTGAAAGGGCAACAAGGCAGACGGAGCAGAGGGGACACACAGGCCTTGGGTGGAGCCAGAGCCGCCCACAGGCGTGTGAGCACCCAAAGAGGGGCACCTGGAGGGGTCTCTCTGTCTTGGAAACCTTTAATTCTCTGGAGAAAAAACAAATTTTCCGTGTCAGAAGTAGCCAGGCACCAGTGGGTCGGTATTTTTCCAGAGCCAGGAGATGTCTCCACTTTCTGCTATGGTCTTGGAGTGGAGGTGGGGGTGAGGGGCAGGCTTTCTGCCTCACTGTGGTCTGGGTGGGCTGCCTAGCCCATCGAGCCCACTACACTTGGCACTGGGATATCGCAGGCACTGGGATATGCCTGTCACCCACGCCTATTGCCTGGTTTTATCATCTATATGCCTGGGACGCATCTGTAAGGTCCAACGGAGTAGGGATACCTGTGGTCTGGCCTGGGGTCTTAAACTTGCTCACTTCAGCCCCACCCTGGGTACACAGACCCTTCCCCATGTGGGATCATCTGGGACCCATGGCCAAGGACCGAGCAAGCCTTGGAGTCTAGAGGGCCATGCCCCCAAGACGCTAGCATACTGTCCCTGGCCAAGCCTAGGGGTCCGGGCCACAGGCAGCCACCAGCCGCCCACCCGCAGGCCCTTCCCATAGCTTCCAAAGAGCTGGATGGATCCTCAGAGCTCAGCCCCTCCCTGTCATTGTCCGTGAACACAGGGAGGGTCACCACCTCTCTGAGATTTGAATTTCAGACTCACAACAAAGAATGCGGTACTTAGCCACCAGATTATTTGTTGTGACTCTGAAATCCAGGTTGCACTGAGCTGTTTTATCTGATGGCGGAAGTGAAGGTGAAGCAGGGGGAGGTTGCGCAAACACATCCCTATTGACGCTGGCCCTGGAGGGAGGGCTTTGGACTGGGCCACCTGGGGGAGAGGCTCCACCCATCAGGGTCCTGCCTTCTTCCCATCCCTGGAGGGGCAGAGAGCCCACCCCGATGGCCTATGCCAGGGCAGCACCAAGTGCTCACTTTCAGCCAGCTGCCCTCTGGTGTCCTTGGGTGGCCCAGCAGTAGTGATGGTGGCACCGCCCCACGTGGCTGCCTTCTCCTGATCAGGTTGGGCCAGCCGGCTCGTCAGGACCACGGAGGGCTGTCTGCAGTCCATAGCTGATTAGCGGGCCTCCGGGGAGCACCCAGCGCTGGTCCCAGGAATCCTCTGTGTGGGCCACAGGGCTGCTGACCCAGCATGGAGGTTCCATCCAGGAGCTCGGACCGAGGGATACTGACTTCTTTCAGTGATCTGGCATCCTCAGTGACATGGGCTTCTGACTCAGGGCCCCATGGGAGCTCAGGACAGCGTGTAGACACCGTCCATCCTCGGTCCTCCCCCACCCGGAGTGTCTCGCAATTTGAAACACTTGGGTTAGAATTTGACTCCTTTCAATTCAAAGATGGTCCTCTGTTAAAGTGCACATCTCCCCTCTCTAGAGTAGTTAGCCCATCACACTTTAGTATGAATTAATAGGTTTGAGGAGCTGAAATGAGGGGCAGACAATTCCCAGGCAGAGCAGAGCCTCAGCTGACACAGAAAGCCCTGGGCCCTGAAGGGCATCAGGGAGGGGCCAGCAAGGAATGGTCCATCCACCTGCCCACCCCCGTGGCTACTCGGGAATCTGGGGTTCTGCCAAACTGGGGCCCAGGGCGGAGGGCAGGCCAGTCCCTATCCCATACCTCTGCTCAGAACCAGGGCTTGCTGAGCCCTTTGAGGACTGTCCAGCATTTAAAGCAGAGCGTTTACAGATCACCCAGTTTGACGTGTTTGAATTTGGAAGCCGGTGACTCTGGAATGTCACAGATGCATTTTTAGCCCAGCACTACCACCCCCTCCTCCCCTTGCTCCAAACCCTCCCTGCCCCTCCCTTCTCTCCTGTCTTTCTTCTTTCTCGTTTGAAGGATATTTTTGTGCCCCTCTGAGATTTGTGTCTGACAAGCTCCACAGCAAGGCACTCCTCTGGACACAGAGCCTGCCACCCTGGGGACAGGACGCCGGGTACTGTGCGGGTGCCCTGTTCAGTGGAGAAGGAATTTAAGCCAAGGCAGAGTGCCTGGTGACCTGTGGACGGGAAGTATGTCACAGGCCAAAAGCCTGGCATCCTGCCCTTCCTTCTTTAGAGCCGGTATGTTAACATACCAACAGTCATTATTTCCTACCACCAGTCATGACATTTTTGAATCACATTGTTAATCAACGGTTGTGTTGTGTGCTCAGTCACGTCCGACTCTGTGACCCTAGGGACTGCAGCCCACCAGGCTCCTCTGACCATGGAATTCTCCAGGTAGAAATACTGGAGTGAGTTGCCATTTCCTCCTTCAGGGGATCTTCCTGACCCAGGGATGGAACTCTTGTCTCTTGGGTGTCCTGCATCGGCAGGCGACTTCTTTACCAACTATGCCACCTGGGAAGCCCACCATCATCACAAACAACTAATTATTATTTACTAAATGATTAACTCACTTCCTCATTTTTTATTAAAGACAGAGCCGTCTCATGAGCAGGAATGTTTCTTTCCCCTCCCCCACCCCAAGACAGAGGGATGCCAAGCTGGGCCATCACATTACAAAATGTTATTTTGTGCTG
>NW_011494739.1:7533604-7535698 GCF_000754665.1 Bison bison bison
TTTGTGCTGGCTTTAGGAAAAGAGGGGCATTTGGTGACTCATGAAACCAAAAGGTTCTAGCTTCAGGCCAGGCTGGATCCAGGTGCTCAGAGAGCAGCAGGTAGAACCCATCTGCCAGCTCTCAGTGTGGCTTTCTTCTGCCTTGGCTGCAGCAGGCGTGCTCCCTCCATGGAGAGGCCTCTAAAGAACAGTGTTGGAGGCCACCAGGCCAGCAACCCCAGCTGCAGGGGAGCATTGGCCTCCCAGGGCCCCCAAAGTCCCAGGACGGCTGCTGTCTGGCCACACTGGGGATGTGCCCTCCCCCAACTTCCCCCAGGTGGTTCTTCCCAGCCATACCTGGGACCTATAGCTGTCCTGGAGCCCAGGGATGGTGTCAGCCCCTGGACCCACTGGAGTGAAGGGGGGATGGTCCCCAAAGGAAAAGCAGGAGCTACTGCCACCAGAAGAAGGCACTGGGCTTGGGCAATGAGAGGCCTTGGGCTTGCTCAGGAGTGTGTGTGTTTCCAGGTGACCAGAGTAGGGCTTGGGAGAGGAAGAGAAGGTGGGAGAGGGCGGGGTGTCCCCTTAGCCTTCTGGAGGGGCAGCCCCCTGCCCTGGCCTCAGTTTCCCCTGAAGCACATTTTCCACATGACCTGGGTGGTTGGGTCCAGGTTCCTCCACCTTCCTTCCTACCTCTCCCTTCTCTCTCCCACTTTCTTGGCTCCAAAAGGGCAACTTCTCCCAGCTCCTGTGCACCACACACACAACATACAGCAGGCGCCACTGTGTGCTTTGGGTTAAGATCAGCACAGTTGAGTTCATCCCCAAGGCTCACGGGAGCCCTTCCCAGATGCATCACCAGGCAGGTTTCTCCACTGTACTCGTCATCCAGGGATGCAGGTGAGTCCCAGGAGGACACAGTGGGGCGGGGACCCGCTCACACACCACACCCCCCATGGTGCCCAGAGGGACCCAGTGGGTGGGAGGATAGAATGCTGGCCCCTACTGGATGCTGAGTGTGGGATATGAGCCTGTTGCCCAGCATCCAGGGCCCCAGCTCTCAGGGTCTACTGAGTGTAGAGCTGAGCCCACCCCTCTCTGTGGGGAGTCCCTGAGGATATAGGCTCCAATAAATATTGGTGGAAAGGTTCCTGCACCCCCTGAGCCCAGCCACGAGTGTCGGGATGGGAGGTGGAGGCTGGGGCTAGACAGGGTGGGTCTCCCCATGGCTCAGACCTCCAGAAGCCCTGCCAGCTGATCCCAGTCTTCCCTCATCATGACCCTGATGCCCTAAAGGACTGCTGAGTAACTTGGCCTTTTGTAGAAGGATGGGAGCTGCCTGCTGGGCTCTTGGGAACTCTACCCCAGGGTGAGAAGGACCCACACCCAGCAGCTGTGCAGAGCCAGTTCCCAGGGGGCTCTCCCAGAGCCAGCACCACGGTGGGAGGGGTGGCCAGACATACAAAGCCAGTGCCAGCCCGGAGAGGGGGGAGTCCTGGAGACCTGTTGGCCCTGAGCCCTGCTTCCCTGAGGGCCAAAGGCTGGCCCTGAGGGCAGCCAGGTCACCCGTGAGTGCCTAGGGCAGAACCCTGCCTCAGACCTTTGCCCAGTTCTTCAGCTGCCTCTGCCAGTCTCTGCACTTGTCCTCACAAATCCCCCAGGTACCCACTATTAGGGCTGGGCTGACACAGGCGGGCCACCCAGACTGCACTCCATCCTAGGGCCTCAGGCTCACTTACTGGAGGCATCGTTGTGCTCAGAAGCAAGGCCACCCTCCTCATCTCGGCCTCCAGGCCCCAGGGCATCAATGCCGCCCATCTGGGCCCCTTTCACTTACATGCCCTTCTTTCAGCCCATGGGCTCAAACCCACCACTAGAATCAGTGGAAGTCTGTGGAATAAAGGAATGAAACAACAGCTCTGCAGACAGGCTCCCTGTTCACACGGCTGACGAGCCAGGTGCCCCCTCCTCTTGTTCCCCCCAGCCCCATCTTCCACCCCCGTGGGAACGGCCCTGCTTAGGGGCCAATTGTTTGTCTCCCCGCCTCCCACCAGCCCGTGGCCGGCTCAGAGCCTGGCACACAGTAGGTGCTCAGTAAACAGCAGCTGCCAATGT
>NW_011494739.1:7535798-7538600 GCF_000754665.1 Bison bison bison
GGGGCCCCCGGGGGGGTGGCAGCTCCTGCCTCTGGGCTCAGCTTTGTCTCTGCTCCCAGCAGTGGATCCGAGGAGAAAGGCCCCCTTGGCGGGTTTGTTTGTGGCAGGACACGACCCAATAGACTCTGTGTCTTTCTTCTCTCCTCCTCCACCCCTGCAAGAGAGCTCAGGGAGCGGCAGTTGCCAGAGATTGAAGGCAAAATTGCTTGAAAGCCTGCACTTTTATCCTCCAATTTGTAGCCATTTAGCAGGGCCGGGCTGAGGGGCAGCGCGGGCTCTGGCTGTGCGGGCAGCGCAGAGGCGCCCACTGCTGCAGAGAATGGGCTCTTTGTCCTTCTCCAGACAGCTCTGGGCTGCGAGATGACGCCCACAGACCGGGGGCCAGGCGAGTCTGCAGGGCCGCAGGGAAGGTCAGTGGCCAGCCTCACCCCAGGGCCCAGGGCTGTGAGGGCTTCCCCAGGCTCTGGCCACAGGCAGCGGGTGGCCTCTGCCGACCCTGCCTCACTTCCCCGCTCCCAGTGCTCAGCTCCCGACAGTGCCCAGGCCCAGAGTGGACCTGAGGCTTGGCCCTCCCTTGGGCCACTAAGAAGACTGTTGCCCTGCCCGGACCAGAGGGGTCTCTCTGGTGGACAGAGATCATGGAGGGGAAGGAGTACCAGCTTGATGAGAAAATGTCTAGAAGAGGAAGACTGTGGATTTTAAACATTGTGAATAGCTGTGAATAGCTGTGCTCCTGCTGTAGTCGGAGCACTGTCTGGACCTCACTGCTGGATTCGGGAGCCACGGCACCCAGCCATAACGCTGGCACTGAGGCCACCGAGTGTCTCTCAGCCAGAGGAAGAGAGAACGTGGTCAGGACTATGGACGCTGTGCCAGCACAGCAGGGGGTGTCCGTGAGGTCAGGGCAGGGAGGGCCCTCGTGGCTGGAAAGGAGGGAAAGCTTCCTGGAGGCAGTGGCATCTAACCCACCCATGTTTATGTCACCCCTAGGTTGAGCTGGTCTTGCCCTCTTTCCAAGTGGGCTCTGGGCAGCTGGGCCAATGTCTGACCCTCTGTGGAGCCCAGTGGGCTCAGGCTCACCCAGCACCGTCTCCTTCTCCCTGTCCCCGTCCATCACACTCAGTCCCGCCTCCAGGCCGTGGCCAGGAAGCCACTCTACCAGAGATGCCTCCCTGCCTTGGGCCGTCATCCTCTTGAGCTCGGCTCCAGCCCCCACACCCCTGAAAGCTCCCCATGGCTGAGAACAGTGCAAACCCCTGTCCTGGGACAAGCAGGCTGCAGCAGGTGGGGGCTGTGCCATCTGTTTTCAAGCCTGAAGTGAGAGAGAGTGGCGGGCGGGGCACTGCTGGGGCACCGTGTCCCATACTGGGGTTAAACCCTCGTATGACTGCCGACTTCTCTCCCCATCACAGTGCCCCCTCCCCCACTTGAAGAGACACTGAGGCCAGGGGGAGGGGCAGGCCTGCCTCTCATGCCTGCCTGGGTGCTCCTGTGTCCCCGTGGGTTCCAAGTAATGCTCGGCCACCCCCATGAAGTCCTCAGGAATCAGCACCAATAAAAAAATACACTTTACTGTGTGGACTTCAGGGTCTGCAGGGGCAGCACGGCAGGTGTGCGGGGAGCAGAGCATGCAGAGCGCCAGCCAGTGCATGGGATGTGGCAAAGCGGCCCCTCTGCTGGGCTTGGCACCTGGCCCCTGGGCTCCTCCGACTGCCCTGAGAGGACTCTCAGGGCTCGGCTGTTTCCCTCTCCCCAGCCAGGAAACTCTGGTTGAGCAGATGGAGTGGGAGGGACAGCCTTCTGGACAATTGGGTGTCTGGGGCTCCGGCCACCCTTAGAGCCTCCAGTCGGGGCCCAGTACCCGACCTGGGGGTGGGGTGGGCAGAGAAGCTGGCTCGGCTCAGCCAGAAGCGGCACACACAAGGAAGGAGGGCGTGGGAGCCCACACCTGCCAATCCAGCCCCGAGCTCCTCAGCAGTTTTGTCTCTTTTGATTAAACATCTAAGGAACATCGAGTTCATGGACGTGTTTTCTTCTTCTCCGTCTTCCTGAAACACCCAGAATGGAGATGCAGAGACCTGCCGCGAGCAAGGTTCCTGGGGAGCACCTGGCACTTTGGGAGCAGATAAAGTTGGAGGGAGGAGGGATGAAGGACCAGGTCCGGCCACAAGCAGGGGACGGACAGCAGCAAAGCCAGCAGCCAGGGCTTGTCTGGGACAGGGCAGGTGTGCAGGCGTGTGCAGGTGTGTGCACGTGCAGGGGCCGTGCGCTGGCCCCAGAGGCCTGGAGCGCACGCCAAGCACTTGCTTTGGGAAGGACACTGAGCAGTAATTGTGAAAAGCAAGGACACGACCGGCCATCACACTGTCCATGGGGGTGGACACAGTGGCTGGGAGCCCTGGATTGTCCCTCCTGGGCTACAGCAGGACTTGGGTGGCATCGTTCTGGCTCACGCAGCAGGGGCCCTTCCAGCCGCCTACCAGGCTGCCTCCACTGCCAGCGGATGGTCTGAGAGGCTGCCATGGCATTTAGGGTGGGCCAGAGACAAGGCAGAGCACACGCCTGCAGGGCGGCCAGGTGGACGTGAAGGCCCAGCTGCCCAGGAACCCAGGGCTTCGAGGGGGTGGCAGTGGCCTCAAGCATCCTGTGCCGTGGAAGGCCAGCTCACTTCCAGCAGTGCTCCAGGGAGCTGTGGGGCTGGATCTTGAGCTTCTGGGGGCAGAGCAGCTTGGTGAAGGCCCGGCGGAAGCTATAGTGGCACAGCGGGTAGAGGACGGGGTTGACGGCCGAGTTGGCCCACAG
>NW_011494739.1:7538700-7540426 GCF_000754665.1 Bison bison bison
TCTCGTACCAGTAGTCGGGGATGCAGTGGCCATGGCAGGCGGCCCGAATGATCATCAGGAGTGTGTAGGGGGCCCAGCAGAGCCCAAAGATGCTCACGATGACGGCCAGTGACTTGGCTACCTTCTTGTCCCGCGAGAGCCGAAAGCGCTGAGTGATGCTCTGGGACACCATCTTCATGCGCTTCTCGAGGGACGCTGAGGACGCGGATGGCTTGGAGCCGCGCTTGAGTGAGCGAGGCCTCTCGGTGCCCCTTGAGGAGCTGCCGGAGCTGGAGGTGGGCGAGGCCGCGGCACCCCCACCGCTACCACCCCCGAGGGCCACCTCCCCTGCCTCAGGGCCTGGGGTCACCTCGCTGACCCCCACCCCGTACCTGTGCAGCGGCACGGCCTCCCCGCACCCTTTCTGCCAGCATCCCCAGCAGCTGGGTGCGGCAGGCGGTGGAGAGGGCTGGGCCTCTGGTGGAAGCTCGGTGGTGGCTGCCTCGCGCACTCCATCCAGCCGGACACGGGTGCGCCTCTGGATGTTCAGGTAGATGCTGAGGTTGAAGAAGGTGACACTGAGGAAAGGGGTGAAGAACTCGAGGGTGGAGGCCGTGATGAGGAAGTACCAGTTGTAGAAGAACTCGGCGTAGCAGTGGCCCTCGGGGATGGAGCTGCCGCCAGACAGGTACTCCCAACTGAGGATGGCGGGTCCATAAAGCAGGAAGGCCAGCACCCACACCAGCACCATCTTCTGCACCGCCCGCCGCGTGTCACCCTGCTGGGCCCGGTAAGAGACCTGCAGCAGGACACGCTGGGTCAGGAGGCAAGGGGACTGAGCCCAGGGCACAGTGCCGCCCAGAGCTCTGGGCAGCCTCCAGGCTTCTGTGCAGGGCTCTCCTCAGCAAAGATGCCTTCCCTTATCCTCCATGAACCCCCGGTAGGCTGAGGCCTGTGACTCTCCCATGGGCTCAGAACCGCCCCTCAGAATCCTAATATTGTGCCAGGCTGCCTGTCAGCTGTGTGCTCCCCAGGAGTCACGTCACTGTCCAGTCCTTTGAGGACCTGCCGTGTGCCCTGCTCTGTGCTCGGCATCTTTGATATCATCTCATTTAATCTTCATGGCTGCTCCACCCTGGCCCCCACATTCTTGATGGCTCAGGTCAGGCAGGAAAGACCACAGGGGGAGGGGCTCCACGGGCAGAGCTGACTCCAAACCCACGCTCTCTGCACCCTGACCCGCTGCCTCCCTAGACTAGGACAGACACAGCCCCAGCAGAGGGAGCCTGGCAGAGCCGTCAGAGGAGATGGCACCAGACTGACCTCTGCTGCAGTGCTGCAGCCAGCCCTGTGCCTGCGTGACTCCGACATGGGAAGTGTGGGCAGTCCAGGGTCCCTAAGTGTGGCCTCTCACACCCAGGGCAGCTCGTGGAGCCTGTCTTTCTGAGGCACACACACACCCGTGGGGAGGTTCTACCAAGGGCCCTTGGCCCCAGATAGTCCCTTAGTTCCAGGGACTTTGGACCTGCTCCAGGGTGGAGGCTGGAGTGACCCCATCCTTCAGGTCCACACGGCCCCTTCTGCCCAAACCAGGACCAGTCCTACTGGCAGCAGACGGCTACTGAGCAGGCAGGTGGCTACAGAGTGCCTGAGGTGAGCAGACCCCAAGCCCACCCAGCACCGCCCATTCAGAAGTGGCCGTACCCCCTGCCTGGTGCATCTCCTGGCCACCTCTGGACACCCTGCC
>NW_011494739.1:7540615-7541694 GCF_000754665.1 Bison bison bison
ACGGCTCGGGTGACCGACAGGAAGCGGTCATAGCTGATGAGCACGATATTGAAGACAGAGGAGGTGCAGAGCAGGTAGTCCACCACCAACCACAGCTTGCAGAGGCCCCGGCCGAAGGGCCAGCGACCGGTCAGCACATAGGGCACATACAGTGGGATGCAGAACGCCCCTGTGGGAGAGGAGGGCCATGGCTGGGCAGGGGCCTGGGGTCAGACCCCCCACAGCAGGACCTGGGGGCACATAATGGGCCCCTTTCTGGGACCAGCAATCCACCCTCCACCTCCTTCCTAGGCATGCTCTGAGCCCTGCACCTGGCCTCCAACCCTTGCCCCACTTCCAGCCCCACTGTGTTCCTGGACTTGGGAGCAGGAAAAAGCTCCAGCGGTAGGGTCCACTGGGCACAAGGAGACCCAAAGCGTCATTCCTGGCCTTTTGCTAGTCCTCCCAGTGCCTGAAGGAAGGAAAGAGAATTTCCTTCCTCTCTGCCCCGCTGCACCCCAGCTCCTATCTTGGCCTTTGGGCAGCTCCTCCTCATCAGCTCAGAAGCCGGGAAAACATTTCTCCGGACTCAAAGGGCACTTGACTGCTGCCATGCGGGCGGCTCCCACCGCCAAGCACCACTCTGAGCAGCTGGCAGACGCTCCTCTCAGCCCCAACAGGTGTCTGGCGCTCCGGCCCCCTCCTTGCGCCCCGCCCCCCCTCCAGCCGGCAGCAGCGCACGGACACGTGAGAGCGCGCGCTTCAGAGCATCTCCCCAACCCCCCCTTCCCCGCGGCCTCTCCCCACACGGCTCTAAAAATCTCCCTTCCACGTCCCCTCCCCCCAGCCTCCCCCCAGCGCCCTCCCCGCGTCCTGAGTCCGCTGCAGCCTTTGTTTGGCTACGGCGCAGGAGCCCGCGCTGCACCGTGGCCTCAGCGCCTTGCGCCTTGCTGAGCGCCCGCTCGTTCGGACCCCTTCCCCGGGGACGTCCTTCCCCAGCCCGAGTCCCGGGCCCGGGAGGCAAGGAACTTCCCCTGTGCCCACCTCCCCAAAGTCCTGGACACACCCTACCCAGGCCTGGCTTCCTAGCGGGGTGTGTC
>NW_011494739.1:7541794-7541936 GCF_000754665.1 Bison bison bison
CCTAGCGGGGTGTGTCCCCGAGGAAAAGCACCCTAGGTCCACGTTCCAATCCCCGCTGACCCGACCCGGCTGGGCGCCCCTGACTCTGGAGGGGGCTGGGGGCTTTACCCACGAGGAAGTCGGAGATGGCGAGGTTGAGCAG
>NW_011494739.1:7543210-7546488 GCF_000754665.1 Bison bison bison
GGACAGCGCGGTGGGGAGGTCGGCTGATGCGGGGACAGACGAGGTCACTGCGCTCCAGGCGCAGCTAAGGCGGCGCGCTGCGTTAGCGCCTGCGGGAGGGACTGGAGGGAGAGCGGCAGGAGGGAGCGCCCCCTCCCCCAGGCACAAGCGCTCAGATAGACAGGGTCAAGGACGAGACACACACAGCGAGACAGACAGACACGCCCGTAGGCAGACACACAGACACCCACAGACCAGGGAAACAGCCACCCAGCGTCAGGCTGGGGACCCACGAACGGCAGTTAGACACACACACATCAGACAGCAGACAGCGAGGGAACACAGCCCGAGGGAGAGGGAAGCAGCGACTCCGCTCAGTCGCCAGCGGCGCACATCCGCGGAAGCCTCAGAACAGAAAGGCGCGTCTGCGCATGGGGGTAGGGACGGGAGGCTGGGGGAGGGGCTGCAGAGGGACCCCAGATGCTGGCACACACAGGCACCCCCACACTTACATCAGCTTCCTGGTCAAGCTGGGACATATCCCTCCTCTAGCCCTGAGGTGCTTTAGAAAGTTTGGGGAGGGAGGGGTGCTGGGCTCCCTGTCCCCCTCCCCAGGGCTGACTGCAGGGAGGAGACCCCAGCCCCTCACCCCAGCCCCAGAGGATGCGTGATGATTCTATGGCATCTTGCAGCTTATGCTGGGGGAGAGCTGTTGAGACTCCAGCTCACCACCCCGCACCCAAGCCCTCTCTCAGTACCTCCCCACTACCAGCAGTCTTTCCCCTCTTACAGGCTCCCTCAGCTCCCCTTGACTGCACCCCGACTTTCATGGTGGACCAGGCTGCACCAGGAACAAGCACCAGCTGGTGGGTAGACAAGCCAAGGCAGAGAGCTCATAGAGTGGGCAGCCAGGCACTCCCACCGTTTAAGCCTTCCCGCATCACCGGTGCTGGGTGAGGACCTCACGTCCCTGTGCTCAGCCACGGGCATCCCAGGGCCGGCTCTGGCTAGTCGTGCTTTGTGGGCACACCTCCACCCCCTCCCCAGGTCTCCGGAGATGGAGTTGGATGGGGGTTTGGAGAGGGGCTCTGGCCCTCTCCTCACTGGCTGGGAGCCTGTTCCCCAGCCTCAGCTGCTGTCCTGGGTGGAGGGCTGAGTCGAGGGGTGTCTGAGCAGAGGGCAACCCCTTTACAGTCTCAGTCAAGTTCCATATGGTGTCAGTGTTCTCCAGCTTTCCCTGGTGGTCTCATACCACAGCAGCTGGAGCAGGGATGTGATGGGGGGAGGGTGGACTCAGCTCAGACCCTGGCACTGGAGACCCAGCTGTGTGCCTTGGGGGAGTTACTCAGAGTGTGGAGACCTGGAAAGGAGGCCATCAGAAGCAGGAAGGCCACAGCTGGCCCAGAGGTTTGAGGTTGGCCGTGGCTGTGTGCGGTGAGCGCCCCCTATCGGCACATACACGCATGACCTCATGAGCCCCCATATTCGCCCTACAAGGCGATAGGACCAGCAGCCTGCGCAGAGCCCAGGAAGCCACCAGCCCAAGTCACACAAGAACAGAGACCCTTCTCTTGATGGCCACACTCCTGGCCCAGCCCTGAGATCAAGGCCTCTGAGGTCACCAAAGGTACCAACTCTTGGGGCCTTGACTTTGGGTGGACGGGGACCTAGAGTCCTCTGTGCTGGGTCCAACTTGGCCAAGGCAGTTTGGGATAAATGAGGCAGGTCCCCACGTGGCTGTTCACAGAGCCTCCTGCCTTGAGGTCTCTGTCCCAAGGACGGGTATTCAAACCCCAGAATGGCAAGGAACCGCCCCAAGACACCGGGAAAGGCTGGCTGAGGGTAGGAGACATAGGCCCCTCTTCTCAGCTCACCAGGATATCCTCGGAGATTATGGCCTGCAGCTTGAGTTTCTCCATTTATCAAAACAGCCAGCATTTGGGATTCAAAATGTCCAGTCCAACAAGGAAGCAATGTCCCGACCACATAAGCCCTAGATTAGAGAAATCAGACCCCCTGCAAGCCCTCACAGAGGAGAAGCCTATCCACTGACTGGCTGATTCATTCATTCATCCACCCAACAAGGTTTTAATGAAAGTGAAAGTGTTAGTCGCTCAGTTGTGTCTGACTCTTTGTGATCCCATGGACTGTAGCCCACCAGGTTCCTTGTCCATGGAATTCTCCAAGCAAGAATACGGGAGTAGGTTGCCATTTCCTTCTCCATGAAAGTTGCTCAGTCGTATCTGACTCTTTGTGGCCCCATGGATTATACAGTCCATGGAATTCTCCAGGCAAGAATACTGGAGTAGGTAGCTGTTCCCTTCTCCAGGGGGTCGTCCCAACCCAGGAATTGAACCCGGGTCTCCTGTGTTGCAGGCGGATTCTTTACCAGCTGAGCTACCGGGGAAGCCCATGTTTTACTGAGCTCCTACTAAATATCAGGGAACTTCCCTGATGGCTCAGTGGTAAAGGATCCACCTGCTGATGCAGCAGATGTGGGTTTGATCCCTCAGTTGGAAGATACCCCTGGAGAAGGAAATGGCAACCCACTCCAGTATTCTTGCCTGAAAAATCCCATAGACAAAGGAACCTGGCAGGCTACAGTCCATAGGGTTGCAAAGAGTCAGACACGACTGAGCGACTAAACAACAATATAGTATCAGAGTATCAAGCATTCTAATGGAGGGAGGGAAGCGTAACACAGCAGTTAAGCGATGAGTGTGTCAGATAGCTGGGCGTTCCAGAGAGAGAAAAGACCCCAGGCAGGGGATGGAGGGTGCCAGGACAGTGGGCTGGGGGGGGGGCACTGCTGCCTCCCTGGCATTTTGAGCCCCTTGGACCCAGGGAGCAATGGTCAGGAGGAGGACTTTCGGTTCTGTTAGGGCTAATTGGCCCCAGTCGGCAGGGGGAGGTGGTGCTGCTGGTACACAGAGTGGCTGCGAGATATGCGGGATCAGGGCCCTCCTGGCACTGTGGTAACTCTCACAGGAAGACCTCTGAGAACTGCAGAGGTTACAGCGAGGAGGTTGTGGACTGGAGAGTGGAGGCTGGAGGGGCTGAGCACCAGCTGAGGCCCGGAGACCAGCCGCGGCACAGGGCTGTCCGCCTCCCCACCACTGCACAGATGTGAGCTGCTCAGAGGCCCCTCCACAGGGATGTTGCTGAGAGGAGGGCAGGTGACGCCCCCACCGAGACCAGCCTCTTCTCGGGCATCTCCCCAACGGCCGTGGTGCAGACTTCTGTGTGTGCGGTCTCTGCTCTGGGGCTCACTGTGCTAGCCGCCCCACGCTGTCCCCAGG
>NW_011494739.1:7546609-7551007 GCF_000754665.1 Bison bison bison
CAGCGGCTCTGCTTCCAACTGCCCCACTGGAAGACCTTCCTCCATGGGACTGCCTGCCCTTGGCTAGAGCCCACAGAGCCCTGCCCTGCTGCGTGGTGACACAGACCGCTAATGAGAAATAATGAGGACAGTGGAGCTGCCAGCGACCCGCTGCGGGCAACTGTCCTGTTCTCCAGCCAGGGCGCATTTGCCAGGGTGCTTGTCAGCACTCTGGGGCCGAGTGCTGTGACTCGTCTTCACTTTCACTCATTCTGCAGAAGCTCATCTGAATATGGGAATGCAGATTTTTCTGTTTTTGCTCCATGTCTTCCTTTTTTTTCTCTCTCTCTCTCCTGGTGACATTCTGAGCCAGCTCTGGCTGCGTCCTGATGAGCTCAGGGCCCGGGTGTGATCAGGATGGCTCCTGAGGCCACCGCTTTGAAAGAAAAGCTGAATTTTCTGTCTTCGGGGACAAGACTGAACTGGGCCCAGGGCCCTGATGGCAGGAAGGAGGAGAGGACAGGAGAACGAGGATATAGTTGTGGTTTGGCTGCAAATGACACAAATCAACTCAAAAAAGCCTAAGGAAAAGGCATATTTATTGTTGGCCAAGGCTGAAAAGTCCAGGGACTGGGCTTCAGACAGAGCTGCATCCAGGAGCTCAAATACTGACTTCTGTTTTTCCCCTGTGTTCACCTCATTCCCAGGAGTGAGTGTTCCCCTGAGATCTCTTCCCTGCAACTCCAGGCTGCTCTCCTGTGCTCTCGTCTACTCCCCTGAAGGAAGATGGGGTGACAACAGAGCCCCAGAATTAGCCCCATTGGCTTGGCATGTGAGGCAAGGGCTGGGGGTGGGCGCTGAGCCACAGCTTTGTCTGGACGTCTGGCTGGCTGCCATCTGCCTGCCCCCGGAGGCCCTGCCCCGGCAGAGGATGTCCCTGTGCTACACCCTGTGCCCAGCAGCACCACTGTCACAGCAGGCCAGAGCCCAAAGGCATCATCCTGACTGACCTTACTCTGACTTGCTTGCCCTGCTGGGTTCCTGCCCCAGTCTGGGCCTCTCCTGGGGTGACCAGATGGGGTGGCCCTGGTGACAATGCTGATGAGATGACCTGGGCCAGGTGACCCCAGTCCATTCTGCAGCCCCATGCCTGGGGTTGAGGCTGGGCACGCTGGGCTGGGGCAGCACACCCGTTCATGGGCCAGCGAAGCACTCCCCATGGATGGTCACAGTGAGGGTAGGGTAGTTGGTCTGGGGCAGGGGGCTGGGTGGCCGCTGGGCTGGGCATTTTGGGATCACGGGGATCTGACTCCCATGCAGGCACCACCTGCCTGGCTACTGCCCTACTCTGCTCTGGGGTTGAGGCTGAGAGGCCGACGGCCCCCTCCCCAGAACCCGTCAGGAGCCCTCAGGCCCTGCCCTGGAACCACAGGCCACCTCCTTCTCTTCCTAGCATAGGCACCCCTGCCCGCCACACCGCCTTCCCCTCCCAGAAGCCCCCAGGGTTACTCTAGGTCTCCCCATCTGGCCTGACTGCTGTGTACTGGGGTGCAGAGAGCATGTGTGTATGTGTGTGCATGCGTGTGTGGGTATGTCATGCAAGAGTGGTGTGAGCCCCAGGCACACGCACAGTGCCCTGACCCTACGGGGGATGGGGGGCGGCGGGAAGCCCTGGGTCTCTCTTCCTCACAAGGCAGCCTTCAGGGGATTCAGAAGACGAGGCCTACTTTGGGAGCTGCTTCCTGCAGGAGACAAACCCAGTCCCGGAGCGGCACCTCTGTTTACTCCCTGAATCCCCAGTGCTCCGGCAGCCCTTTGGGGAACCTGTGCCTGTCAGGAAAATAACTGACCGAGCGGCTCAGTGCTGGAGGGTACAGTTAATGAAGATGTCCCCTGAGTCCTTGAGGAGGTGTATACACATGTGTCTGTATGTGTGTGTAAGTACATTTGTGTACACCTGTGTGTGTCTGTGACTATATATGTGTATGTGTCTCTGTACACATGTGTCTGGGTGCTTTTCAGTGTGATGTGTGCATGGGGGCCTGGCTGTGTGTCTATGAGTCAGTGTATGTGTCTGAGCACACACGTGCATAGGTGTGTGTCTGTGGGTGTGTTTCTGACTCCAGCGGGGGTGGGGCTCCTCCATCCCACCCTGTAGGGACAGGCCAGAGAAGTGTCCCCTTCCCTCCACAGTGATTCTGACGTGGGACCAGGTCCTGGACCAGGGTAGGGGTCATGGGGTCAAGAGATTGCTCCAGAATCAGCCCCGTCCCCTAGCCTGGGCACAAGTCTCAGTTGCTCATTGGCTACACACACACGCACACAGACACACAAACACACACTTCTGCACACACTCACCCACAGCTAGAGATTGCAACATAGAAACAAGTGGACAGCCTCTACCAGGGCCGGAGTCGGGGGTGGGGAGTGAGCTCAGCAGACACAGGGGCCGGGGGATCACAGGCTGGGGTTCCGGGATCAGCACCTTGCAGGTCTTGCCCTGGGAGCTGGGGGCCTTTGCTCAGAAGCCATTGGCTTTTCTTAGGCTCAGCTGGCCAGTGGCTGCGCTGGGAGGCTGGCCTGACTTGGGCCACGAATGGAAAGTGGCCACGTTGGGCTGTGACTCAGAACCACAAAGTCCTAGCCCCCGACCAGAGCCTTGCTCTCTGTAGGGGCACAGTGGGACCACCTGCGCCCTCCCCACAGCCCTGGGTGCTGGTTACCCCAGTGGGACCCCTGCCTACTGTCCCAGTCCCTGCCCACCTTCCCACCTCTGCCCACTCCCTCACACTCCTCCCGACTCCCTCACACCCCTGCCCCCTCTCGCACGCCCCTGGCAGACCTCAGTTTGGGTCCACCTTTTCCTGGCATTGCATAATCCTCTCACATTTTCTAAATTTGACCAGCTGATTCATGCAGAGCTGGAAATGTTCATGTAACAAGTAGCTAAGTTCACTGGAAGGCTCTTCACTGGGAAGCCCAGATGGACAGACCCAGATGGACAGAGGTCTCCCTGACACGCATGGAGAAGTGGGCGGGGAAATCTTGGCTCAATAGGGCATGCATCTGATGGTTCTTTGGTGGTGGGCCTCCTTCAGGCCTGGCTGGATCCAGGAGCACAGCGACTTTTGAGCCTGTGTCTCCCAGCCCAGCTCTCCCCTTGGTGTGGCCCCTCCAGGCTGACAGCCCATCACTCACAGCCCTGGCAGCAGATGCGGGGGGCCCTTGCCCAAGACCATGGCCTGACTACTTATCTCAAAATGAGGTAGTGAGGTCCCCAATTCCAGTCTCCTGCCACTGATAGGGCCAGAGGTGGGATCAGCCTGTGGGAGGTTCTGGGGCCTTTGCTAGAATACAGGGTTGGGAGCACTGGATGCTCATCACAGGGGTCCACGCCCGTGCCCTCAGGTCCTACAAGGGCCTCACCACTGGGGAAACAGGCTGCTTGGAGAGGTCTTGTGTGAGCAAGTGGCTGAGCCTGGACTTGGGGGCTGCAGGTTCCTCCCAAACCCCAGCCCACTGCTGTTGCCCAGCCCACTCCCACAACTGCCTGCTGGCCTCCAGAGCACCTGCTACGTGAGCTCAGCTAGGAGCCCAGGAGGCAGCGAGGGTTCCCGAGGCCCATGAATGGCGGAAGGTGCCAGGCTAACTCGGTCTTCAGGGGTGTCTCAGGGGGGCCCCAGTCCTGAAAGCTGAAGCTCCAGGCCGTGGGCCTCTTGGCTAGACCTCCTTCCAGTGGCTGGGGCAAGGCTGCACAATTGCCCAGCATGAGGCCTATTATCAGCCCCTTTGTCTCTTTCCCAGAACAAAGCTGGCCTGCTTGCCCAGCCAGCCCCCTTGCCTGGAGGGCACGGAGCCACCAGGCTGGCTGCCTGTAAGTCCTGTGGCCCTGGAAGTGGAAAGCTAGCACCCCATGGGCACCAATTCCTGCCCCGAATCCTCCCCAGGATGGCTACGGAAGGTGCGGGTCCCAGTGCAAGACTAAAATGCGGGTCCCTCCTTAGAAGCTAGCAGGGAACAGCACAGAGCCCCCACCACAGTGGCCACCTCTCCCCCACCTCCAGCTGCGACCCTCAGGGGCAGGCCCCGCCCCTCGCTGTGACTGCCTGGCACAGACTGCTAGCTGCCCCTTCCTCTCCCCTTCCCTGCCTTCCTCTCCAGGGACAGAATGGGGGGGCAGCACCCCTAAACTTCCAAAAGTCCCCAAATGCCCTTATGCAAGGCCTCCATCCCCACCCACCGCCAGCTGCCAGGAAGGGAGGTGGGGCGGCTGCCACCTGCCCCCTCCCCACTGGCCTTGGCTGCTCCCAGGCAGAAGAATGATTCACCCCCATTCCTGCTCCTGGGCAGGTTTACACTTTGCCCCCTCCCACCTCCACGCCTGGAGCTCCCCTGGCTGGGCCACTCCGACAAGTTAAA
>NW_011494739.1:7551107-7557011 GCF_000754665.1 Bison bison bison
AAATATAACCCAACCCAAGCTGTCTTCCTCCCGCTTCCACCTGCCCCACTGGTCCCCTGCACACAGATGCGCCTCCACCTCTCCCACTCCACGTGAGCCCCTGGGAAGGGTGGGGAGAGTAGGACCCGAGCAACCCTGCCTGCCTGCAGGTCCCTCACAGTCCCTGGGCCCATGCCTGCTCACGATGGCATCCAGCACCCAGCACAGGGCCAGCAGTGCAGGCAGTGCGCAGCAGTCAGGGCACAGCCAGGAAGAGAGAAACCAGGGCTCAGTCCAGGGACAATGCTAAGGCTCCTGCCTGGCACCAGGCTGGGCATGCAGCAAGTACAAAGGCTGCGAGCTAAGAGTGCCTCTCTGCAGCTGGCACTGCCCCTTCTTCCCTGGCAGCTATTGTGAGCCCACACCATGCCAGGTATCTGCCTGCATTTCTGAGTCTGCAGAGGATGTTGGGGGAGACCTGCAGGCCACAGCAGGGCTGGCCACACATGATCCTCTGGGTGTTCTCAGGGGTCTCTGTCAGGAAAGGCCAGTAGACAGGTCCTCTGACAAGTGACCACACATAATGTTCTTCCCCAGCCCCTTTGTTTTATTCAGACTGGAAATGCACTTAGCTAGAATGTTACTGCTCCACCAAGTGGCATGGGATAAATTTCTGGCTAGTGAGATGTGAACAGAAGTACCTGGTGTTATCTTCAGGAACAGGTTCTCAAAGGGAGCTGATGCACCTGGTGGGGCCCTAGTTCTTTCCTTCACTTCTTCCTTCTGGTCAAATATGCATGTGATGGCTGGAGCACCAGCAGCCATCTTGTGTTGTGAGGTGACACTGAGGCTGGAAGCCCGTATTAGAAGAGTGATACAATAAGGGCTTTCCCAGGTGGCACTAGTGGTAAAGAACACAACTGCCAATGCAGGAGATGTAAGAGATGCAGGTTTGATCCCTGGGTGGGGAAAATCCCCTGGAGGAGGGCATGGCAACCCACTCCAGTGTTCTTGCCTGAGAAATCCCATTGACAGTGGAGCCTGGTGGGCCATAGTCCATGGGGTTGCAGAAGAGTCAAACATGACTGCAGCATCTTAGCATAGCACACAGCATACAATAAGGTAGGAACTGAGTACCTGCCAAACCTAGACAGCCCAGGCTTGCTTGTGTCATGTGAAAAAGAAGTACATTTCTGTTTTGTTAACACCTCTGTTATTCTGGGTTTTCTTATATATGCAGCTCTAACTAATCTTAAAAAGCAGATGCCAAGTGGGCCCAAATGTCCCCCCAACAAGGTAGAAGGCCACTTCAGAGTCATACAAGGCATTCCATAGGGGAAAAAAAGGTCAGTTCAAGTAAATCCTGGGTCTGTCGCAGGCCCTCCTGAGTCCTGGGGGATCCACACCCAACAGAGTGGGAAGGGCCCTGAGAAGAGGGACACTTGTTGGCTTTGTTTAAATAACATTCCCAAACCTGCTTGATGGAGGAACACGTTCCTCTCGAATCACCTAATAGCAGCCAGAATTGGGATTCCATGGCACCTCATTTGGGAAACCCTTCAGAAGGTGAATAGGGCATTTAACTGAGACAGCACACTCAAAGGTACTTGGTCCACAGCTGGGAACACAGTATGTGCTCAGTAAGTGCTAGGGTCCTACTGAAGCTGGAAGTGGGGGCCATGTCAACTCTCAGCACAGAAGTCACCCCAATCCCACCTGGCCCCACATTCCTGCCTGTTCCAGGCCAGCACCCCTGCTCTGCTCTTTCTCCTGTTTCTGTGGGGCAAGGTGGCCCCCTGCAGAGGCCCAGGGGCTGGGGGCAGAGCACTGTGGAATTGGGTGGGATCCACCTGGGGAAGAGTTGGTTTGCAAAGCTGCAGCAGCGAGGAAGGCACAGGGTAAAAAGTTTATAAGAGGAATACATTTTTTTTTTTGTTTTGGCAGAATTTAATGGGTGCAGATTGCTCAGGTCCCAAAGCCATGGGGAAAAAAAAGAAAAAGCCCTTTGCCGCTGCTATTGATAACTTGTCTCTCTCCACGTGGTGGGTTCAAAACTAAAAATACTCTTCTCCGACGGTGGGGAAGCCGAGTGCTGTCACGTTGCAGAGGAGAGTTGAAAGCTGCGTGGGGAAGGTTCCGCGTGGGCCACGTGAGGGCTGGGGCCCCGCTGCAGTGGCCAGTCACCCTCTGCTCACCCAGGATGCATCCAGACAGAAGATTTCCTAGCATTCCACAGAAGGGGAGAGGGAAACTTCCACTCCGTGGAGCAGGAGGGTGGGCAGGGAGAGGAGTGACCTCAAGGGGGCCTCCCCAGGGGCAAAGGCCAGGTCGGCAACCCCAGGGATGCCTAGCTCTGTTGCTGCTCTGGCCACAGATAGAGATAAAAGATTTACCCAGGCTCAGAAATCTGCTGGAAAGGAAAGTATGAAGCTGGGGACAGAGCAGTGGGCTGCAGGCAGGGCTGGCTCCGCTGGCCCGCTCGGCAGTGTGACCACTGACCCAGATCTCCTGGACCTTCAGATCTGCATCTGAAATAGGTGCCCAGGTATTCCTGGAGCCTGGGGGGCATGGCTCGTGGCCTCTGAGCCTCAGTTTCACCTCTGAAGGGGGAACGATGATCTCTGTTTTGCCTCCTGAAGTGATGGAAGGAAGGAGGATGATGCACGTGAATGTGCCTCCTGAGGGCAAAGTGAGGGCATGTGCTCCCCCACACTGGGGCCTCTGGAGCCCCGGATGCAGGGCTTCGCGCCCACGAGTTCAGTTGGCGACTGAGGGGAGAGGAGTTGTGGGCCACAATATCACCTGATCCTGATTCAAAAGGAGCTGGGACAGGGAGGCTCCAGTCATGCTTACTTGGGGTCAGGGGAAGGTCACAGGCAGACATAACTGCAGGGCTGGTCTGATTTTGGTCTAATCTGAGAGCAAGTGCAGTGGGACCAGACACCCAGCACTTCTCAAACTCTGAGAGCACACACAGGAGGGACCCCGGGGTCCTGAAGAGACTCTGGGGCCAAGCTAGGCCCGAGTGCTCAGGATGAAGGGGACACTGCGATGACCCCTGCAACCACGGGACAGGAATCAGCTGATGTCCTGGCCGCGAGCCGTGCCCCCCAGGCTCCAGGAATGCCTGGGCACCTATTTCAGATGCAGAGCCTAGTCCAGGAGGTTTGGGCAGGGCTCTGTCTTCCTGGCAAGCTCTGGGGCTGGGCCAGGCAGGAACACCCCGGGTCGGGCCACTTCCTCATTGTAGGTCTGGGTAAGTCACTTCCCTGATTGAGGCTCAGTTTGCTCATCTGTGAAGTGGGAATGATGACCCACAGTACCTATTGGATTGGCTGTTGCAAACATGAAACTAGTGTCAGCTTTCATCATCATTGTCTGGCCCCACACCCTCTTTGTCTGCTTTCCTGCTCCTAGTTTTCAGCCCATCCCTGGAGAATTTTGCTTCTGCACTTGGCCTCCTGACCTAGTGAAGGTCATGAAAAATGTTCCTGACGGGTCCCAAGGCACTCTCCTTGCAGCTTCTAGCTGGGGGAGGAATCCTCTCCAACCCAAAGGCACAGGAAAGAGGAAGCAACAGCTGGCACTCAGAACCCAGTTTGCTGCATTTGTTTGAAGGGGATGAACCGACACCCCAGCCACGGGACCCACCTGGGATTGGAACCCACTCCTACCCCTAAGGCCAGGGCGGAGATGGCCATGCTTAGTGTGGTCCATGGGCAGACGGGAGGCTCATTCAACCCCAGCCTGTCTCCTGGCCTGAGCACTCCCTTGTCACTCACCCCTGGAGTTCATGGCTGAGGAGTGGGCTGGTTGGTCGAACCCCTCAGGAGCATGTCCTTCGCCTGGGGGTCAGAGTCTTAGAGGCTTGTCAGAGTAACAGACCCTGCGCTGGACTCAGGCCAGGCCCACGAAGGAAACTGCGGAGCATCTCCGTGGCAACCGGCCTTGTCCTTGTCCTGGCTTGGGAGCCTGCACAGTGCACCCTTCCCTCTTCTGCTGGAGTCGGTTTCTTCAGAGGTAACCATGGCAATGCCTTTGTTTCCGAGGCTGAGCCCCGCCTCCCTCCCAGCTTTTCTCTTTAGCAGAGGCTGGGAGAGCTCCTTTTCAGTCCCCGCACGTCTCCAGCACCCACTGACAGTGGGCCCACCGGTGAGCCAGGGCCAGACCCTGGCATGGGGACGACTGGCTTTCTGGGCCCAGAAATGCAGTTCAGGCCCTGGTTGTGCTGCACTTGCTTGTGCCCCACTATTTACAGGCGGCACCTTCATATGCACGGGGCTGCAGAGGCAGCCAAGGCCTGCCCTCATGGTACCCCAGCTGGAAGTGGGGAAGTGTTTTGAGGAGGGAGTGCAAAGGCCCAGGGGGGCTGGTGCTGTGGAGACGGTGAGGAGCAGGAGCCCAGCACATGCTCTGTGATTGGGGAGGTCTGTTAGCACTCTTGTGGCTCTAGGGTCCCACCTCAAACTGGCTTAAGCAGAAAGGAAAACGTGGTGACTCACATGCCTGAATTCTTGCCTAGAGATTCCCATGGACAGAAGAGCCTGGTGGGCTACAGTCCATAGCGTGGCAAAGAGTCAGACACAACTGAAGCAACTTAGCACGCACATGCCTGAAAAGTCTAGACAGAGCTTGCCAAGGTGGCAGCTGGTTCCAGGCGAGTCAGGGGTGTTTGCTCTTGCTTTCATCTGGGTTAGTCTCGTCCCCAGGTGGCCCCTCCCCACACGGTGACAAGATGCCCATCAGTAGCCCCAGACTTACATTTTTCTCTCACCTAGCCTAGTTCCGAAGAGTTGACTCATTGAAAAAGACTCTGATGCTGGGAGGGATTGGGGGCAGGAGGAGAAGGGGACGACAGAGGATGAGATGGCTGGATGGCATCACTGACTCGATGGATGTGAGTCTGAGTGAACTCCGGGGGTTGGTGATGGATAGGGAGGCCTGGCATGCTGCGATTCATGGGGTTGCAAAGAGTCGGACACAATTGAGCGACTGAACTGAACTGAACTGAACTAGCCTAGTTTTGTGGAAGTCTGTGGGTAGTCATTTGATCTCAGCCTTCCCTCTGGCCTGAGCTATCTGACCCTCAGTGAAAGTCCCAGTACTGACCCTCACTGGCCAGGACAGGGTAACCTGCTCACCCCTGAACCACTTGCTGTAACTCTCAGCAGTCAGCCTGATTCATGTTACTCCACTCACCCCAAATCAGATCTAAGACTTGGATGGGATTCCATAGGAGAAACCTGGTTTGCAAAGGAAATCTTGGTATTCATAGGCTCAGAGACGTTAGTTTACTTGCCCAGAGCCACACAGCTGGTAAGGACGCAAGCTCGGATCTGACTCCAGAGCTTCTGGGCTTAACCATGGAGCCACTACAGTCAGTAAGAGCCCCCAAAGCTTTTAAACAAAGGAGGGAACGGTCAGGAGGGTAAACTGGCGCCAGGTTTTGGTGAGTGGAGAAAGGTATGGCACGGAGGGTGGACGATGAGAAGCCCTGCATGCTGCTGAGGAAGGCAGTTTTTTGAAGGGTGACTCCCGGTTCCGCCCACCCCCGGGGGTTGGGAGCGGCAGGCGCAGAGGCCCCAGCGCGCGGAGCATCAGCGACCAGGCCCCCTGACTCGCTGTTTGTAAACTCTTCTCACCCAGCCACGCCCCTTCCTTCCTCTCGCCCACCCTTTTCGCGTCTATATCTGCATAATCCCGCCTTTCCCTTCTTTGATTGGTCTTCCGCATCGTCACTCCTCCGCAAGGGCCGGACTCCAGAGGGGCGGAAGGCGGGGCCTCTCTGGCGACGTAATTAGCATAGTCCCGCCTCCCAGAGCCGCCCTCGGGTCGAGCGTTGATTGGGCCGGCGGGGGCCTACGCGACGGCTCCGGGCTCAGCGAGTGGCGAACGCGGACTGTCAGTCGGCGGGGCGGCCGGCCG
>NW_011494739.1:7557228-7569826 GCF_000754665.1 Bison bison bison
GCCTTGGCCTCGGGCGGCAGGGAGGCCGGGCCCGGCTAGGGGGGAGCCAGATCCTCTCGCCCCCCGCCCCTTGGCCAGGCCTCGACCCCAGCCCCGGCCCGCCCGGCCTCCCACCGCCAGCCAGCCCGCCGGCCGCGTCCTGGGTCCGAGGAAACTTGGAAGGAAAGTTGGCTGCCGGCGGCTGGGACGGTCCGCGGGCGGGGGCGGCGGGCCTGGGTCTCGGGCGGCTGCCCAGACCCCGCGTCTCCGGGCAACTGCGGCCCCGGCGCTGGACAGCCGGCCGCCGCACCCGGAAGTGGACTGGAGAGCGGGCCCGGGCGCCCTCCAGCCCCTCTTAGTGGCAGGGATGCGTCGGGGGCGCGTTGGGCAGGGGTGGCGGGACCCCCGACTTTCCCTTGTGTCTAAGGTCGCCGGCGTCCGCGGTCAACCAGTCTGAAGGGCACGGGGTGAAGAGCCAGTGTCCCCGCTCGTGGTGCAGCCCTCCCTCTCCTGCCCATCCTCTCCTGCCCTTCCCTCCCCTGCCCCGCGACCACCTGTGGGTTTGTCTGGGCCCTGCGAGGTTTTGTGCCCATGTCCACCCCCTCCCCTGCTCTTCCTTTTGTTTTTAATTTGTCAAGTTAGCAGACTGTACTTACTGCAGAGAGCTCTCCACCTAACACATATGTTAGATAAGTTAGATATGTAATCTGATTTTAAAAGCTTCCTTCTCTCTGCAGTTACATTTCAGTAATCAGCAGAATAAATCTTGAGACTTAATAAGCCCAGAGCAAGACTACTGGGTAATCAGCAATTAATCTTCCCAGGTTTTTCTGGGAGAAGCAGCCGGGTGGTGGTAGGATGTTCCTGGCACTCTTGAGTGTGAGGATCACCTCCCAGGAAGCTGGGTTCCTCCTTGGGGTCAGTCTAGGACAAGTTTTGGGCCTCCCAGCAGCAGCAGCCTGTGCCTTAGTCCCTTTGCTGGGGCGGCCTGTGCACATTTGGAGACGTGCTCACTCAGTGCAGTTCAGCAGACGTCTCTGGGGTGCCCGCTGCATGCCTGGCTGTGAGCTGCAGGCCCTGTCCATCCAGTGGGGCTGGGGAGCGGTGGTGTCCTGGGACCCCGTCACTGTGGCTCCTTGTCCTGGTGGCAGAGCGAAGGCTCTTCCTGACTGTGCCCTGGGCAGTGTTTGCCCATCACTCCTGGCCTCAGTTCCTTCCTCTGTGACACATAACCATGTTCCTGGCAGGGCTGATAAGACAGCAGATGAAACGCTTGTCTGCAGCAGTTCTGACATGTGGCAGGTGCACGGTTGTTAACTCTCTGCCCCCTGGTTGGGGCAGGAACCTTATGGACTGCACTTGCTCCTTGTCCTGCGCAGCGCCTGGCAGGGTGCTGTCGTTCAGTCTGTGGACAACCGAAGTCTCCTTAGAGCTTCCTTTTTCTGTTTGCTTCACCTGTCCTTCTGTTAATAAGCTCTTACCTAAGATGACAGTAATACCTGACAAGTATTGTCCAGGACTGCTGTAAGCACGTTATATTCACTTGATTCATGTGGTTTTCACAGTAGCCTCCAAGACTCTTCCTTAGTTCCATTATCCTGTGTCTAGTCATGAGAAAGCTGAGGAACAGAGAGGTTAAGTGTGTACTTGGTCGGCTCAGTTGAGTCTGACTCTTTGAAACCCCATGGACTGCAGCCCGCCAGGCTCCACTGTCCGTGGGGATTCTCCAGGCAGGAATACTGGAGTGAGTTGCCATGCCCTCCTCCAGGGAATCTTCCCAACCCAAAGGTCGAACCCACATCTCTCGTGTTGCAGGTGGATTCTTAACTGTCTGAGCCACCAGGGAAGCAGAGAGGTTAAGTAAGTTACTCTGAATCACATAGGAGTAAGTTATAGAGCAGGGATTTGAACCGAGGCAGTCTGGCTCCAGGGTCCACATCCTTAAATACCTCTCTGTACTGCCTTTTAAAAACCAACATTTTCCTTTTCAAGGACCCTTCAGCGGTTTTCTTTGGAACATTTAATTGCCTCATTACTGTGTGTCAGAACTTTGTTTCTTGCAGCACACATAACTGATAGATTTTCATTTGGAGTGAGCGTGAATGTTTATGAAACCGTTTAATTTCTTCTGAAATAAAGTAGTAATTCTCCATCTGGCTATCCAGGATTTTGCTGAAGTACCTTGCCTGATGCCCAGTTCTGCAGTCAGTGGGGAAGCCGCTAATGTTCGCTGTGTGAGAGGGCAAGTTGAGGGGGCAGGGGTGACATGGATGGATAAGCTATTGGGCCCAAGCCTGTGGTTTTGAATTCATTTCTGTGCGAGCTTGATGCGGTGAACTTAAGGCTGTAAACCATGCACTGAGGGCTTTCCTTTTTCCTCCTAGGTGTATTCAGAGGGGTCAGGCTCTGGCTTGCCATTTTCAAAAGCAGTGTCATTTCAGTGTTGAAAAAGTGCCACTTGACCTTTGTACCACTGCATCTTATCTAGGCCCTCCAGGAAATGCTGGCAAACGAGTCTTGGATAATACTTAAAACCAGCCTGACTTTAAAGATCTTGATACAAATCTGGGTAAAATCTTCAGCTAATTATGAAATGTGGGAAACATTTTATATATTCTTATACTGTCTTCCGGAGAAGGCAATGGCACCCCACTCCAGTACTCTTGCCTGGAAAATCCCATAGGCGGAGGAGCCTGGTGGGCTGCAGTCCATGGGGTCGCGAAGAGTCGGACACGACCGAGCGACTTGACTTTCACCTTTCACTTTCACACATTGGAGAAGGAAATGGCAACCCACTCCAGTGTTCTTGCCTGGAGAATCCCAGGGACGGGGGAGCCTGGTGGACTGCCGTCTATGGGGTCGCACAGAGTTGGACACGACTGAAGCGACTTAGCAGCAGCAACATACTGTCTTCAAATGATTTATTTAGTATTCCTGTGAAAAGCCAACACCCATCTTTTCCTAGGAGTTTGGCTGTGTGGGTATAAGGCATGCAAGGCTTGCGTCTTTGAGCAAGGGCTGTGATGCTGGTCCTCAGGTGGCTAAAGTGTTCTATCTGAGAGGTTAGGAATCTTCCTGGACATGGTCTGAGGCTCTCGGGTTCTGGCCCCCTGGCTTTCTTTGACGGGAGGAAAGTTACTCATCTGCTTTTGCCTCAAGGGTGCTGGCCTGTGAAGTGGGCTATTGCGTAGGTTATATGTGAAAGTGTAACTGAGCGGACCTGGCACTGTAGTAGATTCTCAGTAGACTTTCAGTCGCAGACCTGAGAGCACTGAAATTGACCTCTCCCGACACTGACGCAGACAGACAAATGCAACTTATCAGTGAAAGGAAACCAGGGAAATCATTGGTAGGTAGGTGTGCAGTTCTACTGAAATGAGCTACAGTAACACTCTTAAGATATGACTATTCAGGTGGAGTTGTCTGGAAAACCCCTGGACCCAAGCAGTATCTCTCGTGGGGCTCAGGCCCACAGACAGAAACTTAGTGCACTTTAAGATTGAATTGATATGGATACTGGGAGGAAGTTAGCATTTGAACATAATTGATTATTTACAAATACTTAAATCCTAAGAATCGTTAATATTTCAGGTCTTAGTTTGGGACTTTCAATGCAGTTTCTGTGCACAGTGATTAATTTGTGTCTCTGCTGCAGTGTGTACTTGTCAAAGCATTTTTGCTGATAAATCCCAGGCATTGGCGTTGCAGCCATATTGCCCTCTGGCTGGAAGCGTGTGTGGAATACTGGCCCAGCCCGGCAGCTCCCCTTAACAAACACGTAATGAAATGGTCACTGTAACCCATCCAGGAGCTTTGTGGCTCTTATTTCCTGTTTTTTCCAAATTCAGAAAAGTACTTGGGGTCATTGGGCAGCGTTTGAAAGCATCACCATCTTTCAACTGGCTTTCCCAGTGATGCAAACACTGGTACCTGTGCAATGAGCTGGACAGTGGAGGTCGGCCTTCAGAAGGGACTGTGTTTAGAGACGTGGAGGTATGGAGACCTCTCTGCCTGATGTTTGTGTGTCTCTTTCTTTGCTTTCTCATTTCATCAGTGGAGTTCTTGCAGGATTTCTTTTGAGATGCAAACTCTGAGTCAATGCTGGCCCGGTTGGCCCCTCACCAGCCCAGCCTGTAGCCTGGGGGCCTAGGGGGAAGGAGGTCTGCTCACCCCTGGGCGCTGGGGTCATGGCAGGAGGAATGATCTGTGTGGCTCTGGGTGAGGCAGACCTGTCTGACCTTGAGCTCATACCTTTGTCAGAGCGGTGGGCCCACCGGCCTTGACAGGTGCCCCGGAAGCACTGCTCCACACGGGTACGCAGGTTCTTGGGGGAGAGCCTGGCGTGAGAAATGGTCTTGTGCAAAGTCTTCCTGAACCCAGGTTCTAGAAGAGACGACGGCAGCCGTGGGGGGCAGGGGTGGGTATGTGTTTTACTGAACAAATGAAACGCTGGTCGTGAGAAAAGATCAGCTGTGACCTGGCAGCTGTGCCACCGTGCTTGGCTGAAAGGTGAGTTCCACTGTCGCCTCCAACCAGGGAAGTGTGTGCTCCGACGGCCAAAGCAGGAGGTGAAAAGGAGCACCTTAGAGAGAGCTCCAGCAGTGACAGGTGTGAAATGGGGCCGTGACTGGGGAGGGCCAGCGCATCTTGTCCCCAACTTGGTACCAGTTGGGCACCAGTGCCTGTGTTCTGAGGAAGCATTAACCATGGGGCATGTTCCAGCACGTGAGGGAGAGGGCTGGAGGGCCCGGGGCTGCCATGAAGTCCGTCTTGGAGGTGGGGTGCTGTGGGTTCAATGGCAGGGCTTCTTACCAGAAGATCTTGTGCAACTCTGTAAAAAGTGGAGGTTCCAGGCCCAGACCTCACCTCCTGGGAGCGGGCTCCTAGGCGGGAGGCCCGGGTCGTGTGTGTGCCCCACTTCTGTGACTCCAGCGGGGCTGGTGTGCTTGCCAGGGGTTAGGGTCTACTACAGGGTCCTAACCCATTTTGGGTCAGGATCAGGGACCACCTCCACCCCCTACCCCTGCTGCCCCTTGCTTTGAGAAGTGAATGAAGAGTCTGAATCAGGTTCCTGGGGAAAAGAATGAACTCAGACAGAACTTTGCAATTTTTCCCTTTTCATTTCTCTCTTTTTTTCCGAGGGGTGGGGTGGTTAGAAATTTGTGGAGTTCCCTGACCTTGGTTAGTGCTCAGGAAGTGCCTGGGGCAGGTGTGACTTGGATGGTGAATTTCTTAGCAGGTGAAACCGGTCAGGGGAGCGAGCAAGTGTGTCCTACTTGGGCAGGAGCTGATGGGGAAGGACCTGGAGTGGGAGAGGGAGCAGGCAAAAGGGTGAGGCTGTCAGGCTGGTCCCTGCCCCATGATGGATGTGGCATCTGGAGCATTACCCCCCAATGTGTCCAGGCTCTGGTCCTGCTCATGAGAGATGGACCTGCTGCAGGAGGGGCACTTCCATGATTTCTCCCGGCCCTCAGTGTGCTGCCTCCACGGTGGCTGCGGCTCTTGTGGTTTTGTGTGAACACAGTCCCGGAGGCTGTGAACGGGCTCCCTGTCCAGAGCTCTCTCACCCACACCCCGGCTGCGTTCACACCACTCTGCTTTACGCTTTACTTGTGTTGATTCAAACAAACGCATTTGCACAGAAGAGCATCCATTCATCCCGTGCAGTCCTTGTCTGCGGTGCTGTGCGCTGGGTCAAAAAGTGTGTCCTAAAGTGAGCACCAAGACGCACTGTCTTGGTGCTCGCCACTGCACAGGGGGAAGTTGGACCCCAGGGGTGGGGGTGGGGGGCGCATGGGACTAGACTGAGTCTGTTGTGGACAAGTACATGGACAGGGGTCTCAGCTGCTGCTGAGGCCCAGCAGGAAGTGTGGCTCCTGGGACCGGGCTTGTTTGCCCTGTGGGGTGGAGAATGGTAAACAGTGGGTGATTAATGCAGCTGTTTACACAGCAGAGAGGTTTGCTTACCTTCCTGAGTCTGGAAACTTTCAGTTTCTTGCCTGAACCCCTAACAACCTTGGCTAGTCATGTGCTGACTGTAAACTGCTTGCTAACTGTAAACTCCTCTGGGGCTAGGCTGCCCTGGCCCCCCGGCCTAACTCCCACCCCTCAGTGAAGACATTTTGAGGTCCCTGCAGCATCTTCATCTTGTGATGAAGATCACGCCACCCTGCAGAAGGCTAGGGCTATGGAAAGTCCACAGACAGAAAATACACACGTACTCATTTTGCCCTAAAAGAGCACCCTGATGGCGCCTCAGGCACAACTAGACTCAACCGGATTCCATTGAGTGTAAGGAACCAGTGTCCAAAAGGCCACTCTCGGTTTCTCCCTGTGGTCCCCGAGGTGCATGTGGACAGGTGCTCTGCAGATGACGGCCAGCCTTTTGAGAGGCCTTGCTGGGAGCAGAGTGAGGTGTTTACCTTATAACACCACCAAGCGTTTCCAGCCTCAGGAGCGTGATGACCTGATCATTCTTCAGCAGGTAGCAAAGTGCGCATTTCAGTGAGTTCAAGATGTGAAAACCAGGACAGCTTTGGAAATAAGAATAAAGGGCAGGCTTGGTCTGATGCTCTTCTCTGCGCTCCATCTGTGGCTGGTTGGGAAGGCTGCATGGACCAGGCCAGCTCTGCTGCCACCACCTGACTTGTGTGCAAAGGCCAAGTGGGGCCACCGGAGCTTCCTAGGTCCCCATGTTGTCCCAACCCAGTGAGGCCCTGCAGTGCTCTGTCTGCGATGGACACCACCCGCCACGTTGGCCACTGGAGTGGAAGGGATTCAGCTGGGTAGCGTCACAGAGAAATAAGCATTGGCTTCCTCTCTGCATGAGCTCAGAGTCACCTGTGGCCCTGTGGCCACTGCTCTGGACAGAGCAGGTTAGAGAGAGTACTTCTAGCGCGGCACTGGAGTTGGTGCAAACTGAGTACTTGTGTCCATTAAGTCTTGTTCTTTTCCGAAAGAAAGAAACTGGGCACAGTGGTGTGGTGGCAGGAGGAGGATACGTAGGAGTCGTTAGGCATCCAGGTGACGGGTGGGCTTCCTTGACAAAGTGGACATCTCAAAACTGAAACAGTCAGTGACCACAAAGGTCACTGTTCACCCACAGTGACACTGCCACGTGGAGGGGATGCGACCTCGGGAGGCCCTCGGACTGGTGGTGTCCCTGGGCCTTGTAACTTCCTCAGGGGACGGCTGGATAGGGAGAGCCTGTGGGCACGCTTGCCCTGCCCCAGGATGAGTTGGCATCACCCAGCATTCTCGGTTCCCCTTTTCCAGATTTAATTTTCCCATCCCCATGCTTCAGCTCTTCAATTCCTCCAGATACTGAGGGAGTCCATTATGGGCTAAACTCTGGTTTTCACACTCAGAAGAGATGCTGCTTCCACATTCTTGGTGGTCATCCCAGCCTGTGTGCTCTGGTAACGTGGAAGTGTCTCTGTAGCATCTCTCTCAGGTCTGACAGGACAGCCTCGGGGGTGTGGCCAGGTTGGTCCCAGCCAGATTGCCCACAGGAAGGGGAGGCCCTGGGGCAGTGCTGGGACCTCTGGTCTGTTCCATCACTGGCCCGAGACTGACTGCTGCCCTCTGCACTGTGCATGGGCTTGTCTGTCTCCAGGAAGAGTTTGACCTTGACCTTGATAGTTGTGGGACAGTGAGAGACTTATGGACAGCCTGGGCTCTTGCCGGCTGCTTCTCCCTTGCTTCTGTCTCTGACTCATTCTTGATGGAAATCCTATTTTTTTGCATCTGATGGGTTGAGCACATGTCCTATCAGGGAAGTGTGCCCCCCGGCTGAGGCCCTGGCCGGGTCTCACCCGCAATTCCTTTGGGGTCACCTGCTCCATGACCACCCTCTGGGTGTGAGCTCTGGGGAGCAGGAGGTGGGAGTGGGTGGTGGGACCAGGCCTCGTGGAGTCCACTCTGTGGGCCTTCTGGCCAGTTCTTCTGTACCCTTCTTCAATTCCCAAATCCGCTCCCCCGCCCCAGCCCGGTGCTCTAGTTCCCTGGTCTCCCTTGGCCCCTTGCCTCTCCAGGTGGGAATGGAGATGGAAGGTTTTGGCTGCATTCGTTTGAGCCATTACGAGGAGCAGCACACCCTGAGGCTGGAGTGTGGATGGGGCTTGGGACCCTTCTTAGAGAGAGTCTCTCATGAGAAGCTATCAGGGTTCGAGGGGAATTCTCCCTTTCCAGGGCAGTGCTTCAGAGCCTGGCACCCAGCGCGTGGAGCTCCCTGCACAATTGTTCATTTCTTGTTTGTCTTACTTGCTAATATATTTTTTTTCCAATTTAGAAAGTTGCAGTAAAATACACATAGCATAAAAATTACCATCCTGACCATTTTTAAGTGTGCAGTTCAGTGGTCGTATATACAGCCATCACCACCATCCACCCCAAATCTCTTTTCATCCTGTGCAATTGTAAAGACCCATGAAGCACCAGTTCCCCATTTCCCCTCCGCCAGCCTCTGACAACCACCTTCTTTCTGTCTCTATGAATTTGACTCCTCTACGGTCCTCGTGTAAGTGGAATCACACAGTAATCGTCTTTTCGTGTCTGGTGTATTTCATTGGTCATAATGTCCTCAAAGTTCATCAGTGCTGTGGCATGTGGCAGGGTTTCCTTCCTTTTTAAGGCTGAATAACATTCTGTCATGTGTCTGGACCCCATTTTGCTTTTCCCTTTGTCTGTGGATGGACACTTGGGTTGCTTCCATATTTTAGCTGCTGTGAACATGGGTGTGCAAAAAATTGAAAGAATTGCTTTCAGTGCTTTTGGGTACATACCCAGAAGTGGAATTGCTGGATCACGTGGTAAATCTATTTTTAATTTTTTGAGGAACTGCCCTACTATTTGCCACAGCAGCTGTACCATTTTACATTCTTACCAACCATGCGCAAGGGTTCCTGTTTCTCCACACCCTCACCAAGACTTGTCAGTTTCTGTTGTTTCTGACAGTAGCCATCCTCAAGGGTGTGAGGTTGTGTCTCATTATAGCTTTGATTGCATTTCCCTGATGATCAGTGAGCTAAGCATCTTTTCATATGCTTATTGGCCATTTGTATGGCCACCGGATGTGAAAAGCTGACTCATTTGAAAAGACCCTGATGCTGGGAAAGATTGGGGGCAGGAGGAGAAGGGGACAACAGAGGATGAGATGGCTGGATGGTATCACCGACTCACTGGACATGGGTTTGGTGGACTCCAGGAGTTGGTGATGGACAGAGAGGCCTGGTGTGCTGCGGTTCATGGGGTTGCAAAGAGTCGGACACGACTGAGCAACTGAACTGAACAGAACTGAACCGATGTGTTCTCTGGTGAGATGTCTGTTCAACTCTTCTGCCCATTTTTGAATCAGGTTGTTTATTTTTTGTTATTAAGTTTTAGGAGTTCTCTATATAGTCATGATATTAATCTGTTATCAGATGTATGATTTGCAAATATTTCCTCCCATTCTGGTGTTGCCTCTATACTCTGATAGTATCTAACGCACAAATTTAAAAATTTTTTCATGAAGTCAGTTTGTCTAATTTCTCTCTGTCTCTGCCTTTGGTGCAGTTGCAGGACACCTGCGTTCGATCCCTGGGTTGGGAAGATCCCCTGGAGAAGGGAAAGACTACCCACTCCAGTATATTCTGGCCTGGAGAATTCCATGAACTGTATTGTCCATGGTATCGCAAAGAGTCGGACATGACTGAGCCACTTTCACTTTCATCTTGGTGTCTTATCCAGTAAATCAATGCCAAATCCAAATTTATGAAGGTTTTGCCCTATATCTTGCTCTTAAGAATTTTTTAGTTTTAGATCTTACATTTAGGTCCTTGATCCATTTCGAGTTAATTTTTGTATATGGTATAAGATAGGGTCCAACTGTATTTCCTTGCCTGTGGATATGCAGTTTCCCAGCGCCGTTTGTTGAAAAGATAGCCCTTTCCTTCTTGAACGGTCTTGCTTGGCACACCTGCTGTCGGAAGTCAGTTGGCTGTGTCTGTGAGGGTCTGTCCCTGGACTCTGTCCTTTCCACTGGTCTCTGGGCTAGCGCCGCACTGTTTCGATTACTGTGGCTTTGTAGTGAGTTGTGAAATCAGGAAGTGTGGTCTTCGGGCTTTGTTTTCCTTTCTTCAGTTTGTTTTGGCTATTAAAGGTCACTTGACATTGCATATGAGTTTTAGAATGGATTCTTCCGTCTCTGCAGAAAACATCCTTGTTGCTTGATAGGGATTGTATGGAATATATAGATTGATGTGAATTTTATCAACATCTTAATATTCAGTCATCCAGTCCATGAACATGGGATGTGTTTCCATTTGCTTATGTTTTTCATTTCTTTTGGCAGTGTTTTATAGTTTTCATTGTATGGTCTTTAACCTCCTTGGTTAATTCCTGAGAACTTTATCCTTTTAGATGACATTGTAAAAGGGATTGTTTTGGGGATTCCGTTTTCAGACTGTTCACTGTAAGTGTGTAGAAATAACAACTGATTGTTCCACGTCGAGTTTGTATCCTGCTACCTTGCTGAATTAATTTATCCTAATAGTTTTTTTGGGTGTGTTTGTGAAATCTTTAGTGTTTTCTCTGTATAAGATCACATCATCTGCAAACATAATTTCACTTCTTCTTTTCCAATTTGGATGACTTTTATTTCTTTTTCTTGCCCAATTATTCGGCCTAGATCTTTCAGTACTGTGGTGACTAGAACTGGTGAAAGTGGGCATCAGTGGTCTCCTGATCTTAGAGGAAAAGCGTTCACCACGAGTGTGATATTCACTGTTGTTTTTTCATTTCTGGCCCTTATTATGTTCTCCTTCCATTGCAGTTTGTCAAGTATTTCTATCATGAAAAGGTGTTGAATTTTACCAAATGATTTTTCTGCATCAGTTGGGATGATCATGTGTTTTTTTTCCCCTCTTCATTCTATTAATGTGATATATTACATCAATTGAGTTTCATGTATTGAATCATCCTTTTGTTCCAGGAGTAAATCCCATTTGGTCATGACATGTAATCCTCTTTAATATGTTGCTAAAAGTATTATGTTGAGGACTTTTGCATCTGTGTTTGTAAGGGATATTGGTTTGTAGTTTTTTTTTTGTAGGGTCTTTGCCTAATCACATAGATGGGGTTAGGAAGTGTCTATTCTTCTTAATTTTGGGGAAAGTTTGAGAAGAATTCATATTAGTTCTTTTTTAAATGTTTTGTAGAATTCACCAGTGAAGTTGTCAGATCCAGGGTTTTTCTTTGTTGGGAGATTTTTGATTACTGATTCGCCTGCTCAGATTTTCTGTTTGATTTAGGCTTAGTACTTTTTGTGTTTCTAGGAATTTGTCATTTTATCTGGGTTATCCAGTTTTGCAGGGTTCATAGCCCTTTCTTGTAATCCTTTTGTTTCTGTAGAATGAGTAATGTCCGCATTGCAATTTATGATTTTCGTTTTTTAAGTATTCTTTTTTATTGGTCCATCTAACTGAAGATTAATCGATTCTATTGATCTTTTCAAAGAACTGACTTCTGGTTTCACTGATTTCCTATTTTCCTATTCTTATTATTTCCTTCCTTCTGCTAGCTTTGGCATTTGTTTGTTGTTCTTCTCCTTCCTTAAGTTGTGAGGTTAGGTTGTTGATTTGATATCTTATTTTTTTAGTGTAAGTGTTGGCAGCTATAAAATTTCCACTTAGCTCTACTGTCACTGCACTCCGTAAACTGTGGTATGTTGTGTTTTCATTTTCCTTTGTTTATAAGGATTTCCTGCTTTTCCCCTATAGCTTTTTTCTCTGATCTGTTGGTTGTTTAAGATAGTTTTTCATTTTGTTTTGGCAGTGCCGGGCAGCTTGTGGGATCTTAGTTCCCTGCCTAGAGATTGAACTCAGGCAGATTGAACTCAGGCGACTGAGAGTGAAAGCTGAATCCTAACCACTGGACCACCAGGGAATTCCTAAGAGAATGTTACTTAATTTCCAAACTTTGTGAATTTTCTAGTTTTCCTTCTGTTAGTGATTTCTAACTCATTCTTTTATAGTCAGAGAAGATGCTTTGTATGATACAGATCATTTAAAATCTGCTGAGACGTAGCCTGCAGCCTGACATATGGTCTGTCCTGGAGAGCGTCCCACATGCGCTTGAGAAGGTGTGTCCTGTTGTTGGGTAGAGTGTTCTGGATACATCTGTTAGATCTAATTGGTTGATGGTGTTGTTTAAGTCGTCTGTTTCTTATCTTCCATCTGGTTGATGCTTGCTAATGTATTTTAAAATTACTAAATAAAATTTATATTATTTTGGACAATTTAAATTCAGAATTGACATTTAACTGCAAAAGTAGCTTTAGAATTTTCAAATTATTGGTGAGCTTTTCTTTCTTCGTGAAGATTGCATCTAGGTTGCCTTGCTCATTTTTGAGCAGAGAAGTAACACACAGTTTGACTCTTTAGTGAGTAGACCTTGGAGATTAACCACCAGGTCCCTAAGCCAGCCACTTATTCCTCAGTGACTAGGTCTGTTTTTCTAAGAAAATGTAAAGATGGGTTTGTAAGACTTGAGTGTGGGTATTCGTATATGTGGTGGTGGACAGTCCGCATTTGGAGCTGGGTCCTGGGAGCACGGGGCAGCACTCTGGGGGTGGGCACCT
>NW_011494739.1:7569926-7570255 GCF_000754665.1 Bison bison bison
GCAGCTGATTTGGAAAAAGAGTCCTTTCCTGAAACCCTGTCTTCTCTGAGGCCTAGCAGACACACCGGAGAGGAGGCTTTCTGCTCGCTGCCCACCTTAGGGTCCCTCCATGAGTATGGGCTGGGTCGGGGGCCAGGACCACCTTGGGGTCAGAGGCCACTCAGCAGGGGACTGAGTATGGAGGGTCCCACAGCCATAAGGCTTCTGAGAAGAGGTCAGGTGGGCAGCCAAACGGAGGTGGGACCAAGGATGCCCTGCCCGCATGCCCCTGGGGCCCCACTCCCCCTGCCCCTGGTCCCCCCCAAACTCAGGAGAGGCCTTCCTCGGGA
>NW_011494739.1:7570355-7571275 GCF_000754665.1 Bison bison bison
CCTCGGGAGCTGTCCCTCCCAGGCGTACCCTCTGTCCTGAAGGAGGTAGATCACTGCTGTCTTATGTTGACCCCATGGTGGTGGCTGGTTTCTCCTGGCACAGTGAAGACCGTACAAGGTGTGTGGCTTTTAGAACGACTCCCCCGGCATGGCCTGGATGCTGGGCGGGATTAACTGTGCACCTGCGGGTGTGTGCAGGTCTGAGGCGGCTGCGAGGCTTCTGGCCTTGACTCGTGGCGCCTCCTGTATGGGGCTCGGGTACCTGGTGGTGGTTGGACCACAGATCTGCATGGCAGGGTCACAGGGCTGCAGCCATGTCACGGTCCCAGCTATTGGCTCAGCTCCTGTCTTCAGTGTTTGTCCAGCCTGACATCTCACTTTAAGCCTGACCTTCATTTTAAAGACTTTCCATGAGTTTTGATTGATTTACTTTTAACATTGGGACTTTTGTTATGGGCAAGGAAGCATATAAAAAGAAAATACCGTGGCTTTGAACATGCCTTCTATTATGGGAGATATTAAAGGTACAGAGAAACAGGCAGCACAGTGCCATGGTCCCCTGTGAGCCTATCTCATACCCAGCAGTTCACAGCTCCTGGCCCATCTCATCCCCTTAACCACCCTGCCCTCTCCCCGAGTCATTTTGAAGAAACTCCCAGACGTGCTGTTGTTCTATCCAATTTGTTTCAGTGCATAGCTCTAAAAAATAAGAGCAGTTTAAAAGATACAGTTATGACATGTGTGCCTTTAAGTATCTTTTGGGGGTGTGAAGAAGCCGAAGTTGAACGGTTCTATGAAGACCTACAAGACCTTTTAGAACTGACACCCAAAACAGATATCCTTTTCATTATAGGGGACTGGAATGCAAAAGTAAGAAGTCAAGAAACACCTGGAGTAACAGGCAAATTTGGCCTTGGAGT
>NW_011494739.1:7571406-7571804 GCF_000754665.1 Bison bison bison
ACGCCTTACAAATAGCTGTGAAAAGAAGAGAAGCATAAAGCAAAGGAGAAAAGGGAAGATATACCCATTTGAATGCAGAGTTCCAAAGAATAGCAAGGAGAGATAAGAAAGCCTTCCTCGGCAATCAGTGCAAAGAAATAGAGGAAAATAATAGAATGGGAAAGACTAGAGATCTCTTCAAGAAAATTAGAGATACTAAGGGAACATTTCATGCAAAGATGGGCTCAATAAAGGACAGAAATGGTATGGACCTAACAGAAGCAGAAGATATTAAGAAGAGGTGGCAAGAATACACAGAAGAACTGTACAAAAAAGAGCTTCACGACCCAGATAATCACGATGGTGTGATCACTCACCTAGAGCCAGACATCCTGGAATGTGAAGTCAAGTGGGCCTTA
>NW_011494739.1:7572592-7580289 GCF_000754665.1 Bison bison bison
TCACAATCAACTGCGGAAAATTCTGAAAGAGATGGGAATACCAGACCACCTGACCTGCCTCTTGAGAAATCTGTATGCAGGTCAGGAAGCAATAGTTAGAACTGGACATGGAACAACAGACTGGTTCCAAATAGGAAAAGGAGTACGTCAAGGCTGTATATTGTCACCGTGCTTATTTAACGTCTATGCAGAGTACATCATGAGAAACGCTGGGCTGGATGAAGCACAGCTGGAATCAAGATTGCTGGGAGAGATATCAATAACCTCAGATATGCAAATGACACTACCCTTATGGCAGAAAGTGAAGAGGAACTAAAAAGCCTCTTGATGAAAGTGAAAGAGGAGAGTGAAAAAGTTGGCTTAAAGCTCAACATTCAGAAAACGAAGATCATGGCATCCAGTCCCATCACTTCATGGCAAATAGATGGGGAAATAGTGGAAACAGTGGCTGACTATTTTGGGGGCTCCAGAATCACTGCACATGGTGACTGCAGCCATGAAATTAAAGACTCTTAGCACTCCTTGGAAGGAAAGTTATGACCAACCTAGACAGAATATTCAAAAGCAATTACTTTGCCAACAAAGGTCCGTCTGCTAACTGCTAAGTCACTTCAGTCGTGTCCGACTCTCTGTGACCCCACAGACGGAAGCCCACCAGGCTCCCCCGTCCTTGGGATTCCTCAGGCAAGAACACTGGAGTGGGTTGCCATTTCCTTCTCCGATGCATGAAAGTGAAGAGTGAAAGTGAAGTCGCTCAGTCGTGTCCGACTCCTAGCGACCCCATGGACTGCAGCCTACCAGGCTCCTCCGTCCATGGGATTTTCCAGGCAAGAGTACTGGAGTGGGGTGCCATTGCCTTCTCCAAAGGTCCGTCTAGTCAAGGCTATTGTTCTTCCACTAGTCATGTATGGATGTGAGAGTTGGACTGTAAAGAAAGCAGAGCGTCGAAGAATTGATGCTTTTGAACTGTGGTGTTGGAGAAGACTCTTGAGAGTCTCTTGGACTGCAAGGAGATCCAACCAGTCCATCCTCAAGGAGATTAGTCCTGGGTGTTCATTGGAAGGACTGATGTTGAAGCTGAAACTCCAATACTTTGGCCACCTGATGTGAAGAGCTAACTCATTTGAAAAGACCTTGATTCCGGGAAAGATTGAGGGCAGGCGGACAAGGGGACGACAGAGGATGAGATGGTTGGATGGCATCACTGACTCAATGGACATGGGTTTGGGTAGACTCCGGGAGTTGGTGATGGACAGCGAGGCCTGGTGTGCTGCAGTCCATGGGGTCGCAAAGAGTCGGACATGACTGAGCGACTAAACTGAACTGAACTGAACTAGGGGGTGTAATTAACATACAGTAAATTGCAGGTATTTATTTATTTTTATTTTTGGCCACACTGCACAGCTTGCAGAGTCTTAGTTCCTCCAGCAGGGATCAAAGCCACACCCTCAGCCGTGCAAGTGTGGAGTTGTAACCACTGGACCACTAGGAGTTCCCTAAATTGCACATATTGAAAGCGTACAATGAGTTCTGACATCTGTCTGTACCCATGAAACTCATCTCACTCGAGATAGGGAAGGGTCCCTTTACCTGCCACTTTATGTGTGTGTGATTTATTGGTTGGAGGAGCTGGGTTTCATCCTGTATACTTGCCCAGGGTCTGGATTTTGCCCACAGTGTCCCTTTGGTGGAGTTTGGCACGTTCCTGTCTTCTCTGTGTTCCTTAGGTTGGTAGTTAAGGTTGCAGGAGGGTCCATTCTCTTAGCAGGACCCCCAAGGAGGAGGCAGGTAGCGCATGTGGTTCTGTGATGGCACGACCATGGGTGGCCAGCACTCAGACATGGGAATTCGTCAGGGTTGCACACAGAATGGACATAGCCCGGTCCTTCATGGATCAGCAGGAACGCCTCTAAAAAGTGGGACAGAGAACCTGCACAGGAAGGCAACTCAAAGGCTTGATGCTTTCCTGCATGTCCTAGTTTTCAGAAGAATGTACTGGCGTCATCCATCCAGTGGTGACCAGTCGATTTCTTTTTCAGCATCTCAGAGAACCCGGGGACTTAAATGTGTGAGGTGAGAGGTGACTACTCTGGCTGTTCTCAGGGCTCACAGGAACCTGCTGATGCGGTGGAGCCTCTGCAGGTTCTTCTGAGCCTTTTGACCTGACTCAAGTAGTCTTGCCAGCTTCCTGCTGCCTCTAGAGGAACCCCAGTTCTGGGCTCAGCCATTTCTCCTCCAGGGAACCCTGGTTCCACTTCGTGGCTTCTGAAGCCCGAGTGTGATTGGGCCTGTCACATCAGAGAAGAGTCAGAAGTGAGCAATAACTTTTCTAATTTGCCAAAAGGAAAACAGAACCACCATGGGTGACTGAGTGAGGCTTTGAATGGGTGTTTCCTGAAGCTGCCCGGGTGTGATTCTGCCTGTAGGTTAGGAAGGTGGGGAAGGAAAGGAAACTGATGAGAGAGCTTCTTGTGGGGAGGAAGGAGGGAAAACCCAATTGCAGTTGGTTGTATGACATAGACGCTCACCTGTGCTCAGGACAGAGCCCGAGATGAATGCTTTGGAGGTGACACCAGGTGCCATGTGGCCGCTCCAAGGACTGGGGGACCACCTGTTCCTTTGGAACTGCTCTCAGAACTGGAAGGGAGTGCTCAGCCTCACACAGTGAATGAACCGTGGGTCTCTGCTGATTTTCCTAGAACGTCAAATCTGTGGGGACAGTCTCTTGCCATTGATGAAACACTGTGCTTCATAAGGGAGAAGTTAATATGCATGAGTTCTAAAATATTGAGCTAATATAATTTTGAGAAAATTTAAGTTGATTACAGTTTATGCTGAGGACAGCGAACTTAAACAGCAGTCTTAATCCTCCAGAATTGAAAATTGGTTTCAGGTTGATGTGGAATAAATGTTTTAACAGAACTTTGCATTATTTATAACCACTTGTTCCAGCTTCTGGTGAAGATATGCAGTGGCAAAGGTGTGTTGGGGCCTTGATGTGTGGACGCCTCACTTTCACTAATTGGCCTTTTGAACTGTCCACGTGACCCCAGATTAGTCATTTCAGTGGACAGTGGCTTTTAAAGTAACTTCAGATAGTGGTGCCCACTGAAGGACAGAGGTGTGACTGTTTCCTCTTGTGTTAGGTCATTCCTTTTACTTCTTTGCTCAGATGTAATCAAGATGAACTCAAGGATAGTGAATAGGTATTTTGAAATGTTTCTAAACTATACAACTTCTGAAAGCTAAATACACTAAAAAAAATTTTTTCCCCTGTAGGTCTCCAGTGCCTATTGGATTTTTACCTTAAAAAGTTCTCAGTGTGAGATTTCTTACACTGTCAATGTAGATTCAGTACAATGATTGAGTAGAGGACCCTCCAGATCAGGCGGCGGGCGCCCAGCTGCTGAAGGATGAACGGAGAGGAGGAGTTCTTCGATGCCGTCACAGGTGAGCGGAGGGGGTGCCAGCGCAGAGGCCAGGTCATGAGCGTGAAGCCCTCAGACCCCGGCCTCAGACTTAGCCTGGGGACATGAGGATGGCCTGGGAGAGCCACGCAGAGAGAAGGGTGACGTGTTCCCAGGAAAAGCACTTGTCCTGGCCCAGATTTGGAGGAAAACATCCACTTCAGACCACAGGAGATAACATGAAAGGGCAACTGTGTGTTTCAGTCTTTGAAAGGGTTGCCCTCGGGTAAAAAGGTAAATATTTTTATTTGGCTCCTGAATGAGATGGTCAGCATCCTTATATTGTTTATAATGAGCAAAACCTTACTGTCCTGTCTTATGCACGACTTAAAGTCTACCAAGGAATAGTAGATTATCTGCTTCCACAGCAACTCTTGCTGTGTTAAAAGTTCAGTTCTAAAAAAAAAAAGTTCAGTTCTGTTTCGCTTTTCAAACACCATTGTGAACGCTGGTACCCAGGCTAGTGGGGTGGAGCATGTGGTGGGGGGGGGGTTCTGTGTGTGTGTGAGTGATGGGGGTGGCAGGGGGTGGGGGGCAGGAGAGGCCAGGCTTGGTCAGGCCACATTTGCTTAGAGCGGCCCCTCTTCCTCCTCTCACCTCCTGAGGGGGCCCCAAACTCAAGTTCAAGGTGTCCCCCTGCCCTCCACCGACTTGTCAGCACTGGGAGCATCACTTTGCTTTTCTTGCTGAGGGTTCTTACTGGTGGAGACGGACTTCAGGGGACTCTTCCAGTCCAGAGCCTGCTCTTGGGTGTGGGGACGTAGAAATGGCGGCTCTGAAACGTTACTGCCGCCAGCTTCTTCAGTGGTAATCTCCCCAGTGCTGTCAGGGGGCCCTACCGTGGTTGGTGCTGAGAGAGTGTGGTGCCCAGCACAACAGGAGGCTCTTGCCTGGTGGTGGTCACTGTCCCCAGACACATGTGCTATCCCTGTCGGGACACCTGGAGCCCTGGTGGAGCCCTGCCCCATGCTGCCTGCGTTCATTGGCCATACTTCTCCCGAGGGAAGGGCTGGAGCAGTTGAGGGCCAGCAGCCTCAGGTGATTGACTTATTCTCGTCCGAAGCCCCAGGAGGAACTGGCATTGTGCTCCCCTCGCTATTCTCAAAGGCTGAACCACTGAGTCATCTCCTGAGATTTCATAGCTATTATGTTCCCTGTAGACATGTTTTCCTGGGAAGCGTGCTGTCTGATCAACCACCCGCTCATCAGTGATTGTTAGCAGCTGAATTCCACCTAGCGGCTGGTTGTCGGGGAATCACGCCCTCGGTCTGCCTGGCCCTGACATAGGGACCACGTCTGAAACCTAAAGAGCCCGACCTCAGTGAGGCCCTCTCACCCAGGAGCCTCCTGGAGGTGCCCTCCTACTGGGACCAGTGTAACTGGCTCTCATGAAGGGCTTTCCCTGGAGAGGCCCTGAGCTGTGGGGGTGCCACGTGTGTATGACTCCATCGCCGCCTCTCTGCACGGTGGGACCAGCCACAAGTCCCTGAGATGGAGGCAGAGGAAGCAGGTGTCTCGGTGAAACACCTTTGGTTTCACCGAACCAAACTGTCCTTTGGTTCCCGAACAAGCAACAGGAAGGTGAAAAATCTGAAGTCTCCTAATGCAATGAAATGCCCGGTGGGTACTTCCCTGTCTTAGAGTCGGTCTTACTTTGTGACTCTATTAAAACATATTTAAACCCAGCAGTTACTGAATGGATGACTTCAGTGGGCAGGTATTCCCTCTAAGAATCAGTACCTTTCAATTTGAAAGGTTTTTAAATAAAGCACTTGAGAATATGTACAGATGAAGGGCTGTAAAAAATCAGACTGACCTGTCGAAGATGGGTATCTCTAAGTGATCAGATTATAAATGCTTTCAGCTTGCTCCTTGGCTGATCTGTATTTTCTCTTTGTGTAATAACAAGAAACGTTGTGTATTAAGTATTAAGATGATTAAGGTGTTATGTGGAGCATTGGCTTCACCAGAGACGAGACTTCAGGCACTTGTGAGGGAGAAGCTGCTTTGTTTTCTGGGGCCCACCCCAGGGCTGTGATCTAAACGAACTTTCTACTTAACGGTGGCCTAGATTCTCGGCCCTGAGGGATGCAGGGATACCTGTGCGCTCAGCAACCCTAAGCTGGGACTGTTTCAGGCTATGTTAGACCCACGTTTATGCTGGGGATCAACAGGTGTCACTTTGGGGATGGTTAGCAAAAACTAGAGGTGACAGGCTATTTCAGAAGGTATTGATTATTTTTAATTATATCCTTTCAAATTTATTGTGTCATCGGTTTCAGTGCTGCTACATTTTGTGGATCTGTCAATAGAGAAGAATGAGAAAGAAGGAATTTTTGCATTTTCTCAAGGAAGCTTATCAGTGGCAAGGTGGTTTATGTTTTGTGTGTAGCAGCAGCCACCCAGGTCTTTCACGCTGGGCCCCACTTTCCACTCAGAAATGAGGGGCTGTTACGGGAGCCCACCCTATGTTCCTTGTGGGCTCATTGCTGGGGGTCAGCGGTCAGGAGCCTCTGCTCCAGCTGGAATGATTCACCTGGCAGCCACAGCTCCCTTTAGGCTTGCCCTGGAGCAAAAGGAAACACACTTCCCTTGTCCCTGGTCACTGGTCACTTCAGAAAAGCCTTCCCAGTGGAGAAGACCCAGAGGTCTGCCCAGGGTTGTGACCTTCTTCCTCAGGGACTGGACGGGCCAGGAGACGGCTGCCTGTGTTTCGCATTAGTCCTCATGGGTCATTTTCCCTGTTTTCTGTGTACCGTGTAGTCTCTGGGTTCACATCCAACATCCACAGTTTGGGTTATTGTTGGTAGGTTGGCTAGGTTCTGCCAATGCAGTGGCGCGGTGCTTGGTCTTAGAAATACTGCAGCAGATATGTTTCAGAACATGATGCAGAGTTTGACCTCAAACATGGACAGAGGAGGAGGATGTTGTGGCCTGAGTTAGGTGTGACCACCCCGGAGGACATGAGTCATTGATGACCACAGGGGAAAACTGTCCTTGTCCCCTGGGGCCACCCCACATGGAAAGGACCATGGAGCGTGCAATGTGGGTGGCAGGGTGGGGTCCTCCTTGGGGAGCCCCCGGGAGCAGTCCTCTTTTTCCACCTCCGTCTGCAGCTCTTGGCGAGCGGAGTTAATAACTCTGACTGTGTCCATTAGAAACACTTTAGAGCTTCAGGTTTTCTGCTTTCAGTGAGAATCCTCAGAGGTGAAGTCCTGCCACCTCACCCTCTGCTTGTCTCATGCAGGCTTTGACTCTGATAACTCTTCCGGGGAATTTTCAGAGGCGAATCAGAGACTCACTGGCGTGATTCATGTGGACACCAGCAAAAGTAATGGGATTGGAAAAGTTGGGGACGGGCCTCCTCAGGAGAATGGGATTCAGAAGCACAGGTAGGTTGTCCTGTGGGTCCATCTTAGTGTCTCCCAGCACACCTGTACTCATTCGCCCCAGATACGCTGCGGGTGCAGGTTGTGAGCTGAGAACGTCCTGTCCAGTGTCACTGGGCAGATCGAGGGCCTGTTCAGCTAGCCTCTGGGTGGCCCCTACAGATCAGTGACGGTGCTTCCTCAACTTGACTCCAGTCCTTAAGCTGACGGGGCGGCTGTGCCTGCTCCGGGTTGCGGGACTGAGCTCCAGGGGGCCCTGGTGTTTGCTCACAGCCTGCCCTCACTGTTACCAGACCATCCTGCTGGCTTCATGCAGATCTGCCTGCGTTCTCTTTCCACACACTGACCTCTGATCCCGAGAGTTTCTGAGGGTTGTTTGGTGTAGCAAGACCACATTCCGTTCTCTCTCCACCACCACTGGGTTCTCATGTGAGCAGACTTCAGTGACACTGACCCAAGTTCACCAGCAGAAGGGAGGACTCAGGTGGGACAGACAGGAAGCAGGTGGAGCCCCTAGGATGATGGCAGTGGCCTCTGTCCACCCAGGGAGCCCACCTTCACCCCAGCCTCTGCCCTGCACTGGACCCAGCGGGATCCTGAGCTGCCAGAGCACCTCCTGCCTGCTCTCATGGCCTGGGCTCAGCCATCAGCCCCCTCATCCCCTATACCCCGGAATCTGGCTCAAGCTGGCCCTAGTGCCGCACCCCCGCCCCTTCCTCCCACATCCGTCCCCCAGCCTGACTTGCTGGCCTCTGGAGATGTGTCTTGGATGCCTTCAGCTTTGCCAGCTCCTGTGTTCCGGCCTGTCCCTCCTACACTGGGCCTCCTGTGGGCACCTCCT
>NW_011494739.1:7580389-7601175 GCF_000754665.1 Bison bison bison
TTTCACCGTTTCTGGACAGGTCCAATCCTGTACCTCCCCCTTCTTAAGCTCCCAGGCGGTGGACACGGCCCTGAGTGAGGGTGCAGCAGCTCTTCTCTCTCCAGTGTGTTAGTTTGGACCATGAACCGTAAGGGTCTCCTCTAAGGATGACCCCGGCACCTGTGCCTCTCTCTGGGGGCAGCCCTACCCACGGTCAGAGGTCCCAGCCTTGTGGGGTCCTTGGTGCCCCGGCTTTTCCCTCGTTAGGGCTCTGTCTGCTCTGTGCCCTGAGCCTGGGCCTTCTTCTCCTCCATCTCGTCAGCTCCTGCCTGTATGCAGGGCCATCCTTGGGCTTTGCCCTCCCCCTCGTGGCCCCTCACAGCTGGCGCCTGTCATGTCATGGCCACACAGGACCTCAGGAAAGACAAGCACAAGCTTCAGAGGGGTTTAAGAGCCGGTTTCTGAGATGTTTTCTGAGTGGGACTCCTTCTTGTCTGACCTCTGTCCATGGTCCTGCAGCTGCTCCTGGCTGCTGGCGCCCGGCTGCCCTGGGGTGGGGGTGCGGCGACCTGACTCCCCAGCTCCATGGGGGAAGGTCGTCCATGTGGCCGTGATCATTTCCCAGGAGGCCCTCCAATATTTGGTACAGAAAGCTTTCTCTGGGACTTCTGCAGCAGTCTGGTCCTTTTTTCCTCCACTGGCGAGCCAACATAGAGAAACACTAATGCTTAGAAAAGGTGAAAGACAAGGGCCACTGAGCAGAGCCATCCATTGTGACTCACATTGTTGAAACACACGTGTTGCTCTGGTTGCTCCTCTGCAGGACATCTCTGCCTGCCCCAATGTTTACCAGAAGCGACTTCAGCGTGTGGAGCATATTGAAGAAGTGCATCGGCTTGGTGAGTTCAGAGAGCCAGACTTCTCACGGGGCCTCCACCATCTTGTCCGGCACAGGTGGCTGTGACTCTAAGAAGCGGTGCTCGGTGGAGGGGCGGGTGTGGGGAGAGCCTGCTGCTAATGGAGAGGGTCCTCTCCGGCCCCTCCTAGGAGCTGTCCAAGATCACGATGCCCATAGCCTTCAATGAGCCCCTGAGTTTCCTGCAGCGGATCACAGAGTACATGGAACATGTGTACCTAATTCACAGAGCCTCCCGCCAGCCCCAGTCCCTAGAAAGGATGCAGGTGGGTGGCAAGCTCACTTCGGGGGGCACCTGGCACTGTGCTTGGTTGCACGCAGACCATAGCAGTTAAAAACGTGACTTAATGTGACTGGCCACGTGGGGGCAGGGACCTTGGCCCTCAGCAGTGGGATGTCTGGGAGCGGGGCCGGAGCAGCTCACACTGACTTTGGGGAGCTGTCCTGCCCAACGGCTTAGGCATTTGCCACAGGCACATTCTCCACGGGTGTGGTCTTGGCCTCCTGTCGGTTGGGCCTGTGGGGCTGCAGGGGGATGTGGGGCTGGCAGTTGGCCCCTCTTGGGTCCTTTCAGCACCACCGTCCCATGCGAGTGTGTGCATATGTGTGATAGATGGCCTGCAGGGCAGGCCCCAACTGGGGTGGGAGATGGCAGAGTTCCTGCTTTCTGTGGCTTTGAGGAAGTGGTGGGTGATAAACAGCATTTCCCCGGAAGTTCTGTGGTTTCACACGCGTTACCAGCGGGAGACTGAGAAGTCACCCCAAGCGCGTGTCTGGGCGCCACCCCAGCCCTTGGCTCGCACGTCCTCATGGTCACCACCCCCTCACTGGCCTGTGGTTGCTTCCAGTCTGTGGCGGCCTTTGCGGTTTCAGCTGTGGCTTCCCAGTGGGAGAGGACCGGCAAGCCCTTCAACCCGCTCCTGGGGGAGACGTATGAGCTCATCAGGTAAGCAGATGGGGCCCTCGTGGTGTCTTGGGCACAGGACTCTGGTGACGGATGAGGAGGGTCCTTGTGCAGCATGGATGTCTCCAGGTGGCTGAATTGAGGGGCTTCCTGTGGGTGGAAAAATGGTTCACTTTAGAGAGGTGTTGTGTTAATGGCATAACAGAACCCTGGTGAGAAACCGAATTGAAAACCGAAGACTGCGTTAGGTTCAGGAATGGAGAGGGGATGGCCAGAATGTGTGGTTTAGGCTCAGGACCTAACCTAAACGTGTAGGTTAGGTTCAGGAGCAGAGAGGGGATGGCGGGGTGTAGTGCTGCTGGGTGCTTGTGTGTGTGGGCATGTCTGCATGGCCTACTGTAATTTGCAGCATCTTTATAAAACAGTGGTGTACTGTGTGACTAATCTTGGATTCAAAGAACCACAAACTTCTGGCTGTAGTTCTTGGGTCCTTCTGTGCATATGTGTTGTTAATGGTTGAGTCTTTGCTGTGGTGAGTAGATGATGCTGGGCTGTGGGGATGCTAGGCGGCTGAGAATAGGCCCTTCAGATGTGTCAGAGTTTACACTGTTTGCAGAGGTGTGCGTGTCAGCCCTGCTTTCAGCCCGTCCGGGGAGGAGTTGTCATCTTGGTAATGCAGGCAGCCTGCACGTGCATCTCTTCCCAGGTGGGGAGGCAGCATTCATGCCAGTTTCAGATTCCACCTTCTCTGGCTCGTCCTGAATGGCTCAGCAGCGGCCCCTCTGTGCACAGGGTCTGTGTGGGGTCCTCCTGGGTTTTAGTGTGCTTTAGAGGCTGGCTGGCACTGGGTGCTGGAGGACCCCTTCTCCACATGTCATTTTCTTCGAGAAAGCCAGATAAGTTAGGAGAAAGCATGCTGTGTGCTGCCAGGATCCTTGTAAATGACAGGAGTGCAGCAGGTGGTCTGGGGCTGTGGCAGGTCACAGCAAGAGGGACCGTAGGCACAGCTTTCTCCTTTGAGAAACAGGGAAGCTGAAGCCCAGGCAGGGGAAGGCTGGCCTGAGGGTCAGTCTCAGGGGGACACTTGTATCTGGAATTCGTGGAGATGTTTCTTAGATATTCCTCTTGAGCAAGAGCTTCCTCCCTTTGGTCAGCATACTCTAGTCCAGTATTCGAGATTCTGCCCTTATGTAGCTGTTAGATAGTTTTCAGCATTTGTGCATATTAAGAGCATCATTGAAATATCAGAAAAGAGAAATCAAAGCACAGTACATTAAGAGTCCAGACAACAGAAAGCAAGCAGGGGGTTAAAAGCATGCAAGCCCTCCAAGGCGCTGAATGTAGCAACAGCCCAGCGTCGGTCTCTTTCAGAGCATAGTTCAGCTGAACCAGCCTCATGGACTGGTAGGGAACACTGACACACTCTCTACACTTGTGTCAGGCCGCAACTTCCCAATCACACTTCCGGTGTCTGCAGTGTGCCACGCGTGTTAGACAGCCATCTTCCTGTTTGGGCAAGGTAACTAAACTGGCCACTCACCAGTATCGTTTTGTCCCTAGAGCTTGCTCATGGATAACTAAAAATAACACTTTCTGTTCTTAGACAAGTATTCATTTTGTAAATTACATACCTTGGTAGGCAACCTTTTAAAATCTAATTTTTCAACTTTCCTTCCTCTGTAATGATTGGAAATTCTGATTCCAGTTAAGTTAGTAATTATGTGGTTGAGCTTTTATAATTTTTAATGACTATAGCTGTAGGTGTATTCAGAGTTCTGGAACAATTAAAAACTGACATTTTTATTGAAAAAGAGAGTGTACTAAAAATCCTACTTCTTGGCCAGGAATATCTTGGGACATAAGACATTTCATCACAAACATCCTGGGAGCCTTGAAAGGAGGCTGGACAGTCCTCCTCTGGGTTTACTGGGCAGTGGGCATCCCTGGAGAAGTCAGGTGACAGTTTGCTGTCGGGCCTCTGAGTCGCTGGCCCTAAGAGCACCGGGGTGGGCAGGGGGTCAGGGCAGGGGGCCTCTCCGCAGGGCTGCTTGTTTTGTGTGTTGGTGATGGCCCCGGGACACAGTGTGTGTGCGCGTGCGTGTGTGTGTGCGTGTGCATGTGTGTGCGTGTGCGTGTTTGTGTGGTCAGTATTAGGCCACGTGTGACATTGGAGAGCCGCGCTGGTTGTTTCTGCCATATGAGACAGCATGTGTGGTCCCCTTATCCCAGCACCCCTCCCAAACGTGGGGGTCAGGGGCTCTGTGGGTCCTCCATCCCACATGCAGGTGCTGAGCTGTGGGCTTCCCTGGGGAGGCGGGTGCTGGGCCGACTTTATGGGCTTTGCTGTCACTCACAAGGTCCTTTGGTTGTCTCTCCTGCCCCTTCCTTTCTTTTCCTCATTTTTGCTTCCAGGGAAGACTTAGGGTTCAGATTCATATCCGAGCAGGTGAGCCACCACCCCCCAATCAGTGCGTTCTACTCGGAGGGCCTCCACCAGGACTTCCTGTTTCATGGCTCCATCTATCCGAAGCTCAAGTTCTGGGGGAAGAGCGTGGAAGCAGAGCCCCGCGGCACCATCACACTGGAGCTGCTCAAGTGAGTGGGGAGCTGTGCGGTGCAGGGGCCGTGGTGGGCAGCCAGGCGGGCAGCCTTGCAGCGCAGGACCCTCCTCCAGGGAGCCTGGAGGCCTCGTTGGGGTGGTGGTTCCTGGGGCAGGGGGTGTGCTCCTTACAGGATTGGGTTGGGTCCTGTTTTTTCTCCCTGGTCTCTGCAGTTCAGTCCCTGGTTGTGGTCGTCGTCCCCTGCTGTGTGACAGCCCAGCTCAGAGCCTGAAACAATCCTGTCCTCGCCTGGTGTTGGGGGTGATGTGGGGGCTCTGTTGGGGTTCTGTGCTGGTGCAGCTGGGGTGCAGGCTGGATGAACCCCTGAAGACAACCAGGCAGAGCCTCTGCTCCCGCACTGTCTTCCCTGGCCGCTGGCAGAGGCCAGGGTTGCTTGCCACCCCCCTGCTCTGCACAGCTGTGCAGCCGGACACGGGCACCCCCCAGAGCTAGGGACCAAGGATGGGTGCCCAAGGATAGACGTGTCCTTCATCACCTGACCTCAGAAGTGACCACAGCCTATGTGCACATGCTGTGGTCACACAGACCAGCTGTGGTCTAGGGTCTGAACTCCAGGAGGGGAGGAGAATGGAGGGGCCGTCTTCAAGGATGCATGCATACCTTTAAATCGATTTAAATCCAGACATGCCCAATCTGACGTTGATCAAAGACCCTCCAGGCAGAAACCGAGTCTCTAGCAGCCGCCTGGCACTGCAGACCTGTTGTGGACGGTCCAGACCAAGGGGCACAGCCGCCTCCCTGAAGCACGAGCCTCGCTGCCTGCAGCTCCGTGGGAGCTTTGTATGGCATTTGTGTTTCCTGTGAGCCCCACCTGGCCAGAGGCGCGTGGGCTCCCCAGTCTCCACCCCAGACCCTTGCATCTTGGGTCAGACCGGGGCAGCCCCTCCTGGTCACCTGCTCTTGGCTTTTAAGGGTGGGGAGAGTTGCAACCTGCAGAGTTGCAAGCCCTGTCAATGAACACTTTTGGTTCCCAGGACATTCAAGAAGTTTCCAGTGTTCCTCGTGAAATGCTTGTGCCCTGGGCCTTTTTTTGCCCTCAACTGTGGCTCTGACACAGCCTCCCTTGAGACATGGGTCTGGCCCTCTGCTCCCCGCCCGTTTGTGAGGTTTCTTTTCTCCTTGAGGAAGCCCACCTGGGGAACAGGTGACTGATGGGAAAGGCATTTGCACCCCAGGACCCACCCCGCCTCATGTTGGCCCCAGAGGCCCAGGGCCCAGGCTCGCTAGGGACCTCGTGGTTCCCACAGGGCAGGGCGGGGATGGTAAGAGGGCTGTTCTGTTGACAACTTCACAGGAAATCTCTTGCCTTTGTTGCAGCCTTTTATTGCTGATTAACTTGTCTCCACGTTTAAATAGAAAGCTTTGTTGATACTACAAAGGACATTTCAAACGAATGCTAAAGACGTAGCCACTGCTCGGGAGTTCAAAGCTGTGCTATGCCCTTCTGCGGCTTTCAGTCCATTATGGTGTGATTCTGTCTGGGACTTAGCTTCTAGGGTCACGCGGTGTCTCTGTTCTCTGGCGTATTTCAGACATAAGGAAGCATACACCTGGACCAACCCTACGTGCTGTGTCCACAACGTGATTATCGGCAAGCTCTGGATAGAGCAGTATGGGACAGTGGAGATTTTAAACCACAGGTAACGGGCCCAATGCTGAGATGCTGCGAGTCAGGGTGGCGATGGGGCGCCCAGAGCACTGGCCGCTGGCGTTCAGCTGTGTATTCATGCCACCCTCAGCCCCCCAAGGCCCTCCCTGGTCCCCGGTGAGCTCAGCTTCCAGATGGGCCATACTGGCCGCGAGACAACACACGTGCTGCGGTTGGATCTGATTCTGGCCGGCACTGGTCAAAGTCATCGTTAGTGCTCCGTGTTGTTATTTCTGTGTTTTTAGTCACAGTGGTTGATTTAGTTGGAAGTTTTAAACTACACTCAAGAATGGTGTGATCTCCTGGTGAAAACAGTGACCACTGTCCAGTCTGCCAGGCCTTATTCCTCGAAGTTCATGGCTGGTTTGCTTTGTTTCTTAACAGCTTTGTTAAGATATAATTTACATGTCATAAAATCCACCCATTTAAAGTAGACATGTAAATGACTTTTAGTAAATCTACCGAATTGTGTAACCATCAGCACCAGGCAGTACTTGAAGCTTTCTGTCCCCTGGAAAGGTCCCTGGGCCGTCCATGCAGTCCTGATGCTGCCCCGCCCTGGGGAGCCCTTGTACGAGCTCTTGCTTGCTCCCCTCTCTCCCCTGCTATCTCCCCATCTTCCCCTCACTCTCGGTCTTTCCCTCTGTATCTCCCCCTCCATCTCTCTCTCCTTCTCTCTTTCCCTACCCCCTCGATTCGCCTTTTCTTGACATTTCCCATCCACAACAGAAGCCTGTGTTTGTCTTCCCTGCAGGACTGGAGATAAGTGTGTGCTTCACTTTAAACCGTGTGGACTGTTTGGGAAAGAACTTCACAAAGTGGAGGGGTACATTCAAGACAAAAGGTAGATCCCCGCGCAGATCGGGTCACAGGTGCCTAGTTGGTGCTTGCGTCTTCTGCAGAAGTCGTGGTTTTAGAATCTGACCTCATGTTTCACTCTCTCTCCTGGGCTCAGTATGGTTATCAGGCAAAACCCAAACACGCGTTTATGGGCATCCTTTTCCACATGATTTTTTTCGCTCCTGTTGGGAAATCTGGGACTTGTTCAAGTTTCTGTGAGCAGAGAAATGATCAGTAGTATTTTAACAAGTTTGGGGGATTCTTCCCCACTTTGGGTTAGTTACACTATGTGTTGGGTCTCAGTTTCTCTCTCTTTTTTTTTCCATCAAGTAACTTGGACCACATAACAGCCATAAGATTCCTTTTAGCTCCTAAAATATGTACATTTTCAGGTAAAAATAGTTCCTAGTGTAAAGCAGCGGGTACTTTTGCTCTGTCCCACTCTGTTGGGTGTCAGATGTTTACCTGTTCAAATCCCTTAGACTTAAGACTCTGACCACTTCGCCCCTTGAAATCTTTTGGGACTTGGTGTATGGCTTCACAGGACAGCAGTCCTGTTAGGGGGACTGGCATTGGCCAGCCCTGCAGAGTTAGCCCAGAGGGAGACCGTGGTCAGCTGGCCCACAGACGTGGGCTGCAGCAGTGGACACCCCCCTGCACCAGCCCAGCTCCGAGTTTCTGGTTTTCCATCCCAAATTGGACAGAGAGGACTTGGCCATGTGTCCCCGCTTGCCACCCTCCAGGCCCAGCCTCTGAAGCACAGGTGCCCTCCCAGCATGGCCCTCGGCTGCCAGCACAGCCTTCCAGGAGCACATGGTCAACTCCCTGCTCACCCAGGAAGATGCAGGAAAGGAGAACAAGGCACAGCATGCATTGTTCCTTGGGAATCAGGCAGAGCGCCCTTTCTGGAGGCTGTGGGCGGACAGTGATGGGGGTGTGACTCCAGGTTATGGAGCTGAAGAGGCAGTGGCAGCTGGATGTGGGGAGGGTTGTTTATAGGATATAGAGAAGGGGCTGCAGGACACATGGTACTTAAAAGATGTAGTATATTTAAAAAACGACAATCGGGCTCACAGGGTGTTATGTTACACACTTGTTCTCACCCCATCTGCCTCCCGCAGCCCTTCAGGTTCTTGTGCCCTTGTTTTCTCCTTCCTGCTTTGGCAAAGGAGTGTGAAGAGTTAGTCTGAAAGCTGTGAGTGGCGATACTGAAATGGAGCTTTCCGTCTGCATGTTTGCACCAGCAGTACCCTAGGGTTTACAAGACTGATGATGAAGATTGATTCTGGGTCAGGTTAGGGGGCTGCATTTCTGGATGAACGGTTGATGATCACTGTTACTTGCTTTTAAAAATTCCCTTTCCCTCCAGCAAAAAGAAGCTGTTCGTGATCTATGGCAAGTGGACGGAGTGCTTGTGGGGCATAGACCCTGTCACATACGAGTCCTTCAGGAAGCAGGAAAGAAGAGGGGACTCCCTGCGGAAGATGAAACCGGTACGGGGCTGCCGTGGGGGAGTCCCCAGCGAGGGTGAGGGGGCCTGGCCAGGCAGTGCCTTTGTGGTCCAGCTGGAGGCGGTGGATTACAGAATCTGTCTCTCCGAGCGAAGGTGCTTGTCCACCTGATTCTGGATGGCCAGGTGCTGGGGTGCCTCTACCCACCCCTCTACCTGGCAGAATCAGAGGGTGCCTCCATTTCCTTCTGGATATTTCTTGATACCTCTCCTGTCCCCGCACCTTGTTAGCTGAGACCCAGTAGATAAGCAAGTGGATGTCCTTTCTGCATTTCTATTCTGAGTTCCAGGTGATAAAACCCAATACTGATTGTCTTAAGACTAGTTCTTCTTGAGCCTAAGACTAGAGGCAATAGTTCAAGAGAGGTGTCGTGTTTTTCTAGATGATAAATTAGAATGTACCAAACCTGAGGTGTTCAGTATCTGTTTAACAGAATATTCAACTTCTGCTGAGATTGTTATTGTTTCTTGTCTTGTTTTGGGCCAAGCCACTAGGCATGTGGCGTCTGGGAACTCAGTTCCCTGACCAGGGGTCACACCTGTGCCCTCTATAGGGGAGGCTCAGAGTCTTAGCCACTGGACTGCCTGGGACGTCCCTGTTGGTTTTTATGTTGTAATATTTCACAGGTGCTATTAGACATCTTTTCTAAAAATACTCCTTTAAACTAAAAAAAAAAAAAAAAAGTAAAGTTCCATTTGAAGACCATAGAGCAGATGTTAAATCTGTTTGCTGACATGTTTAGTGCGTTTGCTTGGCTGTGTTGCCCCTCGGGGTGACGTCCCAAGGAGGGAGCATTTCGTGGGGTTGCAGACCGCTGCCCTGTGTCTTCACTTAGCTTCTGGCACCACACCGCGTAACCCGCAGGTGGGGAAGACTGCCAGGCTGTGCTCGTTGTAATTAAGTGTCTCCCTCACAGCTAACTAAAAGCCACTCTTCTTCTCCAGGTCCCACTGCTTTTGAAAAGAAAGTAGCAGTTGTACTTTTCTATTGAGATGTGACCCCAAGTGAGAGCTTAGTCTAGAGACGCTGAGACACCCTGAAGTCACCACGCGTGCAGAAGGGCAGCGTTGGGGGAGAGGACCACTTGGGGGCACCCTTGGCTACCTGAGGAGGTGTCGCCCCATCCAATCACGCTCAGGAGGCCACATGGGCCCCCCTACCAGGAGCGTGGTGCCTGCTGCCCTCTCGGGGGCTTGGGAGGGTCTGCCAGGGCTCCGGGGGCAGTGGGTGCTGTGTCTTTCAGGACGACGGCCCTGAGAAGGCTGATTGCGATGTAGCGGACAGTGTGCCCGAGTCTCAGGAGACGGTGCAGGTCATTCCAGGCAGCAAGCTACTCTGGAGAGTCAATACCCGGCCCCCCAACTCCGCTCAGGTCTGTGCCCCCGGCCCTAGCCAGGCCCCCAGTCATCCTGTCACCCTCGGGGCTCCCTGCCCTCCGAGCCCTATGACCCCCACCCTCCAGCACTCAGCTTAGGCATCCACACACACCTCAGGACCTGGTTACACTGCGAACCCTCAGTGTCTACACCAGCTGTGTCTGACCGAAAGGGTTTCCAAACCAGTTTCGAGAGAGAATTTTTTGACTTGTCAATTTCAGTCCTTAAATGCGTTTTGATATTTGTTTTGGAAAATTGTACTTATAATTTTGTTACCTATGGTAAAATTATTATATTACATACAGTAATGTTTATATAAAATAATTATATGATAAATACATAGTAAATTTCATTTTACTATATTATAATTTTATATTATTTATATATAAAATATATATACAGTGTATCATAGATTTTTAAAAAATTTTTGTTACATCCTTTAAGCAAAGCCACAGCCTGTGCAAAATAAAGGAAACAAACATTCAGTGATAAATAGATTATCTCAGCACAGCCACGACTGCAGTTTCAGTGGAATACAAATTATAAGATAATGGAGAAAAATCTGTTTAAAAAACATACACACACACACAGAGTAAAAACTAGAAATCATATCCATTTCTTTGGTTCAGTGAACATTTACTGGGTTGGAGTAGGTGGGTCCAGGTCCCTGGGAGTAGAGCCCAAGGACAGATAGGCAAGGACCCCAACCCCACACAGCAGAGTGACCTGTCTAATGGGCTGGAGGCGGGCCTCCTGGGGACACGGGTACATGGAGCAAGGACTAGGGAGCCAGGGCCATTGGCCGTAGGGCCGCATTTGGGCCAGGGAGCAGCCAGGATCCGATCTCCTCTCTTACTGTGCATGACATAGGGAACCGTGGGGTCATTTGAGGGACCAGGGGCCCCTCCAGCCACTTGTGGAGATAGGCTTCGGGGCCAGAGCAGAAGTGGCCAGAGGGAGGCAAGTCCCCAGGTCTGGGTATCAGGAGGCGGCAGACCCCACCACAAAGGGGTTGAGATAGAGATTCTTCTCAGACCCCTGGGGCATGAGGAGACAGACGTGCAGGTCGGATGTCACAGTGAGAATTTGGGTGCCTCCTGTGGGGGTGGAGAGGATGAGCCCCCTAGGAGACCCAGGCAAGTGTGGAAAAGAGTATCATTTATAGTAACGACTCTGTGCCTGCCCCGCAGATGTACAACTTCACTAGCTTCACGGTGAGTCTCAATGAACTAGAGACGGGTATGGAGAAGATCCTGGCCCCCACCGACTGCCGGCTACGCCCCGACATCCGCGGCATGGAGAATGGCAACATGGGTGCGTGTTCGCATTGGGGGCTGACTGGGCGCCCAGCCCTGGCCACGCGGGTGGTGCAGGGAAGGAACGTATCCCTGTTAACTGAACACACGTCACATCTTCTCGACATGCTTCTCAAACCATCTGTGGGCAAGAGTTGTAAAGCTTCTAGTTTGCTGCAGGCCACTTCTTTTATAAATAAAATAAGATTAAGTTACTAGAAAAATGAAATGAAAGAGAATATATACAAAATGTTATACAAGTCCCCGATTTTCTTACTAGGTTCAACAGACAGTAAGGTTACATTTCAGAAGCTGTTGTTTGAAAGTCTCTGGTGTGGAGGGTCCCCCCTGTGCCTTTCCTACCCCACGGCCCCTCTGTGGGCCGCTGGCTGCCCTGGGGTCTGGGCCTGGCCATGGGCTTGGGTCTGGTTTCCCACACACTTACTGTCTATGGTTCCCACCTGGGGTTGGGTGGGGGGTGTGTGGGGTGTCTCTCATCCACTTTCTCAGCCTCACCTCTGCCTGTCACCCTGGTCCCTGACCTGCCCCGTGCTTGCACCTAGATCTGGCAAGCCAGGAGAAGGAGCGGCTGGAGGAGAAGCAGAGGGAGGCCCGGAGGGAGCGGGCCCGGGAGGAGGCTGAGTGGCAGACGCGGTGAGGCACCCGGCGGCCATGGGGATGGGGCGGGGGAGGCACAGACCCACCCACCTGGGGGCAGTGAGGAGGGGCTGCAGGCCCTCCTGGGGCTGAGCAGAAGCTACCCCGTGTCCCACGAGTCAGCGGCTTGCAGCCTGGGCTGCACGTGAGATGACATGCAAGGTGACAGTGCTGACTGGAGGGGCCACGATCCAAGTGGAGAACAGTCCACTGGCCTCCTGACCGCCTGCTCTGTGTCGCAGGTGGTTTCACCGAGGCAGTAACCCGTACACTGGGACCCCCGACTGGCTGTACGCAGGGGGCTACTTCGAGCGGGATTTCTCAGGCTGCCCCGACATCTACTGAGAGGCCAGACTGGCCCCCAGACCTGGAGACCCAGAGGCTGGACTCCGTCAAGCAGCTGCTCTGAGCTTCTGCCACGGCAGAAACCAGCTTTTCTCATGACTGTTCATGGAGATCGCACCGTCCCTGGTTGAGGATTTAATTCTAATTAACTTTTGATTGCCAAACATTTTACTACTGTTGCAGCCTCTTCATAAAACTTCCCTTGGGATCATCATGTTTCCATTAAGGTTTGAGAAGGAACAGTCTTTACAGTTCCCTTTATGTGACAGGACAAGCTGGGCTGGCGTAGAGTACAGCACCCTCTTCATTACAAAAAGTTATAAATAAAGGAAGTAATGGGAAGGGTCCATATTCCTCTTCGTAATGCAGTGGCGCAAAGGGTTTCTGAAAGTATTTTAAAACTGAACCAGTAACAGGAAAAGATGGATCTTGAGAAAAGTCCCACCAGGAGCCTTATACAGGCCAGGAATTGCTTTCTAGATCACGGTAACACAGAAGTGGAGGTTTTCAAAGCAGCCGATTGAATGAAATGAAAAGTTGTCAGAGTTTGTATTTTTTATCAATCTTCAATAATGTAAAGATTACTTTGAAAATATTTAAGTTCAAACTACTTGAATAATACTTTGCTGAAGAGCAAGATAGGCATTAATCACCACTTTACACTGTCCAAAATGAAGCATTACCATGACAACGAGGGTGGCCAGAAACTCTGACCAGTCGTTCCCAGATGGCGCCCAGCCCTCTGGTCCCTGGGGCTCCCCCTCGCTGCAGGCCACGCCCTCACACAGAGTGAGTCCTGCACGCACGACAGTCGACCTGTCCCTGTCATGCATGTGTGACCCGCCTCGGGGGTGTCCTCACCACTGTGCGTGTCCGCCTCCGCACACATCTACACCCTGTGACTGTTCACTTTCTGTAGAGGTGCCAGCACCACTGGCCGTGGCAGAGCTCTTTGATTCGAAGACAATCTGCCGTGTGCACACATGCACAAGCGCATGCATGCACACACACGCAGCTGTACACAGTGTGGGTTCTCAGCAGGAGGGTGTCGGCATTGTGTGTCCTGGCTTCAAAACCACATTTGTAATTAAAACACTTTTAAAAGTGAACCCTTGTTCTGAAGGCTTGATTCTGTAGCTTTGGAAACTGGAGGCATGATGCCATGGTCGAGTTCCAGGGCATCTGCCTGGCGGGACCCAAGCCGGGTCCCCGGAACCTGCAGAGGCCCCCAGACCACACAGAGGCCCCAGGTGTGTGTGGTCTCAGGTTCTGCAGAGAGGAGGTGCTGACACCCCTGGTCATTAGCATCGGGAGTCCTGTGCCCCTGGTGGCGGCCGGCAACGGAAACAAACTGCTTCTCCGGGGAATGTAAGGCTGGGGGACCCGGGGCACGTTTAGAGCAGTGGTGTTGAGGGCAATTTGACAGCTTTCACGGATTGTCCTGTTTCTCACCACTCCAGTAATTTTCTGCAAGGTCTGCATCTCTGAGAACTTCCTTGCAGGCTCAGACGGTAAAGGATCTGCCTGCAGTGTAGGAGACCCAGGTTCAGTCCCTGGGTCAGGAGGATCCTCTGGAGAAGGGAGTGGCAACCCACTTCGGTATTCTTGCCTGGAGAATCCCATGGACAGAGGAGCCTGGCAGGCTATACAGTCTGTGGGGCCGCACAGAGTCGGACATGACCGTGCGACCGACACTTTGATCTGCATCCCTGAGTCTTCCCCGAGGTCAGATCCCATAGCGTAGTCCCCACCACCGCTTCCTTCAAGCCTGACTCAAGTGGAAGGAGAAAGGGCAGGATGGCCTGGGACCAGAAAGCGTGGGCGGCATGACTTTTCAACACGCACCAGAGCTGCCCATCAGCTTGGCCACCGTGATGCACTGGGACGTCAGGGGTCTTTCTTTAATAAAAGTGTTTCCGTGGGATTTGCTTTTTAGAGACGACCTCCCATGACTGGTGTGTGGGAGGCATGGCCTTGTAGAGGGCCCCCAGTGTGTGATCGTGGCTTGGATGGAGGGCCTGGGTGGTTTTCAGAGCAGCCTTATAACTTGGAATGTCCTTGTGGGATGAAAAGTAGGACCCACTTCACCCAAAGACCTTCAGGCTTTGATTCCACTGCCTCTGAAGGTTCAGTTCTGTGTCTGTTGATTCAGTGAACTTTCTGAGAGCCACTGGGGAGCCGGCCATGCAGGCGACATGGTGGCCGATGGACCTGCGGCACACACACTGGAGCTGGCTGGACTTCTCAGGCCATCTAGGGCTGGGGCCAATGCAGTGTCTGGGTCCCTGAGCCGCACAGGCTGGTCCCTTCCGGGTTGGGTGCTGCTCTCCCTGGTGGGGTCAAGGGTCAGGGCCGCCCCAGCACTGGCAGGCTCCTCACTGGGTGTGGCCCCCAGTCACAGGAAGGCATCAGAGGAGCGGGCCCAGCCCTCATAGGCTGTGCCGTGTGTGGCCACTGCAGGCTTCCGTGAAGGCCAGGCCCCTCCACCCCACAGTGCGGTGGCTCCACGAGGGGAAAACGAAGGTGCCGGGCCGACCTCTGCTCCTTCATAGGCTCACAGGTCTGTGCAGGGCATTGGCCACACATGACCAGGTGTCATCACAGCCTCCCCAGGCAAACGGAGCTGGCAATGGCACCAGCAGGGTCCCGAGCATCAGCTCTGACTGTGTTCTCAGCAGTATCTCCCTTTCAGACCTTGTCCCCAGAGGTGATGCTGGGGCTCCTGAAAGGATCCTCCTGCTCGACACTCGGGGAGAAGCACCTAGCCCAACGCTGACGGCCTCTAGGTGTGCGGACACTCCTTGCTGATGCTGCCGGCCACCTGTTGCAGTGATTGTGGAGGTGTCCAGCCAGAGGCGTCGCCATCCTTGTCAGGCCCTGAGGCCAGGAAATCAGAATGAGAGAAAGGCCCAGAATCTTTCAGCCAGCCAGCCCCTCAGGTTGCCGCGGCAGGTGGCTTTCTTTCAGGACACCTGCTCCTGGGAGAACAAGTTCGCCTTGAGCATCCACCAGGAAGACATCATTTACAATCCTAATGTTAAGTCACTTCAGTCCTGTCTGACACTTTGCGACCCTATGGACACAGGAGTCTGCGAGGCTCTTCTGTCCATGCGGTTCTTCAGACGAGAATTCTGGAGTGAGTTGCCATTTACAATGCTAACAAGCTTTCAAAAATCAGAAGTGAGGATAGCTCTCGCATCCTGTCGACCCTTGTGCCAGGAGGGAAGGCGTGGCTCAGTGAAGCCTTGTGCCCTGAGGAGAGCTGTCAGCCTCACAGGAGAGTCCAGTCAACAGAAAGTTCCTGCTGGACCTGGTTTCATCTTCTGAAGGACCTTCCTGTGTCCAAAGTGGGCATGAAGATCAGGTCCCTTGACAGAAGGGCCTGTAACCCACTGCAGGACATTAGGCGGCCTTTCCTTCGATCTTCGTCATCTTTGGGCTTCACTATCCTGTGTTCTCAGCATAAGGGTTTCACAAAGTGAAGACACCATTTCAAAATCTCCTGGTACAAGTTTCCTGGACAGTCAGCCTTTGACTGGAGGCCCTGTTCCTCTCCCTGTCTGAACTGGCTGTCCTGGACCAGAGGCTTGGCGAAGGGCTCCCTGGTCTCTGCAGAGGGCGACAACACATAGACAGGGTCCTCCCTCCATCGCTGCAGGAACAGTTCATCCCATCCGTGCAGCAGGAAAAGGTCAGGCAAGAAACACGTAATGAAGTGGCTTTATTGTCATAATTTTATAATATGTAGTAACTGTCAGCGTTCGTCCATGTAAACGGAACCAGTCATTCGCAGATTTGGGGGAGGACTGGACAGGTCAGCGGAGATAGATGTTAAACCCTGGTTTTGAGTAGAGTTCGTCGCAAAGGGCGGCAGCTGACATTTGTTTTGGACTGAACACTTCTTCACTGCTGCTCTGGCCTCTCTGGAAAGGACTGCAAATTGGCTGTGGACGTGTCCTGGAGACTAGGCGACAGATGTTTGGACTGTAGTCCTGTAGGACTGGCCCAGCAAACAGATTGTTTCAGAAAACTGCTTGTTACAGTGAAGAGGGGGCTAAGGGGCACGCAAGAGGGAGGAAGGGGTCTGGGTTCTCCGGGGGCTGGAGCCCATTGCCAGAAGCAATGAAATACCCAGAACACAGTGTCAGCCAGCTTGACTTGGCGGTCCCTGTGCCCGACCGCTGCTCGAGGTGCCCAGTGGCTGTGTGCTTTCCAGAAGGGTGAGCTATCCAGTAGCGACAAGAGTTCCGGGCAGAGGGACAGACTGTTCATGCAACTTTAATGCCCTGGGAATGCCCAGGTACATAGATGTGGGGCCGCCACCATGGCCACCGTGTCTGACAATGGGGACCACAGAGCACCCAGGGCTGCCAGAGCCTGAACCTGGTGTCCTGGGTGCTTAACCCCCAAAATTACCATCTGGTCCCACCCACTGAGGAGGAAGAGGGGGTGCAGGAAGACAGGCTTGCCTGGGGCTTCAGAGCAGGTGAGTGGAGGAAGTGGAATTCAGACCTTGATACACAGTGACACTCAGCCTCGGGTACAGTTGACACGCCATCGTGTAACCATCATCACTATCGACATACACAGTTTAATGGCAAGCTTCAAGAGAGGAGGACGGTCTTTTCAACACGTGGTGCTGGGAAACTGGACAATCATATGCAAAAGAATGGAGTTGACCCTGACCTCACACCATTTACAAAAATTAGAATGTATCAAAGGTCTAGATGTGAGACCTAAACAATAAATTCTTAGAAGAAAAGATAGAACACAAAGCTCACAACTTTGGATGTGGCAATTATTTCTTGGCTATAACACCAAAGACACAGGCAACAAGAGAAGAAAAATAAGCAAGTTGTACTTCATGAAAATTTAAACATATTTTGTGCATCAGACACTAGCATCAGAGTAAAAAGGCAACCCAAAGAGTGGGAGAAAATATTTGCAAATCAAACATCTGATAACAGATTAATATCTAGAATATACAGAGACCTCCTAAAACTCAGTAACAACAAAAAAAGCTGATTCAAAAATAGGCAAGGACTTGAATAAACATTTTTCCAAAGAAGATAAACAGATGGCCAATAAGCATGTGAAAACATGTTCAACATCACTAATACTGGAGAAATGAAAAACAAAGCTGCAATGAGATACCACACCCATTAGGATGGCCAGTATATAAAAAAACCCAAAACATCCAGAAAACAAGTTTGGGCAAGAATGTGGGGAAACAGGAAGATTTGTGCACTGTTAGTAGGAATAAAATGGTACAGCCACTGTGGCAAACAGTATGGCAGTTCCTCAAAAAATTAAAAATAGAATTACCATATGGTCCAGCAATTCCATTCTGAGTATTTACCCCTAAAGAACTGAAAGCAGGGCCTTGAAGTGATGTTTGTTCGGTCATGTTTGTGTGTGCTTAGTCACTCTAGTCGTATCTGACACTTTGCGACCCCATGGACTGCAGCCTGCAGCCTGTCCATGGGATTTCCCAGGCAAGAATATGGGAATGGGTTGCCGTTCCCTTCTCCAGGGGATCTTCCTGACCCAGGGATTAAACCAGGGTCTCTCATGTCTCCTGCATTGGGAGGCAGGATCTTTACCACGAGCTACACCCGGGAAGTCATGTTCACAACAGCATTATTCACAATAGCTGAGGCGTGGAAATAACCCAAGCATCCCTGCACTGATGAACGCATAAGCAAAATGTGGTGTAGACATACTTACAGCGGAAGATTACTCAGCCTTAGGAAGGGGATTCTGACACATGCTGCAACATGGATGAAACCCGAGGACATTATGCTGAGTGAAAAAAGCCAGTCACACAAAAGACAAATACTGTATAATTTGATAGGTGCCAAGAGCAGTCAAATTCATACTGACAGAAAGTAGAATGGTGGTGGGTTGGGGGAAGAGGGCGATGGGGAGTCGGTGTCTAATGAGATGGAGTTTCAGTTTTCCCAGATGAGAAGTTTGAAGATGGATGGTGGTGATAGCTGCACAGCGTTATGAATGTACTTACGACTACTGAACTCAACACTTAAAGAGCGATTAGGACGGTAAACTTTCTGTTATGTGCCATTTTACCATAATAAAAAACTGAAAAAAAAAATTCAGTGGTTGCTAGGGATTAAGCAAGAGGGAGGGAAGGACAGGGAGAGGACATCAGCTTTTCAAGGTGGTGAGCATGCTCTGTGTGATACTGTAAAGATGCACATACATCGCTAAGCATTTGTCTGAACATGTGGATGTATGACAGAGCGTGAACTCTGATATAAACTCTGGACTCGGTGACGTGATGTGTCCACATATGAGCATGTGCTAAATTGCTTCAATCGTGTCTGACTCTTTGAGATCCTATGGATTGTAGCCCTCCAGGCTCTTCTGTCCATGGGCTTCTCCAGGCAAGAATACTGGAGTGGGTTGCCATTTCCTTCTCCAGCGTTTGAGCATGGATTGTAGCAAACACATAGCTCTGGTGGGGGATGTGGGTGGTGGCGGGGCTGTTGGACGGGGTGTGTGGGAACTCTGTACTTTCTGTTCAGTTTTGGTGTGGACATAAAATTGCCCTAAAAAAGAAAATCTATAATTAAAGAAAAAGAAAACAACAACAAAAGCCGCCTGCCAAACGGTTTAAGTGGCTGGGCCATTTTGTATTTCCAGCACCAAAGACTCCCCAGCACTTAGTACTGTCGCTTTTCCTTTTTTAAGCCATTCTAATCCATGTGTTTTAATTTGCATTTCCCTTATGAATAATGCTGTCCACCATCCTTTCCTGCACATCAGGCCATCTGTACACCCTCCTTAGGACGTGTCTGGGCACTTCTTCGCCAGCTTCCTTGTCGACCCTCCCTGCGCCCACAGTCACTGCAGCCCTTGCCTTTCACCTGGGGGAGGTGCCGAGGCTCAGAGCAAGGGACTGGGTTTGCTTTTTCTGCTGTGGGGCCCAGTTCACAGAGTCCATACTGGGGTGGAGGGTTGGGGGTAGGGGGCACATGGACTGGCCTCCACGATGGCCATCTACCGGTAGCTTGTCTCCTTACTGGTTTTTCACAGAAACCAGTGAAAATGTATAAAGCTTTCTCTTTTGAGCCTCCCAGGACACAAGCTCCCTTGGTTTGGGATAAGGAAGTGCTCATTTGAGGCCCCACCGCAGTCACTGCCCAGAAGGGTCTTCAGGTTCTAGAAAGTTGCTTTCCCTATGGCCCCTGCTGGCCGCTTTTGAGCTTCCCAAGACTTTGGACAGTGACCCCTGCCTGCCAGTCCCTCCTCAGGGAAGCCAGGTGGTTTTCTTACTGTCTTCTTCCTGGTTTCACAGAGTGCGCGGGATGGTACTGTTGCGGGTGTCGTGACCCCAGTCACAGGCCACTGAATTTCTTCACGGGTCTCTGTTCCCGTCACTTTGGTCTCTGGAACTCTTTAGACTCTCAAAAACTATCAAGGATCCCCATAGAGCTTTTGCATACATGGGTTTTATCTATGGATATTTACCATATTAGAAATTTTAAATATTAATTAAAAAACACATTTCTTATCAACATAAATATTTTAAAATGAAAACCAGCTCTATTTTTCCAAACCAAAAAAAAAAAAAAAAAAATAGAGACTCTTTAGATCACAAAGCAATCGGTACAGAACTTGTGGTGTTTTATCCATCAGAATGTTACACAGGAGGTCAACATGGATACATCTCAAAACAATGTTGAATAAAAGAAGTTTTCACTTTTATACCTTTTAAAAAAAAAAGCTTAAAAATGGATTTTACGTATTCATGATGGTTGTGGTTTAGTCTCTAAGTGGTGGCGAGCTCTTGTGAGACCGCATGGACGACTGTAGCCCGCCAGGTTCCTCTGTGGTGGTGGTGGTAGGGGCTAGCTAAGTCGTGTCCTGCTCTTGCAACCCCATTGACTGTAACCTGCCAGGCTGCTCTATCCATGGGATTCTTTAGGCAAGAATACTGGACTGGGTTGCCGTTTCCTTCTCCAGCGGATCTTCCGGAGCCAGGAATCAAGCCCAGGTTTCCTGCATTGCAGGCAGATTCTTTACCAACGGAGCTACAAGGGAAGCAGATTTCTCTGGGTTGATGGTAAATCAAGCGGGCATGGAGGTGGCCACACAGTTGAGGATGGCCCTGCCTCTGGAGCGGGGAGTCACACATCATGTGTAGCATGGGCTCCAGGTGTGTGTGCTGCTCTGCAGAAACTACAAAGTGTAAGTGAAGGGGAGTAAAGGAATGGGAAGGCCGCGCTTCCGCTCCCCTCCTCCAGTGTGTGCAGGACAGCTGATTTCATTCGGTTCAGACTGCACACACCACACACCAGACAAGGAATGAAGGCGCAGCCTTGTCGGCAGATTATAGGGGGTCTGGGGAGGATGGGGAAACAGTCACGCCGTCACTGTTTTGGGGGTTGGGGGACCCCCAGGGCACAGGGAGGATGGAGGGTAGTTCTCAAGAGGGTCTGGGGGCGCAGGGCAGCGGCGTTGTGCGTCGCACGGGCTCCCAGGAGACCACCGCTCGTCGGGAGGACGCTGGGCCCACGCACCTGAGTCCAGGGCTGCAGTCACCTTCCCCCAGGGACTCGAAGACACCGCACGGCCCCGCCGTCCTATGACATCCCTCCCCCAAGCCGGCGACTACTTCCCCAGGTCTAGGAACCTGGCGTCCCGCACGGTCAGCACACCTGAGACACCTTG
>NW_011494739.1:7601994-7605495 GCF_000754665.1 Bison bison bison
GTCTGCCCAGCTCGAGGTTTTAAATCTTTCGGAGCCGCAGGCTAATAGATTATTTAAAATGTACAGAACATGGTGTTGACGAGGGTCCCCAGCTGCCATGCGCTTTAGATGCACAGGTAAATTTCGGGGTTTGAGAAACGGGAGCAGAAGCTGAGAACCTGGCCCCGTGGGCCGGCCCACCCCGGAATGAGCTGGCCGCAGGTGTCGGGCGTCTGAGGCCTGGCCCGGCTGCGAGAGGCGCTTTCCTTCTGCTCTTCGAGCGCAGCATTGGAGGAGGACGTTAGGGTGTCCGCGGTCGTGACCGGGCCTGCGCGGTGGTGCTTCTTTTAGGATGACGACTTCAGGAGCTCTGTTTCCAAGCCTGGTGCCAGGCTCCCGTGGGTCCTCCAACAAGTATTTGGTGGAGTTTCGGGCCGGAAAAATGTCATTAAAAGGAACTACCGTCACCCCAGATAAACGGAAAGGGCTTGTGTACATTCAGCAGACGGATGACTCCCTCATTCACTTTTGCTGGAAAGACAGGACATCGGGGAACGTGGAAGATGTAAGTGTCTGGGAGTGAACCTTGTCTTGAGGACACCTACCCGCCCCCCACCCCAAAATGGTCAGGGCAGCATGGTCTTTACAGTAGGACACCGTGCTCTGGGCTTGAAACAACTGGTTGACAGCTTGGAGTGTGTTGGTGGGGTATGTGGATCTGCTTGTGGGCTTTCTAGTCTCAACGATCATGTCCATCTCCTCTGTCACCTGTGTACGTGTAAAGCTCTGAAGATGAGGTGCCTAAGACTGGAGGAAAAGTGTAAAAATCCTGACCTTGATCACAGCCCTCTAGAAAGCTTTCTTTAGCAGTCATTTTATTCAGACAGTATTGTTTTTTTGTTAAGTTCAGGAGCAGGTCAGGGCTGACTTTTTAACTCATCTTGGAATGTTGCTCCCAAAACGTCTCTATCAAAAATCCTCCAGGAGCCGGAAACCCCCCTTCCCTGTTCAGTACCGGGCCCCTCTCCTGGCCCTCACGACCTTCCTGGGGTGCCTGTGACCCTCGTTTGTCTGCCCTGCACAGACCCTGCTGGTGAGGGGCTTGGTCTCTGTGTCCCGGGGCCTCTGCCCAGCCCGCCACACAACCCCAGGCCCGGGCCCGGCCTGTGTTCCTGGAGGTCCTGGGGCCCAGCAGTGCCTCTCTTTAGGATCTGATCATCTTCCCCGATGACTGTGAGTTCAAGCGCGTGCCACAGTGCCCCAGCGGGAGGGTCTACGTGCTCAAGTTTAAGGCAGGGTCCAAACGACTCTTCTTCTGGATGCAGGTATGCAGGTTTTGTTTACTTTTTCTCTTAAAATATTGTCATAAAATTAGGTTAGAAATTTGCTCATGGGGCCTTTGGTTTTCTGTGGGTTTTTTGTTTTTTGTTTTTTTTTTTTCCCCCAAAACCCCTTCATATACAAGTCATATTCCACGAAGGCAGTAATTAGGTCTGTTTTCTAATTCTATTCAGTGTATAAAATAATGGATTTGCCTGGTAGCACAGGTGCTAAAGAATCTGTCTGCAGTGCAGGAGACCCAGGCTCAATGCTTAGCGTATAGTAGGTAACCAGAAAATATTGTTGTTTGAATGACCTATGTTACTTTATTTTCAAACACAATTTTTGAAAAGTGCCAGCTTATCAGAATTAGCTGTTCTGATGGTAGAATTTGCTTTCCCTTACCAGCTGGTGCTGACCCTGCTTGCCATGGAACCAAAAGATTCAAGAGTGTCACCGTGTGTGGGGAGTAGGGGCGCGGTGTGAGGGGGTTGTTGTAGTGGGCTCTGCCAGAGTCCGGAGTGTGTAGCTTGGCTTTGGGGCCCTTTCGAGGCTGGAAATCCCTGGGTCACTTACAGGAATGATTTCTGGGCCGGGTCCCATCTCTGCCTGTGATTTGCTGGTCTCCCAGTGCCCCCTCCAGGGTCATAAGCACAGACCGGAAGCCAGGGCGAACCCTGTGTGGTGGCTCTGTCTTGTGTCTTCCCTTTTGGTGTGTTCTGGGGGTCTCTGGGTGGCAGTGCACCGGTCATGGGTGCTCTGTCTCGAAGTTCTGGGGGTGCCCTCAGGGTGATGCTGCCTGATGACCCCCTGCATGCCTAAGTGCTCATCATCAGCACCCAGCTAACTCTGGAGGGCTGCAGGCCAGGGCTGGTTGGTGACAGTGGTGTGATAACAGGGTTATTTTACAGCATTACATGTGTTGAAGGATTTGAGTGTTTTGTTTTTTTTTAAACTTTGACTTGGGGTTTGATAGAAAACAGCAAAATTCGGTAAAGCAGTTATCCTTCAGTAAAAAGTAAGTTAATTAAAAAAAAGGTTTGATGACCATTTTTAAAGTCTTTATTGAATCTGTTACAATATTGCTTCCTGTTTTATATTTTGTTTTTTTTGGCCCTGAGGCATGTGGGATCTTAGGTCCCTGACTAGGGCTTGAACCCTCACCCCCTGCAGTGGAAGGTGAAGTCCTAACCACTGGACCACCAGGGACATCCGGGATTTGTGGTTTAAGACGGTCACACAGCCTCATCCTGGAGGATAGGGTTGCTTGTGTGCCAAGTGCTCCTAGCGCGTCAGTCTCCCCGCCTATAAGATGGCTGGGCTGCTCAGTTGCGCCTGTTGCTGTGTCCTCCCCACAGGAGCCCAAGACGGACCAGGATGAGGAACACTGCCGGAAAGTCAACGAGTATCTGAACAACCCGCCGATGCCCGGAGCCCTGGGGGCGAGTGGGAGCGGAGGCCACGAGCTGTCTGCGCTGGGCGGTAATGGTCACCTTCCCGGATGTGCTGTGAGGTTGGAGTCGGTTTCCGCTGACGTGGACCCTGGGTGGTGCGGGCCGGTGGCTAAGCGGAGGTGGAGGATCCAGGTTAGGAGCCCCTTGGGGCGGTTCCGGAGTTGGTCCCTGCTCCTGTCTTCAGTTGGTGACCCGTCTGTGAGCCCTATTGCGCTGGCTCCTGGCAGGAGACACTCAGCGCACAGCTCAGGGTCAGCTGAGATGGGGGCCGCCCCCAGGACCTTGGTGGCGGCGGAGGGGTGGGGGCAGACCCAGCTGGAGGCCCCTGGCCACCGCAGCCCCAATCTGAGCACCTTCTGTCCTGCAGGGGAGGGTGGCCTGCAGAGCCTGCTGGGGAACATGAGCCACAGCCAACTCATGCAGCTCATCGGGCCCGCCGGCCTCGGAGGACTGGGTAACACGCCGAGGGCTTGGGCGCCTCTTAGTAACAGAGTCGGCAGCTTGCAGCTTCTCATCAGCTCTGTCAGCCATGTCTGTGTGCTGGCTTCCCTGGGCAGGGGCCTGGTTTGCCTTAGGGATTGACCTGGCACCAGGTGGGCAAGGCCTTCCAGGGCCCCCAGGGAGGACACAATTCCATATTTCAGGGGAGCACAGCTGGCTGAGGAGCAGGGCCTAAGAACATGTAACAGGGATCCTGCCTGGGCCCCCTGGTCTCCCAGGTTGGCTTGTCTGTTGGGGAAACGCTTGT
>NW_011494739.1:7605595-7608235 GCF_000754665.1 Bison bison bison
TCTGTCCTTGAACCGGGGTGCGTTGGTATTGTCATGGGATGGAGAAATGATAGATTTAGTGGGTTAAGCTGCCAGAACATGCCTGAGGAGTCCCAGCCCTGGGCCCCCGCAGACAGGCCTGCTCTGCTCCTTCCCCTGCTTGTCCCTGGGCTGTAGTGCTGGGTGGGTCTGCTCTGTGGTGGGGAAGGGGGCCTCTGGCCAGGCCTGAGTGTTGAACTGCGTGTCCTTGCTCCTTGCAGGTGGCCTGGGGGCCCTGACCGGGCCGGGCCTGGCCAGCTTACTGGGGAGCGGAGGGCCTCCAGCAAGCAGCTCTTCATCCAGGTGAGCCTCACTCCTGGCTCTCTGGTTTCACCAGGTGTTCCTCCTTCACAGAGGCTGGACGTAGGAGATGCTGAAGGACGGAGTAGGCACCTGGGGAGGCCTGTCCTTTTCAAGGTTCAGACTTCTCCCAGAGACCTGGCAGCACAAGGAGGTCTGGGGCAGGACGGATGTGTTGCGGTGCCTTTGTGGGCATGTCACCCTCCAGTGTTCCCTCGCTCTCCCCAGCTCCCGGAGCCAGTCAGCAGCGGTCACCCCGTCCTCCACCACCTCCTCCACTCGCGCCACCCCAGCCCCTTCCGCTCCAGCAGCTGCCTCAGCGACCAGCCCGAGCCCCGCGCCCAGCTCAGGTGACGGAGCCAGCACAGCAGCCAGCCCCGCCCAGCCCATCCAGCTCAGCGACCTGCAGAGCATCCTGGCTACCATGAGTGTGCCGGCTGGGCCGGGAGGCGGCCAACAAGGTAACACTGAGCCTCTGCCCCTGCCTCTCTCGCCTCACCTCACCTCACCTCACCACACCACGCCCGGAAGTTCCACAGCTGAGTGTCACTGTCCTCCCGCATGGGCATCCTGGCTGGCGTCCAGCCGCTGACGGCCACTGCTTGTGCCCTAGTTGACCTGGCCAGCGTGCTGACACCTGAGATCATGGCCCCCATCCTTGCCAACGCGGATGTCCAGGAGCGCCTGCTGCCCTACCTGCCATCAGGGGAGTCCCTGCCACAGACCGCAGAGGAGATCCAGAACACGCTGACCTCACCCCAGTTCCAGCAGGTAGACATATGGCCCAGGTGTCCTGCGGGAAGCTTGGTGTAGGGGACACTTGCCCGTCTGCAGCACAGCCCCTGGCATCAAGCGTCTTGGTTCCTGCGGTCCCCTTCAGCTCTCTTATGGACTCAAGTGCCTGGCTCTTCCCACAGGCCCTCGGCATGTTCAGTGCGGCCTTGGCCTCAGGGCAGCTGGGCCCCCTCATGTGCCAGTTTGGGCTGCCCGCGGAGGCTGTGGAGGCCGCCAACAAGGGTGGTAAGTACCTGCACCCCCACCCCTCGGCCACAGGTGAGGCAGAGATTGTCTCCTTGTAGTTGAAAAGAAAGGCTTTCCCCACGTGCAGAGGATGCCTAGTCTGATGACCTGGCCTCTGGCTGGCTCTCACCTCCTGTCCCCTAGTCAGCAGTGCTGGGCCTGGGGCTGGAAAGGTCACGTCAGGCTTTTTAATGCGTTTTAGACGTGGAAGCATTTGCCAAAGCCATGCAGAATAGCGCCAGCCCCGAGCAGCAGGAGGGCGATGGGAAGGACAAGAAGGATGAAGAAGAGGACATGAGCCTGGATTAGGTTGCTGCAGCCACGAGGGCTCAACCCCCAGGTCATTTGGCCTCAGTAGTGGCGTTTGTGATCGCACCCTCTCACCTTTGCCCCAACGTGCTAATCAGTAAAAGTCTTTTCTTTTATCTGCCAACTCTGGATTGTCTGCGTGCCAGGGTGGGCTGACGGGAGTTGGGTGCAAGAAGCTCCTCTGGGCCTGGGTTCTGACTCAGAGGGACAGTCGTGCTGGGCTCAGGCCTCCAGGCCCACTGGGCTGCTTTTCTTTTTCTACATTTAAAGTCGACACTCAGTTACACAAGTTACTTTTTAATTTTTGTTTCAAGAAGCAGGGGGACCTGTGATTTACAGCTTTCCTATTATTGAATATTGGCGGAAGGGAAATTTCATAATTAAATTGAAAGATAAAAAATACAAACCCCCATTTTACAGTTATTTACCCTTTCCTTTAGGAAGTTTAGATATAACTTAAAACCATTCCCAGAAATAAGACTTTATTACCCATAGAATCTGGAATCTAGATAAATACACACAGACTTCATCTAAGAAGCCAGATGAGGGTGGTGGTGTCTGCACATTGGGTGGAGGGGCTGGGGGTTCTGGGGGGCAAGACCCTGCCTGATGGGGCAGACCACCTATGGACTCCAGAAGACCCCTTCGTGCGGCTGCTGGAGCTGTCAGCTGGGGTCCCGGGGGTGGCTGTGCTACGTGGCTGGGCAGCCGCTGGCCCCCACTGCCCCTTGCACACCCGCAGTGCGAGGCCAGGTGACAGACACCTGGTTCAGCACCAGATTCCGCATGCAGCCGTTGTAGTGAGGCCGTTTCCAGGGTTCTGAGGGAGAGGAGGAAAGGGCCCAGTTGGAGCAGAGGCTGGTGTCTCATCAGGCCTGGGCTCCCCACTCTCAACCTCAGCGCCTGGTGCCCAGGGCAGCCTTCCCCCTCCCCCTGCCCCCAGGCCGAGGCCGCACTCACCCGGCAGGCCCCCGAGATGCAGCGGCACCAGGG
>NW_011494739.1:7608335-7609139 GCF_000754665.1 Bison bison bison
GCAGCGCCCCCAGGGTGTTGGCCCAGGTGGCCGGTGCCGGGCCCAGGGTGTGGTTGCTCTGCTGGTCCACCTCCAGCCGGAGCATGTTCCCGCCTTTGGTCACTGCAAGCACAGCTTCCTTGTGGCCGGGCTGGGAGGTCTCTCACAAGCCACGGGGCCAGGGGCTGTTCACCCTGTTTCTTTGGCTTTAAGTCCCTGCCACCCTCCCCGCTGGGGGCCTGCGGCTGACCCCTGCTGAGTCAGTCCCTCCAGGCTTGACTCTGCCGCAGGTGAGGGTCAGGAGTGTCTCCGACCTCCCGCTGGGAGAGGCCCCGGCTCACCTGCCAGTCGGTGCCAGCGTCCATCACACAGTGCTGCGGGGTGTGTCACCAGCGTGGAGAACTCACCAGCGCCGTCGTTTGCCCACAGCAGGACCTGGGGGTGTGAGAGGTCAGGAGGCCCCTGCCAGCCCTGATCCCACCCCGAGGCTGCGGCTCACACCTGTCTTACCTGTTTCCCCAGCACCTGCAGCTCTAGGTACGGGGGCGTCTGGCCCCGGCCCAAGTGGAAGACCAGGCCGGTGGTTGTCTGGGGCCGCACCTCCAGCTCCAGGGCTACGTCGGGCAGTGTGGCCCCCAGGGTGTCTGCAAGGAGGAGCCGTGAGAGGAGGAGGGCTTTGGCCCCAGGCCCCACCCTTTCTGGGTATCACTATTCTGCCCCCCCGGCCACCCCAAGAGGACTGGGAGGGCACCAGTCAGAGACAGACCTAGAGTGACGGTTCCCCCGCTGCCTGTGAAGAACAGGCCCTTCTCCAAGGGCCCTGAG
>NW_011494739.1:7609239-7610082 GCF_000754665.1 Bison bison bison
CTGAGAAGCAGGGTGTGACCCCCACCGTCCGCGTGGGGGCCCCCAGGAGCCGCCCATCCAGCCTCAGCCTCTTCACACAACCCCTGAACCCAGGGCTGCTGATGGCCACCTGTAGGAACAGAGTGGGCTGGGGTCAGGCCCTTGGGGTGCTAGGAAGGTGGACAGTGTCTGGCTGGGGAGGGGTGGGAGGCTGGGCAAGGTGGTGCTCACTGGGAGCCTGGGGCTGTGGCCGCCGGCAGGAAGGCCCCCCACAAAGAGTGTGTGTGGCCGGGGGCCCTGCTGCCTCTGGTGCTGCCGGCCTGGCTCCTCCTGGCTATGGGCCCAGACCCCATCTGTCATCAGCTGGATCCGACTTTTCTCCCAGCGCACGGACACCTGGGGGTGGGGAGAGGCACATCAGAATGGGAGTTCCCAGATGCCCCCCCTACCTCCCGCCCCGTGTCCCCTCTCCCAGTCCCTCACCGTATGCCACTGGCCAGTGCGTGAACGCTGGCGGCTCTGGACTTGGAGCTGGGGCCCAGGGCCTTCGGTCTGAGCTACAAAACGTCTGTGGTTCAGGAAGAGAACCAGGGAGGGGCTGCTGGCTGTCTGAGGGACAGCAAGGAGCAGGAGCCCTCGGGGGGCATGTGGGCGGACGAGCATGGAGAGCTGTGACCTGGAAGCCAAGCACGGGCATCAGCCTTGTGCCCTACCTCCACCCCACTGTGGCACCCCCCGACCCTGGTCCCCACCAAGGCTTACCAGTCACTGGCGGAGGCCGGAACATGTGCAAACTCCAGGTAACTGGTCAGGGGACCCCCAAACTGGTAGGTGTCTCGCATGGTCCTGAGGGACCCAGGTGGC
>NW_011494739.1:7610182-7611313 GCF_000754665.1 Bison bison bison
GCAAGCAGGCAGAGTCCTGGGCAGGCTGCCGGCTTCGGCGGGCAGCCTGGGGGGGATCGGATGGGGGTGCAGGGACATGAGGAGGTGGCTTTCTGCCTACCCCAGCCCCGCCGCCCACACCCCTCCTGTACCCTACCTTCCGAGAGACAGTGGCCCGCAGCCCTTGCGGGACCTGCTCCAGGAGATGGGTGCGAGGGGCTGGAGCGCAGCCTGAGCTCACATTGAAGCTGCCCAGGTTCTCCTGCAGGTCAAACACGCGCTGAGGCCCCAGGAGCCTGTGGAGGGTGAGGGGTGCAGGTCAGTGGCTGGGGCCAAGTCAGCAGGTTCTTGCCAGCAAACACTGTCCCCCCCATGCCCACTCCACTCACCGCAGCACAAAAACATTGCTGATGCAGCCACTGAAGTTACGAATGTCACTGGACTTGGGCGAGCCCCCCAGGAGGAGCTGAGGGGGCCCCTCGGGCTGAGGCTGGGGCCGTGGCCCCCGGTAGGGCTTCATCTCCTGAAGCTGGTCATCCACGTAGAGCCAGACCCTGGTGGGGAGAGTGGTGTTTCCCCATCCTGCCACCCAACCCGCAGTGCATTGTCCCTAAACCCTCAGCTTTGTCCCCCTTCCCTGGAGAGGCCAGGTGAGCCAGGCTCACCCCGTGCTGTTGCTGTAGAAAGTGACGTAGTGGGGGGCCCCATCATCAAAACGCTCTTGTGTCTTCAGCTCAGTCCTGGCCAGCCGGAGGGTCACGTGACCCTGCTGCAGGGTCACCTCGCATGGCCCACCCTGTGGAGTATGGTTGGGTCAGTGAGCCAGGCTGGGGGCCCAGACTCCCTCTGGCCACACGCCCCCACCCTGCTGCCCTGTTGGTGGGGCAGACGCACCGGGGACTCTCGTTGGAAGAGCAGAGCGCTGTCCTGGCTGCTGCGGAAGCCAAAGCCAGAGTAGACGTCACCCGTGAGGGGCACGGCATCGCTGGGGAGTGCCAGGCGCAGGAAGCCGTGACCGTGGAAAGTCATGGCCCGTCCCACCTGCAGGGGGCGACTGTGAGGGCCTGCGGCGGCAGCCAGAAAGGGCGTGCACGCGGCTGGGGGCGGGAGGGGCTCACCAGCAGGTCAGCGGTGCAGCCGGCGCTGACGCCC
>NW_011494739.1:7611469-7613874 GCF_000754665.1 Bison bison bison
CCCCTCGCCCCAGGCCAGTGCTCACCTGGCAGGCAGTTGGCTGGGCGGCACGCCCCCCAGGTAGTAGGCGTCGGCCAACTCCAGCACGTTCTCCTGCTCCACGCTGAACACCGTGGTCCTCTCCACGCGCACCAGCACACGCTTCCGGTTGCCCCCCAGCAGGAACACCTGGATCTGGGAGGCGCCGGCACAGGTGGGCACCTTCAGGGGAGCTGCGACCCCCACTGCCCCTCCCCACCCAGGGCCTTCTCTGAAGCTGGCCTTACCGCTTTGCTGGTTGCAGTCAGCTGTGGCGGAGGCTGCTGCAGCGGGCCGGCCTCCTTCAGGCCTGCGCCAAAATCATAGAGGAGCACTAGTTTGCCTTCTTGCACAGCCAGGCACAGGAACTGGTCCTGGGGAAAGGGGAGGGTCAGCACAGCCAGCGGGGCAGGGGAGAGGGTGTGGACAGCTGGCGGAGGGGGCGTGGATGGTGGGGGTAGGGTAGGGGCATGGACAGCGGACATGCCTGATGCTGCAGGAAGAAGATGATGCCGCTGTAGGACACGAGCCGCAGCTCCTGGTCGAAGCGTTTGGTGTTGCTGAGCTGGCTCTCCATGCTGATGCGGGCAAAACCGGAGCCGTCCAGGTAGGAGCCATCTGTGAGCCACGGGTCCCCAGTCGACTTGGAGCTGCCGGTCAGAGGTGGGAGGGTCAGCCGAGGGTGGGCAGAGTCGGAGCGAGGGTCGGCTCAGACCACACGTACCGGGCACAAGGCTTGTCCACAGCTGTATCCAGCTGGAAGGTTTTCTCAAAGTTGTAGAGACTGACCACCTCCTCATTGAGTGTGTCCAGTTCGATGCAGCCCCGGTAGCCGGGGAAGCGTAGGGGTTCGGGGGGCTGTGGGCACAGTGCGCAGTCAGGGCAGACCCCAGTGGGGAGCTTGGGCCAGACACTGAGCAGGACTTCATGGGACAGGCGGGCAGGGCAGCTTGCGCACCCAGGCTGGCCAGGCTCACCGTGAAGTTGCTGGGGTAGCCCCCCACATAGAAGACGAAATCGTCCGGCTGGACATTGAGCAGCCCCTCAGCCCCAGGGGCCACCGTGTCTCCCTTGGTCTCTTGGACCATCCGATTCTCCACCGTGACAGACATCCGGCCAAACTGGAGGATCCTGAGGGCAGAGGTGGGAGGTGAGGTGTGGACACGTGGCCACACTCGGAGGTGAGGGAGTGCTGTGGGGACCGGGTGTCCCACCTGTCAATGCTGACGGCCGCAAACTGCTCCCCAATGTCCTCGTCGATGCTGAGGGTTGCAGGCCCTGCCCCACCGAGGCGGTACACCCAGTGCACCCTCTGGCCCCGCAGAGCCACACCCATGTAGTCGCCGGTGGCCTGGGTGACAGGAGACTCAGTGGGGCAGGGCCTCGGGCGCCCCACCCGCTCCAGCCTGGCGCCCAGCTCCACCCAGCCCGCAGAGCCCGCCTGCTACCTGGCGGCCGCCCATGTACAGCACAAACTGGTCCCCTGTGACCTGGCCAGCTGTGGGCTCTGGGCTCTGCAGGTAGAACTTCAGGGCAGTGGAGGAGGCGAGGTTGGTGAGGTCCCGAGGGGTGCGCAGCTGCACCCCTGACCTCCCGTTGAACTTCATGGGCACCTTGACCTGTGGGGACACACGGCCCATCAGTGTCCACCTCCTGGTCTCCCAGATGCCCACCTGGCCCTGGCACTTGCACCCACCTTGCTGGCGGCACCACGGGCCTGGGCGATGAGCTCCCGCACGCGGCCGATACTGGCTGACAGAGCCAGGCTGGCATTGTGTGCCCCGCGGTCCTGCAGGAGGTTCAGCTTGGCCAGCAGCTGTGGCAGCGTCTTCTCCAGGGTGGACACTGCAGGCAGGGAACGGAGGGGAAGGAGGCCCTGCGTGCCTGGCCTGCCCACCCTGGCTCACCCACCGTCGGGGCACCATGCCCCAGGACCCACCTGAGCGGCCAGCATCAAGCACCACACGGCCCAGGTCCTGGCTCTGCAGGCCCTTGTACTGGCCCTGCCACTGCTCGACGTTCCGGTGCATGTCCTGAAGCTGGGACTGCACGCGGGCAGCTGTGTCCTGGGCCTCAGCGGCCACGGCCTTGGCATGGGCTATCTTCTTGCTTGTCTCATCTGCAGTGGGCCGTGTGGAGGCTCAGTGGGGAGGGGCCTCATCCCTATCTGGGGAGACCACTAAGACCCCCTGCCAGAACCAGCAACAGGGAATTAACCCCACCCCCCTGACTCGTGAGAACCTCGGGGCGGTAGAGACTCACCCGCCACCCCCTCCCAGATAGACAGCCCTCCTGTGCCAGCCACACACCTGAGTGGAGTCCCCTGAGGCCTGCTTGAGTCAGCTCAGCCTCATCTCCCCCTGGTCAGTCCCCCCACCCCCACCCCC
>NW_011494739.1:7614381-7619125 GCF_000754665.1 Bison bison bison
GGTAGGTGCCCCTTCAGCTCTGGGGACAAGAGGTGGGGGAACTGCAGGGAGGAGACCCACCCTACCTGTGTCCATAGCCAGCATGGCTCGCACCTCCCGGACACGGGCCGCCAGCTGCTCCTTCCTGGCCCGTGCATCGCGGAGCTGGGTCCCAGTGTTCTGGAGGGTGGCCCGCGCTGTGGGAAAGATGGCTTCAATCCTGAGGAGCCCCCGCCCACACAGTACAGGCACAGCCACTTGAGTCCTCCTGACCAGGGAGTGCTAAGGCTCACACACACACAGTCAGAGGGAGACACCTGGACACAAGGGCCATCGGCTTGGGGGAAAGCACTGCACCCCAAATCTCAGAGCAGCCTCCTAGGCCCACAGCAAATGCAACCGTCCCATTTTATAGGTGAAACAATGGAGACTCAGAAAAGCTAAGCCGCTGCGCATGGCCACCAGCACCCTGAGGTGTTCACAGCAGAGGGTGCACACACACACCCCCACCTAGCCCATGGCCTGGCACACACACGCCCTCAGCCAGGACAGCAGAACCATCATCTGGTTCTCGTGTCCTCTCCCCATGGCCTGGCACACACACGACCCTCAGCCAGGACAGCAGAACCATCAGCTGGTTCTCGTGTCCTCTCCCCAGGCCCTCCCATGTCCTGGGGTCCTGTCACAAAGTCAGGGTGGGCAGGCCTCTGCAGGGCTCCAGGAGTGGACTTGCCAGGGCGGTGGGGAAAATTCACACCCATGGCAGCTGCCATCCTGACTCTCACAGTGACAATCCACGAACCCCCACACAACAGAGCTGGAGGGCAAGAGTCCCACAGAGCCGGGATGCCCCTTGGGACATGACACTCACCAAGGTCCAGTCTCCGCTGCTCCCCCAGGACGGCCTCCTCCAGGGCACTGCTGTTAGCCAGCAGCTCCCGGGCCCGGGGTGCCAGGCCCTGCTGCACCACCATCTGCAGACGCGGGGATAGGATGTGGTTTAGCCCTGCCCAGAGGGGCTGCCAGGAACAGGGGCTGCAGCCAGGGCTGCAGGGGGGGGTGGGGGTGTGGGAGGGTCAGGGCCTCACCGCCCACGTGTGGTTCGCCTGCTGCCGGGCCTGGTCAGCAGCGCCCTCGGCAGCCTGCACGGCTTGCAGAATGCTGCTATAGGCGCTGGCAGCCTCAATGGCCCTCTGGATAAAGCGGTCCTGGTTGACTCCTTGGATGATGCTGTAAGGGGAGGCCGGGGAAGGTCTGAGGCTGGAGTGGGGGCTCAGCCCAGCTCACTGGCCTCCCCATCACAGCTGCTGGGCCTGCCTGCCTGCTGGGCCCAGACTCCCGGCCTGACTCCCGGCCTAGGTCATGACCCTCCACCACCCAGTGTACCTTTCCTGCTCCTGTCTGCAAACCTGGGCCCCAACTTCTGCCCAGCCCTGCAGGAACAATGCCTACTCCATCTAAGAGCTCTCGCAAACCAGCTCTGCCCCACCCATCCTGTTTGGGTCCCATACCTGGAAAGGTTGAGCGCCAGCTGGTCCAGCTGCCACGCGTGGGCCTCGGCGGCCTCTACCAGTTCTAGTTTGCTGCTCGCTGGGGAGAAGGCATGCATCTTCTCAAGCAGTGGTGTCCGGGCGCCGTCCAGGCTGGCAGCAAGGTGCTCATACTCCTGGGGTGAGGGGTATGTAAGGGGGGACCCTCGTCCCCATCCCTGCTCACTCAAACCTCATCTGGGTGTGCCCGCCCCCACTGAGTATGCAGCCCTTGGGGAGGGGGGTGCTCACCTCCCTGGCCTGGTCCATGCCACGCAGAAGCTCAGAGACCCGGGCCAGGGTGTCTCTGGCAGCCTGCAGAGTAGCCCCCAGAGTGGCATTGTCCCCGGACAGCTCCTGCTTCCGTTGCTGGAGATGATAGGGAGACCGTGGGAGGTAACAGAATAGAGGTGAGGTGGGAAAGTAAAGGGGTGGGGGTGACGGGGTGAAGAGTCCAAGGGGGCAGGGAGGAGGAGGGGCGGGGCCAGCTCTCTACCAGGGCTTCCTCTAGGCGCTCCTGGTTGCGGCTGTTGAGCTCCTCTGCCTCCCGTGTGGTGCCCACTGCCCGGTTCAGGGCCTCCCGCAGGTCCATGAGTCCAGCCTCATACTGGGCCAGCCGGTCTCGGGTGTGTGTGACCAGCGCCTGGTTTCTCTCCCAGCGTCTGGTCAGCTGCTCCTGCACACGGTCCAGCACTGGCAAGGCCCAGTGTAGGAACGGTCACTCGGGCAGTGCCCCCTAGTGCCTGCCAGCCCCCATCCGCCCTGCCAAGCTGATGGGACGCCAGTCTGGGCTGGCCTCAGCCCCAGGGCCCTCCCAACTCTGCCCTGTTGGGCGGACCCCACTCACATCGCTGGGCCTCCCTCAGCTCGGCCTCAGCAGCTGCTCGTGGAACCCCCAGGTCACGTGCTCGTATCTCCTGGAGCAGCTGTTCCACTTCGGCCAGCACCCGGCGCAGTTGCTCACCCGATGGGACTGAGGCATTGGCCGGTGCCAGGCTGTCCGTCTGGGACTCTAGCTCTGTGGGGGTTTGGGGAATGAACGGGCTGTCAGGGCCCAGGGCTAGCCCGCTGCCAAGCAGACCTCTGCCCACTAGCTTCCATCCAGAAGCCCCTGGCCAAGCCTCTTCAGACACCCCACACATGAGCTGGCAGGCCCTGGACAGAGATCCTGCTCTAGGCCATGACTCTGAGGCCCGCCTGGCTTCTGGCCCATGTCCCCTTGCCTCCTGCAACCCCCACAGCAATACCCCCACCACTCCCTTTGCTCAGCCCACTCCTTGGGCCCCTGGTTTAACCATCTCTCCTCCCAGCCCAGCGCTCAGTTGCAATTTCATCTCCTTCTAGACCTTGGCATGGGCCTGGTCCCTTCTGATCTCTTCTTGTAACACGTGTCAGGTTGTAACTAAGGCTCACCCACTTTTCCCACTTCGCAGGTGGTCCCTGCCCAGCCCTCTTGTTCTGGCCACGTGGGCTGCCCCTCTCCCCTCCCTACTCGGACCTGCTGTTTCTGTGACCAGGGCACCATCTCCCTGTCTAAACACCCCAAAGTGTGTTTAAGGCCAAGCCCGCAGAGGCACACCCGCTGCCCTCAGCTCGGAATATCACTCTGCTCAACTCTCCCCACCCGCCCAGCTGGGCCAGCGCCTACCACTCAGGGCAAGGTCCACAGCCCGGATGGCTGCCAGCAGCGTCTGTGCCCGGCCCAGCGTGGCCTCGGTGCTGTCCAGTAGTTGGCCAGCCTGGGCTCGGGCTCTGGTGGCCTGTGGACAAAGTGCCCCATCAGGCCTCAGCCCCTGCTGGCTGGGGAAAGCCTAGGAGCCTGGGGAAGGACCTTGAGCCTGAGCCGAAGGTCAGGAGTGATTCTGGATGGTTTGGGGCCTGAGGAGAGAGACTTCTCAGGGAGGGTTCTGCTGAGAGGGAGTGGGGGCTTCTCTGGAGGAGGAGTGTTCCAAGGAGTTCTAGGGCGGGAGTCCCCAGGGGCCTGCCTGGCCATCCAGATGCTGAGTGTCCTGCCCGAGGCTTGAGGTCTGTCGTTCCAGTGCCTCCAGCTGCTGTGTGGTCTCATAATGGGGGCCTGGGGGGCTCCGGAGCTGGTTCTGGGGGAGAAGAAGGTGAGCCTGTGACCCAGGACGGATAGGCTGGGGGCCAGGAGAGGGTGCCTGGGGGTCGGGCAGGGCAGTACCTGCAGGTCGGTGATGGAGGCGTTCAGCCTGTGCAGCCTGGCCCAGGCCACAGAGCTGGCATTGATGCCACTCAGCTGCTCCCGGATGGCAGGGAGGAGGGCGCCAGCCCGCTCCAGGTCGTCCAGGAGAAGGACCACACAGTGGTCACACACTGCAGGCAGGGGGCAGGTGGGTGCGGGGTGAAGCGGGCAGGGAGGGCAGGGGCATCAGCATGGTAGAGATGGTCACTGGAGCTCACAGAGATATAACAGGGGTACTGAGCTGGGCTGAGGGTGATGAGGTGAGTTGGGGGTCAGAGGTTAGCATGAGGGTCTCAGGATCAACAGGAGGACAGTTATGGGGTCTCAGAAAACAAAAGCAGAGCTAGGGCCAGGGGGCTGCTCTGGAAGTCGAGATGAATGTCAGGGTCACCAGGTCAGGAGGGGGCTGGGACCTGCACTGCCACAGGGCAGGGTGAGCCAGGTGTGTTTCAGTGGCCAAGGCAGTGGGCAGGGCAGGGACGCACCTTCACAGTGCACGCCGTGGCCCCCAGGTCCTCCTGGCACGGGCACCTGGTGCTGGTGGCTGCAGGTCTCACAGCGTTCCCCACCGAGCCCAGGAGGGCACGTGCAGCGGCCCGTGTGCAGGTCACAGTGGCCCCCCTGGCACTGGCAGCCTTGGGTGGGAGGGGCAGGAGAGGCGGGGTGAGTAGCTGGCTGAGGACCCTGGGGGTACTCGCCACCCCAAGGTACCCCGCCTGCTCGCACTCACGCCTGCAGCCCTGCTCGGGGAGCCCCCAGTGGCCGGGGGCACACTCGCGACACTGGGGTCCCCCAGTCCCTGGCCGGCAGTGGCACTGCCCACTTTGGGGGTGGCACTCGGAACTCTCGGCGGCTGGTCCACAGGCGCATGGGCGGCAGCCCTCGCAGCCCTCGAAGCCAAAGTGTCCTTCCTGGGGGCACAGACTGCAGTCACGGCTCTGCCCAGCCCTCAAAATTCACCTTCCTTCAGCCCTGGAGCCATGAGGCCCCGCCCACACAAAGCCCCGCCCCTATCACCCTGAGCCCCACCCAC
>NW_011494739.1:7619225-7622640 GCF_000754665.1 Bison bison bison
CCCGCCCCTCCCAGGCAGTGCTACCTGACAGCGGTCACAGCGCAGCCCAGTCACACCGGCCTTGCACAGGCAGTGTCCACTGTGGGGGTCACAGGCCTCTGTCCCGCATGGGGAGCAGTCACACCCTGCAGAAAGTAACCCTGGGAAATCACCCCAGCTTCTTCCTAGCCCTCGGAAGCCCTTACTAGGCTCCTACTCCACATGCACCTTTTTCCTGCCCCAAAGGAAGCCCCCAGACGCTTACTTTTCACCATCTCCCTGCTCCATCCAGGTCCAGACCACACAGCTGCCTACTCACTGTCCCACTGTGCCCAACTTTGCTGCAGCCCAGGCTCAGCCCCCAGAGGAGCTCTTTGGGGAGCCCTGCCAGAGCCCTCCTGGGAACCCCCACCCTCAGGAGAGGCCAGAGTCTCCAAACAACCCCTGGCCCGGCCATGGGGGTGCCTGATCGTGAGCTCGGGGGGCCTGGTCAGGTCCGCACCATCCATGCTGGGCTCAGCCCAGGACACAGCCTGCTCGGGGGGGACACCCCTTGTCCCTGCCCTCCCCGCTTACGGGTGCAGTTGCCGGGCAGTAGGGCATTGCCATAGAAGCCAGGGGCACAGCTTTCACAGCGGGGCCCGGTGGTGTGGCGCAGGCAGCCGCGGCAGGTGCCTGTTAGGGGGTCGCAGTCGCTGAAGAGCATGTTGGGGTCACCGTTCCCACTACAGTCACAGGGCTGGCACGAGCTGCCCAGCACCAGGGGGTTCCCGAAGAAGCCGGGTGCGCACCTGGGGGGGGTGGCGTGGTCAGTGGGTGGCAGTGGCTCAGGCACTCAGTGCCCTGGGCCCCTCAAACAGACCCTGCCCCTACTCAAGCACTGCCACCCAGCTCACCGCTCGCAAGAGGCTCCAGCGTAGCCGGGTTTGCAGAGACACTGGGTGCGGCCCCCTCTCAGGATGCAGCCTGTCGCGAAACTGCAAAGACGGAAGTGGTCATCACACACTGGCGTTCTCCAGGCAAGCACCTGGGTACTCAGGCCCGGCCAGGCACCAGGTGCTGGGGTCCCCATCTCATGGGCCCATCTGGCTGCACTGGCCTCCACAGAGGGCAGTGTTGATTCAACCAGGCATGGGGGTAGTATTCCGTTCTGGGTCTATAAAGACTTTGGGCCACCAACCAACAGTCGGGACCCGGGATGGCTGGCCCAGCTTACTTGTTGGAGGGCACGGCCAGGGGGCAGGGGCAGCTGATGCAGGGGGCTGCAGGGTCCTCGGACCCAGTGCGCACAAAGCCGGCCTGGCAGCGCTCGCAGTGGTCACCCTCAGTGTTGTGCTGGCAGCCCTGGGCAGAGGGAACAGTTCAGCCCCCACAGTGGAGGCCTCGCTCCCACCAGCTCCATCCCCAGCCATGCAGGGCCCGTGCCCAGGGCACCCACCCCTACCTAGACCTCAGCATACCCACAACCCTACTCTGTGCCTTTGGTGCCTGCTGCCCACCCCCCACAGGTCCCCACTCACTACACAGACGCCTGAGCCAGGGAGGCAGCGGTCTGAGTGGCCGTGGCACTGACAGGGGATGCAGCGACCCAGGAAGAGACCTTTGACGTCCCGGTAATAGCCAGGGGCACACTCCTGGAGTGGGTGGGCATTGGTGGTCAGGGAAGGAGGCAGGGCCAGCCTGATGTGGGGGCAGACCAGGGACCATACTCACAGGTCAGCCCTAGGGGTCCTGACCCTGACGGGCTGAAGGCGTGAAGTCAGAGCCCACAAAGCCACACAGAGGCCCTGGCTCAGGGCACCCCCACCCCCCATTCTCCTCTAGACACTTCCAAGTGGGTGGAGAGATGGCCCACAGGTGAGATGGGGAGGAGGTGAAGTGGATGCTCTCTGGGTGAACTGTGGATGTAAGGGGAACTGGGCACTAAATGCGTGAAGACCAGCTAGGGCACACGGGGGCCGGCAGGGAGCAGCTGACGGTGGACGAGCAGATGGTCGAACAAGCAGCCGGCTCGGCCTGAGGCGGGAAGGCCGGCTGCTAGCAGGGTGATGCCCAGCAGGTGTAAGAGGAGAAGTGGGGTGAGGTGGAGACAGAGGCCAAGTGTGGATGCCTGGGGACGTGCGGGCTGGGGTGGGGGACCACTTGGCCCTGGTGGCCACCTCCACTGCCTCACCTGGCACGAGTCCCCAAGGTAGTTGGCAGGGCACATGCATAGCTCCACGTTGCTGGCTGGAGGCCCCCCACCCATCTCGCTGGCCACCTCCAGCGCCACCCTGCGCAGGGAGACGGCCGAGGAGGCCTGCGAGAAGAGGGCACGGATATGCAGCTGCTCCAGGCCAGCTAGCACCATCATGAGCTCCTCGCGGGACACAGTACTGTGGGTCTCCATGTGTCGGAAGTTCCCCTGCATAACCACGACAGGGCTCACTGTGGTGGCCACAAGAGGGCACAGCAGGAGCCCAAGACAGACCCTCCCGTGGGGGCGGGGGCACTCAGAGCACAGGAGGCGTGGGTGGGGGACATGTTCAGGTGAGCGACTCCTGACCTGAGAGACAAAGGCTTAACTTAAAAACACTAACTACAAACACAAAAGCGGTCGATTTGAGCATACTGAAGGTAAGACTGTCTGTGACCCCGAAGGGATCTTAGAAAAAGACGCACGGGCTACAGATGGAGAGCAGACAGCACAGCTCTGAAGTCAGGACACAGGCTGAACATCAGGAATGACACAACCCCGCCAGAAAAGAAACAGGCAAAAAAGACAGGAGTGGGCAGTGTGCAGAGAGAACCACAAGGGCAGCGCATTGGAGGAGCTGACCCATCCTGCTCCTCGACGCTGTTCTACATCACAGGGAGCAGGCCCCGCAGCCCCGGGGACCAGGGACGACCGCTCACCTCCACCAGCTGCAGCGCCCCATGGTGAACATCGCCAGGCGCTGGGTATACCGGCTCCAAGAATGTGATGCTCATCTGGTTGCCCTGGGGAGGCACATGGGCGGATGAGGGCCAGGAAGCTGGCTGACCACAGTCTTGGCTTGGCTGCGCCCGCTGCCCACCCACCAAGATCCCCTGGTCGGCCACCTGTAGCACCACATCCGGCCTGCTCTCCATGGGGTTGAACACGTCCCCGCGCTGGGTCTCCGAGTGCAGTTCGTAGCGGAGGGTCCCGCCATAGGATGACACCTGGAGGCCAGATGGAGAGATGCGACTTGGCCAGACTCAGTCCAGGGGCCCGGAGTCAATGGCAGTGGTTCTGGGCACCCTGGGGCTGGGGGTACAGGCGGGGCCAGGCACCCTCACAGAGCCTCCTCCCTCCCTGCTTGCCCTCAGCCTCCAGAAGGCCCTGGATCCTCTCGAGGTGCCCTCCCAGGGGACACTCGGCTGCTCACCCGGTCCCCCAGGTAGGAGGGTGGGGCCTGCCAGTACAGCTCGGGGA
>NW_011494739.1:7622793-7625676 GCF_000754665.1 Bison bison bison
GCGCGAAGCATCAGCGCCTCCTGCCGCTCGTGGGGCACCACCTGCCGGTCACCACTCAGCAGCGTCCAGCCCTCCATGTCCACAAACTGTGGGGCACAGAGATGTGTCACACAGGCTCATGTCCAACATCCACGCGGGCTGATGTGTCCCTGCCTGCCTGCCCACACACCTCACGACGGGCATACGTCGAGCTCCGGCAGCGGTCAGTGGCCCCGAAGCAGAAGCAGCGGGTGCAGCCTTTGGGGTTGGCAGCATCCAGTGAGAATGTCCCCAGGCGGCACTGGTCACACCTCGGGCCCTGCACGTTCTCCTGAGGGTGGGAGGGCACGGCAGGGCAGTCAGCCACGTGTAGGGGGTCCAGCCAGTGTTGCCTGTCACCCTGCAACTGAGCTGGCTGTCCCAAAGTGTTCCAGGAGGCCCCAGCCTCCCGGAGAGGATGAACTTCAGCTGACAAAGCAAGATGAGGGATGGGGTGGGGAGCGGGCCGGGCCGGTGGACCCCTCACCTTGCAGTAGCACTGGCCTGTGAGGGGGTCACACGTGCCGGGCGCAGAGCCTGCCTCATGGCAGTCACAGGGGCGGCAGCTGGGGAAGCCGTGGAACCCCGGAGCACAGGTGTCACAGCGGCGTCCGGCCACGTTGGGTCTGCACCTGCCATGAGAGGTCAGGAGCTGGCTGGGCCTCCTTCCACCTGCCCTTTATGTTGAGACGGGACCAGAGGTGTCCCCCCACCATGGTGATGACCCCCCAAGAGCCAGAGGAGAGGGCGCTGCTGAGCCCCAGGAGACCCTGCCAGGCGGGGATGGGGTCAGGGCTTACGGGCAGGGGACCCAGGACTGCTCCAAGGCCACAGAGACCCCCAGCACATGCACTCACTTGCATTGGCCACTGTCCGCATCGCAGGTGGGGTCCATGAGCTCCTGGACACCGGGCCCCGAGCAGTTACACTCCTCACAGCCCACCAAGGGGTGGCAGCCAAAGGTCTGGGGCTGGCAGACGAGGCAGTCGGGCGGGATGGTGCGCGGGGGGCAGATGCACTGGCCTGTGAGCTCATCACAGAGGCGGCCGCTGCAGTCACAGGCTGTGGGTGCAGGCACAGCCCCCGGTCAGAAGGCCCGATGGTGGCCCTGGGGGCATTGAACATGGGGCGGGGAGCGAGGCCACCCTACACCAGCCTGGATCCACCCACTCCGGGCCCCAACTCCCAGGCAGCTCCTCTGACGTGAGGTCAGGTGCTCAAAACTGCTATCCGGTCCCCAGGACCTTCCGGACAACAGGAGGGGCAGCACGAGTCCACCAGCTCCAGAACATTCTCCTGACCACTGTTGCCTGGCGGGCACCCCTGAGCACTCCTGGGACTGGGGTACTCACGCCTGCAACTGGGGAAGCCCCAGTAGCCGGTGGCACAGCGGGAGCAGTCGCGGCCGATGACATGGGCACGGCAGGGACACTGGCCCCCAAAAGGCTCGCATGTGGGGCCCATGGCGCCCACCTCGTGGCAGCCGCACGGCCGAGCCCCGTTGTTGTAAAAGAGTGAGAGGGAGGTGGCAGCACTGCGGCAGAAGGCGGATGAGCTGGAGGGGCTGGGAGAGGGGTGGGGGTGAGGCCAGCTGTCAGCCAGCTACACCCCTGCACACCCCCACCCCCAGCCCCGAGCCCAGCCCACCTGATGTGGTAACCGTGGGTGGCGCACTGGCTGATGAAGTCGTAGGACTTGTCCAAGGGCTCCTCCCGCAGGTAGCTGGAGCTATAGGCTTCCTCGGGGACCACCAGCACGTACTCCTAGAGTATCAAGGCCCAGTCACCTCCTGTGGGCCCAGCGCTTCTCTCCCGCAGGCCAGCATCCGGCCGGATAGAATCATACCCTGTTCTGGGCCCTAGCGAGGCTGCCAGGTTATGGGTCCCTCCCTTGGCCACTCAGAGGGGAGGCCGGCCTTTGCTGCCAAACAGAAGCTCAGGAACAGGTCGTGAAGAGGCAATTGGGCTCCTGGTGCCCCCATCCCTTTCTGCCAGACACCCCCGTCTCCTTCCAGGCCTCCTCCTCCAAGAAGGCCACTCTGACCAGCAGGGCCCCCAGGAGCTGGTGGGAGTTATGGACCCCAGGGCCTCTCAAGATGGGCCTGGAGGTCCCTAGACCCTGCTGCCCTGGCACTGGGCTCAGAGTCGCCTGTAAAGACTAGGGGACACGCCCTGGCAGGGTAACCTCTAATGGTATGATGGGTGGAGGACAGACACCAGCCTCCAACTCACCAGCCAGAGCCACCGGCCCTCAGGCACACGCACGGTCACAGTGAGTTCGCCGTCAGTCACGTCCAGGATGGCCCGGCCCTCGCACACCACCAGTGTACGGCAGCCATAGCCATGCGGGCAGAAGCTGGCGTTGGCGTGGCCTGGAGGCGAGAAACAGTAAGTCAACACCCACCACAGGCAGACCGCCCCTGCCCCACAGCTCGTCCCAGGGACCCCTGCAGTCGCCCCGGAGGCGCGTGTCCCTGTGGACTGTGCATCTGTGAACATGACATGGATGTGTGACCCGTCCAGAGGCCCACAAGGCCTGGCACACTCATGCAACATGAATTGGCCATGGTCATGTACATGGGCTGGTGAGATGCAGGTCTCTGGGCCCCAGAGAGCAGAAGGGAACAAATACATATGGACATGTGTCCCCAGGGAGCCCTCAGTCACCCTGGCATGTGGGGGGGGAGTTCTGAGTTACCACACAGACATGAGGGGCAGGGGCTGCCACCTGCCATGGGCTGGGGCACCCCGTTTGAGAGCCAAGGGCAGGACAAGGTGTGTGGCTCTGTCACTCACAGCCAGGGGATGGGCCCCGCTTTGTGGCCACGTGAGCTGTGGACCCAGCTGCACCCCATCCACGTCCTCC
>NW_011494739.1:7625776-7626270 GCF_000754665.1 Bison bison bison
ACCCCTGACAGCCCTCTCACCCAGGGGTCCACCCTCTCTGCTCACCCTGCCAGACGCGGCCCCCATTGATGAGGACCTCCACAGCAAAGGTCGGGTGGGCGGGCTGGTAGCCGTGCAGCAGGAAGGCGTAGCGGCCCAGGGCGGGCACATGGGTGGTGAAGACCACAGTGCCCTGCAGGGAGAGGCTCCGGTGAGCCCACACCAGGAGGGGCAGGGTGCCCACGAGGCTGGGAGTCCTGGCCGGGCCCTCACCTGGGGGTGGCGCAGCAGCGTGGGCTCCGCGTCGGGGTCCGCGGCAGTGGGGGGCCGGGGCTGGGGCCCAGGTGGGGGTGCGCCCGGCGTTAGCTCCTGCGAGCGGGTCAGCGGGAGGCCGGGTGGCAGCGGCAGCACCTGGCAGTCTCTGAGGAGCACGGGCTGAGGCGGCTTCGAGAAGCGGGAGGGCACGCAGGCAGCACTGGGGCAGGGGATACACCGGTGAGCTCCTGTGTCCCCGC
>NW_011494739.1:7626370-7641406 GCF_000754665.1 Bison bison bison
GTGTCCCCGCCACCACCCTGCCGCCCCCGCCAGGCCCCCAGCCCCACTACCTGCTGGGGCTGAAGGCACCGTGACTGCTGATGCAGTGGACTCGGGGCTCCACGACCTCTGAGCTGAAGGTGTCCGTGGGTACCAGGGTGACGCTGTGCTGTGGGCAGCAGACGGTGTGGGTGTGAAGGCAGGTGAAGCCCAGCCACACCTGCCTAGGCTGGTCCGGCTCTTGGCACTGAGTCCCTGATCCCCATTCAGCCTGCTTCTCCTCCGGCCGCACAGACCCCAGCCCTCGACCAAGGTTTCTGGGCCCTGGAGTGCCTTCCAGCCCCACCCAACCCCAGGCCACACCTCCTCTTCCTGCGCCCTCCCCACCGTCCGTGGTCACAAGGCAGGACCCAGCCCAGGCAGGTGCTCTGCAAGCCAGGGCTCGTGAGCAGCCGTCTCCACCCTGTGCTGTCCCCAAGGTGTAGAAACACGTGTGACAAGTATGGTAAAACACGGCATCACAGTGTGTCTAGAAAAACCTTAACAGCAGAGACAGAGACTGCGAGACTACAGCGACAGCTCAGGCCACCCCAACACAGCGTCGGCAGAAAAGACAGCACACCCATGTGACTCCCGTTATGGCAGGTTCCAGAACAGGCACACTAGGCGGCACAGCCAGTGTCCAGGGTGACCACACGAGGGGCCAAGGGGCATCTGGGGTGCGGCCGCTTGCCTCCTGGCCTGGGTACTGCGGGAGAATGGTGCTTGGGCGGTGGGTATAGCTCCATGGGAAGTTTACAGTGACCCAGCCCAGGACTGCAGGGCTGTGTGTGTGAGGAAGGAATCACAGGGGTTCCAGCATCAAAAACTTAGGAGGAAGCTATGTGACGTGAGTCACTCAGCAACGTGGAAGAGACACGCAGACTCTGGAAGGAGGAATGAGACACGGCAGATGGGGTGTGGGACTGTGGTTTTCGTTGCAAGTCTTTTCAATATTTGAAGCTTTTATAAAACCTGCACATGTTACTCTGATAAAACTTTTAAAGGCCTAGGGAAATGTAATGATGAAACTGTGTAATACTCTGATGAGAAAAATGTCATCTATTTCATCACTTACTGAACAAACATGTATGCTTGGTTCTGGGCATCAAACTAAGGGTTAACACTGCACGGAGTTTAGTGATGCAGAACAGGCCTGCAAACCTGAGTTAACCTTGGGATTTAGTTTCCAACTCTGTGAGGAGGACACAGAAGCAAGTTACTTCGATGCTAGTGAGTCCCAAGCTTTAGGACCTAAGACGGTCACATGCTGTGGCATTTTTGTAAATTATACCAAAAAGCGGCCTTGCATTAAGATTGTTCTTTCTGGGCTTCCCTAGTGGCTCAGTGGTAACGAATCCGCTTGCCACTGCAGGAGACACAGGTTGGACCCCTGATTTGGAGAGATTCCCACGTGCTGCAGGGCAACTAAGCCCGTGTACACAACTACTGAGATCACGCTCCGCAACTACTGAAGCGAAGCCCACACCCCCCGAAGCCTGTGCTCTGCAACAAGAGAAGCCGCTGCAGTGCGAAGTCCACGTGCCGCAACAAGAGTAGCCCCTGATCGCAGCAACTCGAGAAAGCCAGCACAGCCAAAAATAAATTAAAAATTTAGAAAGGTATTTCTTTCTACCCTGGCTCCAATGCATCACAGTTCCCCTTAACTGACTATGGGCATTCTTTATAAATAAACACACGTTTCATACCCACAGGAAAAAACTTGCAAGGGAGGGGTTCTGGAAGAACCTGGACTCAGCACAAGCTGAGGGCGGTGCCTGTAATGGGCACCCAGGCTCACCACACTCTACTTCTGCGCATGTTTAAATCTTTGGAAAGACAGAGCCCTGCAGTGGGGCCCTGGGGCCCATGCAGGCAAGGGCTTGGGGTCTTACCAGGAAGAACCGTGCCTGCTCGGCTGTGAGCCGGATGCTGGCCTCTGTGTCCAGGTGGAAGATGGCCAGGTGGCGCTGGGCGTCCAGGGCAGTGCCTCGGCACAGGGTGCTGGGGGTGGGCAGGGGTGGTTAGTGGGTAGGGCAGCTGGGGTCCTGAACCCAGCCCCAGCGCCCCCCATACCCCAGGCTTGTACCCTCTACCCACTCCCCACACCTGTATGAGCAGGGGTGGAGGGTCAGCACCCCCTGCTGGGGGGCCCTCTGGGGGCTGTGCACTGCCACATCCACCTCCTGGCGGGCGTCCTCGTTGGCATACTCCACCACCAGGGCATAGGGGCCTGGCTGCGGCACTGCCACCTGAAGCTGGACGTCCACCTGGGGGGACAGGGCGATGTGAGGCCCCACCCCAGGCCCCCTCCAAGAGAACAGGGTGCTCCTAAACACGGCCCTTCCCATCCTCTGTGCCCAGAGCCTCGTCCTCCCGTCTCAGGGCCTGTGTGCCCACCACTCCTGCTGCTGGAGGCACTCCTCCTGTGGCCACTCGACCTTCCAACCTCTGCTCACTCTGAGCCTCCCCTGCCCATCGTGGCCCACCAGCCTCATCACTGCAGAGTGTCTGGTGCCTGAAGTGAACCAATGACCTGCCACCCCCTCATGATAAGCTGGAGTGCTGGGCTACCCTCACCCCATTTACAGCTGAGGCCCCAGGCACTGACTCGCAAGGTCAAAATCCTGAAGGCAGCAAGCGCTGCCTGAGCCGCTAACTGTGCCATGCCCGCATCACTTCTGCCCTGCACCCATGTCCCTTCTGCAACACGGACCCCCATCCTCCAGACCAAAGGCACGCCTCCCCAGGGTTTGATCCTACTTGTCCCCAAGGGGCCCCGGGGACACGCACATCAGTGCCCCAGCAGACAACAAGCGGCGGGTGCGCGGGGCTGAGTTGCTCTGTGGGGCAGGGCCGGGGTAGGCTGTTGTCATGGCGACACAGGGCCTCGGGCCCAGCGGCGGAGGGGAAGCCGTCCAGGGGTAGGTGGGTGTAGAGGAGGCAGCTGGTTGGGGACACACAGTCTGGTCAGCACAGGGCAGGTGGCCTGGGCACTGGGAGGGGCAGGTCCCCCCCAGCCCTGCCAGACTGGCCCTCACTTGTCTCCAGAGCGCTGGGCGTCTGGCCGGAACGTGCAGGGCTCAGTCACTCTCAGCTGCAGCAGGGCTGCCTCATAGTAGGCGCTAGGCAGCAGAACCACATAGTCCTTGGAGGGAGGGGGGAGGTTAGGTGGTGTGGCCCCTGCCCCGGGCCCCACCCCAACCCTCTCAGCCCTGCCTCACCAGGAGCACCCCCTCGGCCTCCACGAGCAGGGCCCAGGCGCCAGGGTTCAGCACGAAGGGCTCCCCCAGGCCCCTCTGGGGCACAGTGACAAAGGCAGGCTCGGTGCTGGGCGGGAAGGCCACGGGCTGGCTCTGCTCTGTGCCTGGGGGTGGGGACAGTGGGCTTTCTGGATGCAGGGATGAGACGGCCACTCCAGGCTGCAGTCACCAGCCCCCCAGGGTCAGAAGGACGGGCCTGGCCTCCCCACCCACGCATGGGGATGTGGTGGGAGCGGGGTGGTGGGGGAGCAGCCCCAGCACTCACAGTTGGGACACGTGGTGAACTTGTCCTGGTCTCGCATGGAAACCCGCCCGCTCACACTCGTGGGCCCGCGGTTGACATAACGGAAGACGAGCCGGAAGAGGTCGGGGGAGGTCAGGTTCAGCTGTGCCACGATCCTGGGCTGCAGTGGGGTTGGGGGCACGGAAAGTTGGGGCGCCCTCCTGGTCATGCTCAGCCGACACCCATGAGCTCAGGGTCCCGCCCGCCCTCTGCCAGCCATCATGCCAGGAACACAGAGCCCGCACCTGGATGGGTGTCATCTGCGCATAGCCCCTCCAGCTGAAGTTCTCGAACTCCAGGGGGTTGAAGCCGAAGCGCACAGCGTGGCCCTCAGGTGTGGCCGCCTCCTCGAGCTCCAGGCGCAGGTGGTGCAAGTCAGGGAGATAGTGGTCCTGAGCAGGCCTGGCCACAGCAGGGGCAGTCAGGGTGGGACAGGTACTGGCCCTGCACCGCACACCGGGGTCCCCAGGGAGAAGCCTGTGGACAAACTGCTGCCCCAGCCCACATCCCCAGCCCAGCTGGGGCGGGGTACCCACTCGCTGCAGGTGGAGCCCTGGGTGTTGGGGCGGCACATGCAGGCGCCCGTCCTCAGCTCACAGCTCTGCCCCAGCGCTCCGCCAACATCACACCGGCAGCCTGCAATGGGGGAGCGAGTGAGTGAGGCCCAGCCCCACGGTCTCCATGCTCCTCCCGCAGCCCGTGGCTCAGGACTCCGCTTCATCCACCCTCCATCAAGGGTGACCCAGGATGAGAGGACGAGTGTTACCGCCACCAGGAGCTGCCCGGGGCTCTGGACAGCAGAGGGTCAGGATTTAGGGCAAGGGCCCTGGGATTGGTGAGTGACGCCTGCCAGGGCACAGGATGGAGGGAGAAGAAGGGGTTAAATCTGCACCCCCTCCACACCAGCACAGGTCTGGCCAGGTACCCAGAGTGGCTCAGCGAGTACCATGTGACACCCAGGCCCTGGCTGGCCCTTGTCCCATGTGTCCCTCCCTGGGCCTCAGCCTCCCCGGGACGTGGTCCAAGGGCCAAGCAGTGGGCCTTACTGCGGCAGCCGAAGTAGTCAGCCTGGTCCAGCCCGAAGAAGCCGTCCTTGCAGGCTGCGCAGGTCTGGCCACACACGTGGGGCTTGCAGAAGCACTGGCCGTTGCCCTGGAGGCCGAGGGAGAAGCTGGGACCAGGCCTGGGAGGGTCCCTACACTCTGTTCCCATGGCCCCCGGCACCTCTGCCCTCAGACTCACCAGCTGGCACTGGGCAGCCCCACCCAGCGTGCCCCTGGGATCACAGTTGCAGCCTGGGGGAGAGGCAGAGCAGGGCTGAGAGCTGGGCGAGGGCAGGACTCCATCCCCACCCTGGTCACTGTGGAGCCAGCCTTCCCCTCCGCAGGGTCTCCCCCAGCACCCTAACACCACTCCAGGCAGACTCACGGGTACAGCCCTCAGGGTTGCTAGGACTCAGCCCCCAGAATCCAGGTTTACAGCGGTCGCAGCTTGGCCCCTCCACGTGAGCCCGGCACGTACAAGGGGCCTGTGCCTGGGAGACGATGAGACTGAGGGTCAGAGTAGGTCCTTGCCCTCCTAGCACAAACCCTCAGCCCTGGAGCCTGGCCCCATCTCGGGCATGACCCAGCCAGGGCACCAAAGGGGCTCTGAGGTTGCCATGGCAACTGAGCAGCAGGTGAGTGATCGTTTCTAGAAGTGAAGGCCTCAGTGCCAGAGGGCTGCCCCGGGCTTACCTCGGGAGGGACATGGTCAGCTGGGGCCAGGCCAGCAGGATGGCAGGAGCCAGCTGTGGAGAGAGGCCCAGGCCACTGTCATTACTCAGCCATCGACCCTGACGGCCGAGAGCTTCCCCAGGCCTGGCCAGGACCTGAGGCCCTGTGGAAGCCAGCACACATGCCTTTCACACGTATGAACAGGCCAGAAACCACGGGTGCCTTCTTGCCCTAGTCCCCCTAGCTGTGAGGGCATGTGCTCTCCCCCACCACACAGCTGTGAACACGCAATAAGCACACACTCGCACAAAGCACATAAACAAGCATGAACAGATGGACAGCACGTGACCACATGCACAACACACGGACACTCATGTGAACGCATGTGTGAACCGAGAGCACGCAGGGCACTGCAACAGTCGTGGGAACACGCAGCACATCACACACACACACACACACACACACACACACACACACACACACACGGGGCCAGCCCCACCTTCGCAATAGGGGAAGTTGTATGCACCAGGCACACACATGTCGCACCGCAGTCCCGTCACTCGCAGTCGGCAGCTGCATTGCCCGCTGTGGGGATCGCAGGCTGCGTGCAGGGAACCTTCGGGAGAGCAGTGGCAGGCTAGAGGAGGGGGAGGAGGGGGTGTCAGCACGTGGAGAGCATGCGTCCTCCCTTCCCTGCCCACCCCCTCCCCCCACCCAGGGTACTCACGGGCACAGTCAGGGAAACCGTGGAAGCCGGGGCCGCACTCCTGGCAGGTGGCTCCTGCGTAGCCGGGACGGCAGCGGCACAGCCCGCCTGCCCCACACAGCTGGTCCACGGAGCCCCGGGGGTCACAGGCACAGGCTGCAGAGGACTTGGGGTCATGCCCTGGGCACCTGTGGTGGCCCCCCCCGCCGGAGCCCCACCAAAGCCACCCACTCACCATGGCACTCGGGATAGCCGTGGTAGCCCAGGCGACAGTGGTCACAGTGGGGGCCGTTGAACTCTGGCCGGCACAGGCAGCGGCCAGCGTCGTCACAACCCTCAGGGAGGGTCCCCACGGGGCTGCAGCCACACACTGCAGGCCGAGAGTGCACGGGCCCCTGAGCCGGCAGCCCAGACCCAGCCCCACTCCCACCTGCCCGCTGGGGGTGCCGTACTCACGCTGGCAGAGGGGGAAGTGGAAGTAGCCGGGGGCACAGCGGTCACATGCGGCCCCCTCGAAGCCTGTCCGGCACGTGCACTGGCCTGAGTCACGGTCACAGGTTCCGTCCACCACACCAGGGCTGGAGCACTGGCAGGCTGCAGAGAGGAGGAGGTCACAGAGGGGTCGGGCTCCTGGGCTCCGCGAGGGGATGCTGCTGGGCCAGGGCTGGACTCACGCTGGCAGCCTGGGCCGTAGAAGCCGGGGGCGCAGAGCTCACAGTGGGTGCCCTGGAAGTTGGGTTTGCACACGCAGTGCCCCACCTGCGGGTCCTTCCGGCAGGCATTGCCCTGGGTCCCGGCAGCGCTACAGTCACAGTCTGGAGGGGGACAGGGGTGGGATGGGGGTCTCAGAGGTCCTGCAGCTCCCCCACTCAAAACCTCCCTTCTCCACAGACTCCTTTCTTGCCTTTTGACACTGCACTCATGCACAGTGAAAAAGACTTTAAAAAGGCCAACAAAGGAAAGCGCATGTTTTAGGAAAACAGTGGCATGCAATGAAATCAGGAGCATTTTACACACATAATTAATTGTTTATAATGTAGACACCAAGTCAACTGCAGGTGTTGACATAACCAGAGAAAATGCAAAAGCAAAATCTTTAGAAGGCGGAAAGAAAATTCTACTCTTTATAAATAATTCTGGAAATTAGGAAGAAGGAAGAAAAAGTGTGCTAGATGTCTTAACTGATGCACAAAAAGGGACTAATACTATTTTTGTTACTGACATAAAATAGATAATGGTTCATTGTTCAGTCGCTAAGTTGTGTCCGACTCTTTGCAACCCCATTAACTGCAGCATGCCAGGTTTTCTTGTCCTTCACTGTCTCCTGGAGTTTGCCCAAACTCATGTCCATTGAGTTGGTGATGCCATCCAACCATCTCATCCTCTGTTGCCCCATTCTCCTCTTGCCCTCAACCTTTCCCAGCACCAGGGTCTTTTCCGGTGAGTCAGCAATTTACATCAGATGGCCAAAGTACTGAAGCTTCAGCTTCAGCTTCAGTCCTTCCAATGAATATTCAGGGTTGATTTCCTTTAGGATTGACTACTTTGATCTCCTTGCTGTCAAGGACTCCCAAGAGTCTTCTCCAGCACCACAATTCAAAAGTATCAATTCTTCAGTGCTCAATCTTCTTTATGGTCCAATTCTCACAGCCGTACATGACTACTGGAAAAACCAGAGCTTTGACTATATGGACTTTGGTCAGCAAACACTGTTTAGGGTTGTCATAGATTTTCTTCCAAGGAGCAACTCTTTTAATTGTGTGACTGCAGTACAAAATAATGGTTCATTATTTGTCAAAACATAAAGATAACCTTGGCCCAGACCAGAAGATAGAAACAGAACTTGCAAACCCTCAGAGAAGAAAACACAAACCAACCAAAATATGCTTTGCTGGTCAATCTAGTAAAAGTCAAGAAAGGAAAAATTTAAGCAGAATGAAAGAAATGATACAGTTGGGGCAGGGGCAAGCCCAAATAGCAGCCACAGTCCCTCTGCCAGGCCGCATCTCCTCTCACGAGACAAACCCAAAGGCATCGGTTTGACTCTTGAAGGAGAATCTGGTCACACCCTTTTGAAAGAATGCACCTTGAACCAAGGACTTGGACAAGAAATAAAGAGCTTCCAGAAGGGAGAGCATGGAGTATGGTGAGCCCAGGCACGAGCATTAATGGAGACAGGAAGGATGTTGTGTGTGGAAGAAAGGGACTTGCCCCCCAAGAGATGCTGAAAACCCAAAGCTCTAAGAGCAGGATAAACATGGTCCGGAGGTACTGAAAACTAAAACTATTGAAATTGGGAGGGAAATCTGGCCAAACCACCGTCAAAGAGAGAAAGACTGAATACACTGTTCCCAGAATGTGACAAAAACTAAGAACAGAGTGGGTTTAAACAGCATAATTAACATGTCCTTTAATAAACGTATGTGTACAAATCTATTCCCACAGAGAACACAAGTTCCTGTCAAACATTCTTGGACAATCTAAAAGGGGTCACATTCCAGGTGAGAAAGAAACCCTCAAAATCCAAAGACAAAAAGTAGACATTTTCAGGCTACCAAATCTGACCACGGTGCAGTAAAACAGAACAGAACCATCAAAAGAAGGGATAGAATGGAAATCTAACCACCTGGAATGGCAAACACCGGTCTAAACAACTCGGGTGAAAAGGAAAATGAAAACTGAAATGATACACAGTTTAAGAGGAACAGCAGGGAGAACACAGCATATCGACTCTGTAGGATACGCCCAGCCCAAGCCACATTCTGAAGCAAATTCACAGCTTTACCCCTGGGTTTCTCAACCTTGGCACCAGTACCATTCTGCTTGGATGACTATTGCGGGGGTGGGTCTGTCCTGTGCTCTGCAGGAGATTCAGCGTCATGTCTGGCCCCTACCCACTAGATGACCGTGGCATCCCCCAGTTAGAATAACCAAAGATGTCTCCAGACATTTTCCTGCAGAATAAAATCAGTCTTGGTTGAGAAAAAAATGCTTTAGATGTTTTGTGGATAATTAAGAGAAACTAAAAGTAATAACAATTCAAGAAACTATGAAAATGACAATAAGTCAAAAGAAAACAGAAAAAGACAAATACTGTATGATCTCACTTATATGCAGAATCTTAAAAAATACACACACACTGAGTCTTTAAAAATACCCTGAGCTTGTGGATATAAAAAAAAAAAAAAGATTGATAATTGCCAGAGGTGCGGATTGGGAGGTGGCAAAATTGGTGAAGGGAGTCAAAAGATGCAAACTTCCAAATATAATGTAAATAAGTCATGGGATGTGACCCACAGCATGGCAACAATAGTTAATAATAATGTACTGCATAATTGAAAGTAGCTAAGAGAGTAGACATTAAAAGTTCTAGGCCAAATTAAAAAAAAATTTCTTATCATGAGAAAAAAATTATAATTCTGTGTGGTGACAGGTGTTAACTAGACCTTCTGTGGTGATCATTTGACAATGTCTAGAAATACCAAACCTTTGTGTTACATACCTGAAATTAACATACTGATTTAGGATTATACCTCAACAGAAGACAGAAGAGAGAAAGGTAGATTTTAGCTCAAATTTTTCTATATTAGGAAGTTAAAATCTCTCTCCCAAACCAGAGAAAAACTCCAGCAGATCTTATCAATATAAACCTTAAGCTGCACTTCAAAAACACTAAAAAACTCAGCAAACTTCTGTTATATCTCTGAAGGCAGGAAAGAAAAGAAAAACAGACAAAAGGAACGGAAGGAAATTTGAAAATCACATACAGAATACTGTGCATAACTTTCTGCCTACACCTTTTAAAATCCAAATGATATAAACAAAATTTGCTAAGAAAACATAAGTAACCAAAACTGACTTAAGATGAAGTAGAAAATGAACATGCATAATAAAAGAAATTAAAACTATCACCTAAGATGTCCATGGTCTGATCAGATTCATATGAAGAAAATAACAACAAGGGCAAATTACCCACTGGGAGAAAAGCATGTGACTCGTGAGGCATAGACACTACAGTTCATGTGGAAAGAGCTTACAGCAGCAAACGAGTGAAAAGAAAACTGAGCCATGCCCTCAGAAGGGAAATTCACACATGAAAACAACAGAAAGAGTCCAGAAACATGAGAGAAGATTCAAATTCAAGTGAGGCAAAGAAATACGGCTAAGACCAAGGAAACACCAAATGCCATCAGATCTAAGAACCAGTTACAGGACACACCACTATCTTGAGCTGCTGTGAAAGGAAAATACTGGCCAATTAGACACTGATAAGCCACCAACCAAAAGGTGCATCCCAACTCCAGGAAAACTGAAGATTTCTGTAATAATGAATGCTGCCATGCAGAGACAGCAACATTCTGACACAAGTGACGCGAATGACGCCACTCCACCCAGGCAGACGATTTTGCCAGGAGAGCAGTTTGGCAACGTGCAGCCAAAAATGTTTCCAAACCTTCTTCTAGGAAACTGTCCTGCAGAAATAGTTAATAATTCATGGAAAGCTTTAGCTGCAAGGATGTTTACTATAGTGTTATTTTTAAAAACTCTGGAAAGAACCTAAATTACCAAGAATTGAGAGTTGGTCAAACAAGAACTACATCTGTGTACATAACATAGAATGTAAAATGACGTGTTTACAGGATGGTGTGGGTGGAAAGTGCAATTACACAAAAGTGCACACAGGCCACGCGGATGCTTACAAACATAGCATACACGCGGAGGGAGAAGGGGCTGTTTGCAGGAGCTGCGATTCTGGATAACTAACTTTCTGCTTGCCTATATTTTTTAAGGTTTTCTAGAATGAATATGTATTATTTGCACAAAATTAAAAGAACCAAAGAAAAAGTGAACAAAATGGAAATAGCAGGTTGGTGAAAACGTAACTGCGGTTTGGGACCGTGAATTTTAAATCATTATAACCAGGCTCAAACACATCTTTATTAATGAAAATAGGAACCACTACAATCAATACAAATAAGTTGGCTTATTCCTATAGCATAAAGATCTGTGCTTTGGGATTTGATGAACACTTGAAAAGCATTTTCTGCCTCCTGCTGGTTGTTGGAAGAGTTTTCCCTGCAAAAAGTTGTCAAGATGCTTGAAAAAGTGGTAGTTGGTTAGCAAGAAGTCAGGTGAATATGGCAGACAAGAAAAAACTCATTAGCCCAATTCGTTCAGCTTCTGAAGTGCTGGTTGTGTGACGTGTGGTCGAGCGTTGTTGTGGAGGAGATCTGGGCCCTCTCTGTTGACCAATGCCGGCTGCAGGCATTGCAGTTTTTGGTGCATCTCATCGATTTATTGAGCAAACTTCTCAGATGTGATGGTTCTGCAGGATTCAAAAAAAACTATAGTGGATCAGATTGGCAGTAGACCACCAGACATTGACCATGACCTTCTTTGGTGCAAGTTTGGCTTTGGAGCTTCTTCTGGGTCCAACCACTGAACTAGTTGTCACTGGCTGTCGTATACAATCCACATCTGGTCATACATCACATTCCGATGAAGAAACGGTTCGCTGTTGTTGCACAGACCAAGAGAAGACGACACTTAAAGATTTGTTTATTTGCGGTCAGCTCATTAGGCACTGTCTTACTGAGCTTTTTCACATTTCCAATTTGCTTCAAATGCTGAACAATTGTAGAATGGTCAGCACTGAGTTAGTTGGCAACTTCTCGTGTAGTGTAGGAGAACGCAATGGCACCCCACTCCAGTACTCTTGCCTGGAAAATCCCATGGACGGAGGAGCCAGGTAGGCTGCAGTCCATGGGGTCGCTAAGAGTCAGACATGACTGAGCGACTTCACTTTCACTTTTCACTTTCATGCATTGGAGAAGGAAATGGCAACCCACTCCAGTGTTCTTGCCTGGAGAATCTCAGGGACGGGGGAGCCTGATGGGCTGCCGTCTATGGGGTCACACAGAGTCAGACACGACTGAAGCGACTTAGCAGCAGCAGGAGCATGTAGTTGTAAGAGGATCAGCTTTGATGATTCTCTTGGTTGTTGTCAACTTCCGATGGCTGGTCACTGTCCTCATCTTCAAGGCTCTCGTCTCCTCTGCAAAACTTCTTGAACCACCACTGCACTGTATGTTCATTAGCAGTTCCTGGGCCAAATGTGTTATTGATGATGCAAGTTGTCTCCGCTGCTTTACAACCCATTTTGAACTCGAATAAGAAAATCGCTGAAATTTGATTTTTGCCTAATATCATTTCCCTAATCTAAAATAAATATAAAATAAACTGGGGTTGCAGAGTCGGACATGACTGAGCAACGTTCACTTTCACAAACAGCAAGTAATAACTCATTAGGGCTTCCCTGGGGGACAGTAAAGAAACTGCCTGCAATGCAGGAGACCCAAATTCAATCCCTGGGTCAAGAAGATTCCTTGGAGAAGGAAATGGCAGCCCATTCCAGTATTCTTGCCTGGAAAAATCCCATGGACAGAGAAGCATGGTAGGCTACAGTCCATGGGGTCACAAAGAGTCGGACGTGACTGAGCAACTAACACTTTCAACTTTCAATAAGTCGTTAGCAAAAAGAACATAAAGTAAGAAATGTGCATTAAAATGATGCATCACATAATCACATTTAAAAATGTATTCCAATATCAAACAGCATAGGTCAACAATGCAAAACCACAATTACTTTTGCACCGCTGACTCTGTGGGCCTGGGTTTGGCCCACTCTGCCCCACTGCTCCAGTGGGGCCTAAGGCAGGATGGGGATCTTGAGGGACACTTACTCACGATATGTCCGGCAGGCAACACCTGCTCCCCAGTGTCATTGTGGGAGGAGGAAGGCACCGCTGAGAGAGGAGACAGCACATGTCAGCAAGGTGGGGTAAGCACCCGGCTGCCAGGGTCTCCCCACATCACCAGCGGTACAAGCAGGATGAAAGGGTTCCCACCCCTCCCCACTGGCTCCAGCCCAGTATCGGGGGATACTCAGGTGCCTGCCCATCCCCCCATCCCCAGCTACGCCCTCACGGTAGCAGTGTGGGAAGTCAGTGAAGCCTTCAGCACACGCGTCGCATCGCGCCCCCGTGAAGTTTGGCCGGCAGTAGCAGCGGCCAGTCAGGTCCTCACACGTCCCGTCTGTGAAGTCCGACTCACAGTTGCAACCTAAATGGGCGTGGGAAGACAGGGGACCCCAAGCCCACAGCTCTCAGGCCTCCAAGGAGGGTCAGCATCTGCCTTCCCCCCTGACCTGGGATGTGGGATGAGAGTCACGGCCTCCCAGATAGCTGCAAAGGCCCCAGGACCCCTCATCTGGGCACACCCTGCTCCTGGATACCCTTGGGACACCCCCACCCCGACCACACCCGGTCACCCCCACTTACGGCGGCAGGCGTGGGGTGAGTCGAGTGGGTGGTCTGGGGAGCGGTAGAAGCCAGGCAGACACTGCTCACAGTTGATGCCCGTGGTGTGATGCTGCGACAGGACAGGGCCGCTGAGTCCAGGAACCCCCGGCCCCCAGCCTTGTGCAGACCCTGCCCACCCGAGACCCGCACCACAGACCTGGCAACAGCCTCACCCACCTGGCAGTCAATGCACACGCCCCCGCCCTGGTAGACCTGGTCCTGATTCTGGCTGGCGTTGCGCCGATCCACCTCTGGGTCGTAGTAGCAGTCGTGGGCATGGCCATAGCAGTTGCAGGCTGGAGAGCAAGGGGCTCAGCTGTGGGCAGGCCTCTGTGACCCTCCCCCGGCTGGGACCCCCGGGCACATCCCATAAACTACAGGTGACCCCAGACTCAGGTGATGGAGTGTGCCATGTTGCCTGAGTATGCCAACAGCACTCTTCTGAGCATGTATAAGCATGTGTGAACATGTATGAAAGCTGTATGTACTGTGTGAGCACGTGTGCGCATGCACATGTGTGCAAGCGTGTGTGTACATGAGTAATAAGAATGTGACGTGAGTACAAGAGTACACTGTGTGGGTATGAGTACATGTGAGCATGTGTGAGCACCGTGCGGGCGTGTGGAGGGGCACTCACACTGGCATTCGTTGGCACTGTCTGTGGTGGCTGGCCTCCATGGCTGCTGGTTGAAGCCGGGGCAGCAGCGGTCACAGGAGCCCCCACATGTGTTGTGTTGGCAGGCGCACTGAAGCCTGTAGGGGACACACAGGCACAGGAAAGGCTCAGACCCACCGGGGACCCAGAGGGACCAGAGAAGGGCAGTGGCTGTGTAGGGACTTCATGGAGGATGGGAGCTGGGACAGAGCATGGCATGGTCAGTGCATGTGGCCCCTGACCACAGGTGAACCTGAGCCCTAGGCCCCTCAGGTTCCAGCTACACCCACCCCATCACGGCCAGGACCCAGGCCAAGTCTGCAGCTTTCCTGGGCCAACTCTGAGGTCTGGGTCTTGCTCAGCAGGCAGGCAGCCCTGGGCTCAGCCAGACGCCCCTATTACCCAGGGCTCCTCCCCAGGGGCAAGTGGCCAAGAACTGCTTCCTCTTCCAGCTGGGGGTGGACTCCAGTCAGAGGGTTGGAATCCAGCCTACTGTCCTGGAGAGCAGCTCCTGCTGGCTCAGTGGGCAGGGGGACAGCTGGCTGCAGCTGAGGACTGAGCACAGAACCACCCTTCCCCTCAGCACACACCTCCACAACTCAGTCAAAGGGGGAGCAGGAAGCACAGCCCCACCCCAGGGCCATGTGCTCCTCAGTCCTAGACCAGTACCACAGTGCTTAGAAGTCCTGAGCCGCCCCCAGGAGCCAGTCCAAGAAGAAGAGACTGAGAGCTCCAAATCCACTTGAGCCCCTCCCTTCCTGCACAAGGGGCTGCATACAGAGCCTGGAGAGGCAGCACTGAGGATCCTCAACCAAGGCCCTGGGGCTGGTGTTTGACTTTTCAAGAATCTACACTTGAGAAACCTGCATGCAGGTCAGGAAGCAACAGTTAGAACTGTACATGGAACAACAGACTGGTTCCAAATAGGAAAAGGAGTACGTCAAGGCTGTATATTGTCACCCTGCTTATTTAACTTCTATGCAGAGTACATCATGAGAAATGCTGGACTGGATGAAGCACAAGCTGGAATCAAGA
>NW_011494739.1:7641577-7644496 GCF_000754665.1 Bison bison bison
CAGATAACACCATCCTTATGGCAGAAAGTGAAGAGGAACTTAAAAGCCTCTTGATGAAAGTGAAAGAGGAGAGTGAAAAAGTTGGCTTAAAGCTCAACATTCAGAAAACGAAGATCATGGCATCCAGTCCCATCACTTCATGGCAAATAGGTGGAGAAACAGTGGCTGACTTTATTTTTCTGGGCTCCAAAATCACCGCAGATGGTGACTGCAGCCATGAAATTAAAAGACGCTTACTCCTTGGAAGCAAAGTTATGACCAACCTAGATAGCATATTAAAAAGCAGAGACATTACTTTGTCAACAAAGGTCCGTCTGGTCAAAGCTATGGTTTTTCCAGTAGTCATGTATGGATGTGAGAGTTGGACAATAAAGAAAGCTGAGTGCTGCAAGAATTGATGCGTTTGAACTGTGACGTTGGAGAAGACTCTTGAGAGTCCCTTGGACTGCAAGGAGATCCAACCAGTCCATCCTACAGGAGATCAGTCCTGGGTGTTCATTGGAAGGACTGATGCTAAAGCTGAAACTCTTTGGCACCTCATGCAAAGAGCTGACTCATTGGAAAAGACCCTGATGCTGGGAAAGATTGAGGGCAGGAGGAGAAGGGGATGACAGAGGATGAGATGGTTGGATGGCATCACCGACACAACGGACATGGGCTTGGGTGGACTCCAGGAGTTGGTGATGGACAGGGAGGCCTGGCGTGCTATGGTTCTTTGGGTTGCAAAGAGCTGGACACGACTGAGTGGCTGAACTGAACACTGTCAGTGTACCCCTTAACCAGGAAATTAACACAAAGATTAGGGCATCTGTCAAAAGTCCCTGGAAAACCACGCTGGAGGGATTCTTCCCAATCTAGGGCACATGGTCACCACACAGGTGAAGCCCTATTGAAAACCTGCACAGAAACAACCCAATGGGGTCAGTCGATGCAGCCAACAGCAGGGCTGCACCCCAGGAACTTCACTTCATGGAGCAATCAGGTTGAAACCATAGAAAGAGAGTCTTTAAAGATTATAACCCAGAAGACAGTGAAATGACATGTAAGTGTTGAAAGAGACAGCCATTAACCAGGAATTCTACAACCAGCTAAACTATCACCAAAGAGGACTTCCCTGGCGATCCAACGGTTGGCAGTCCACCTGCCAAAGCAGGGGACACAGGTTCAATCCCTGTTCCGGAAGGACACATGCTGTGGGGCAACTCAGCCAGCACAGCAGCTGCTGCACCCATGTGCCATAGAGCCTGTGCTCTGGAACAATGAGAAGCCCAAGTAGCACAATTAAGAATAGACCCCGCTTTCTGCAACTAGAGAGAGCTCCCAAGAAGCTACAAAGATCCAGCACAGCCAAAAATAAAATGCTTTAAAACAAAAAAGAATCTTAATAAAAATAAAAAGACCCCAGAGAGCTCCCTCGCCCCTCCCACACTACAAGGACTCAGCTGGAAGACAGTCACCTATGAACTAGGAAAGGGGCCTTAGGTGCCTCCATAACTGTAAGGAATAAGTCTGCATGGTTTATAAGCCACCCAGCCTCTGGCATTCTGTCAGCCTGAATAGACTAAGACACAACAGAAACAAAACACGTGTCTTCCAAACCGAGGGGTGGAGAAGAGAGACTGGGGGCTGGGCACATGGGGCAGGTAGTCAGCACTCAGAATGATGGTGGTAGAGAGGGCAGAGAGGATGCAGGTGGGGGTGGAGGTGATGGTGGTAGAGGCTGAGGGGCAGAGAAGAGCAGCTGGTAGGGCAGAGCCCTCATGGAAGAGGCAGAGGAGGCGGCAGACAGAACGCAGGGAGGACACAACAGGCCGACGCTGTGGGGCATGGGTGAGCGAGGGGTGTCAGCACTCGCGGTTCTGGGAGAGACACCCCACACGTTCTGAAGGGTGAGCAGAGCTCTGCTCATGCCCAGGTGCAGGTGAGTCAGGGCGGATGCCGACGCCCTCCCGACAGGCACGGGCAGGCCTGCCTCTCCTCTGGAGCTGATCTGGCCGCCCAGCTGGCGCCCTAAACAACCATCACGAGTCCCACTTGGCAATTAATTTCCCAAAGCAACCAACTGCATCTGGGTTCAGCACCTGAAGCTGTGGGCAGGAATCCTCACCCAGGGCCACACTGAGGCTGCATGGACCACACGGGTTCTGGGGGCCTGCACCAGTGTGATCATACCCCTCCCGCTGCAGACCCATCAGCCATGCCTGAGGAGGTCTAGGGTTCACCTCTTAGTGTTTTTTGACTATGAGAACAGGGGTGAGCTTCTGCACTGTCTGGGCTTCATCCACCTCCCTATCAACTAGGATGTGGACACAGCGATAAACCCCAGAATTGAGGGGGCTGCACAATTTCAAGGCGAGGGAAGCAGCAGGAGGAGGTGGCCAGCAGGGGCTGGGGGCTGCAGGAGCCTGGCCTCAGGCTCCCTTGGCAGGCTCTGCTGCCTCTTCCAGCACCGCCTGTCCAGCCCTGGACCTGCTTTATGCCCCAGAGCCCTCAGCCCTGCCAGGACCCCTGCACTGGGCACAGGCCTCCCATTTCCTGCCTGCCCAGAACAGGGGCTGCTGGGGTGGGGCGGGAAGCCCACCTGTGCCTCTGGAGCAGGAACACAGCCCAGCATGTGTTAACTCCACACACAGCTGCTGATGGACAGGAGGGAGGGAGGGAGGGAGATAAGAGGGAAGGGAAAATGAGGGAGGGAGGCGTGAACACACAGACGAATCCACTGCCGAGCCCGGAGGAGAGCTGGCCTAGTGCCAGGCTCCAGCTGATAATTTAGCTGAGTGCTCACTGCTGAATTCATGGCGCTGGAGCCACTTAGGCACATAGCACCAGTGGCAGCTTGTTAAAGACGCAGGTTCCTGAGCCCCGCCTTACTGGCTGAGCTCAGAGTCCCCGCTGAGCGTGTCAGAGGGGGGGGGTCTC
>NW_011494739.1:7644596-7645199 GCF_000754665.1 Bison bison bison
CCTGCTCCCTGTCCTGAGCCTCGGCCCCTGCCTGTGTCCAGGATGGGGGTCAGGGTGGGGCAGCAGGGAGTGTATAATCTGTGTCCTCAAGGAAGGTGGGAGAGCTCCCCTCACCCCAGAGGGCAGGAACATGCAGCCTCAGGCAATTACCTCCCGCAGACTCCCCTGCACCTCTGGGGTTTCCACCAGAGGAGCAGCTGGGTCACAGGTCCAGGTAAGGCTCCACCTCTGTGGGCAGCAGGGCAGGGGCCCAAGCCAGACACTAGGCCCTACCCTTCCACCTCACTGTGCACACGGGGAAACTGAGGCCACGGGGAAACGAGGGGCGAGGGGCCAGTGTAGGGGCGATGAAACCAGGCCTCCTCTCCCTCAGGTTCAGCACGAGATGGGGGGATGACCAGGGAGCTGCAGGTCTCACCTGAAGGGGTCTGTGGGGTCTTTGGCATCACAGACATCCGCATGCCCGTGGCAGACACAGCGGCCGCCGATGCTGATGTCCTTGATACTGTAATAGTACTGTGCAGGGCCCGCAACGTGAGCGCGTGCCCTCCCACTCCTGCCCTGAGCCCAGGTGGCCCCGCCCATAGCAGCCCCAGCCCCCGT
>NW_011494739.1:7645472-7647220 GCF_000754665.1 Bison bison bison
GATCAGGCAGGGGCATGGTGCCGGCACTGACCGCCAGACCGCATGCCCCACGCCGTCCCGCCCGGCCCACCTCGCCGTTCTCCAGAGGCACAATCCGGGAGTACTCGGTGCTGCAGATGACATCGTCGTCCTGCGTGATCCGCTCCAGCGTCCGCAGCCCGAACCGTTCCAGGCAGTCCCTCTTGGAGGCTACGGAAATGCCGAGGGTGAGCGCTCGGCGCTCTGGGGGAGCCCTCGGAGGAGGCAGTGCCCTGCTGCCCTGGGCGCCCTGTCTTCACGGAGCCACATGGCCTCAGCCAGGAGGAAGCATCAACAGGAATGCAGCATCGCGGCCCACCCTCAGGGTTTTGTTGAACAGAGCGTGGAGCACATCGCAGCTTCCTCCAGAGGGCGCCTCAGGACCCAGGGTGCCCCTGCCGGGAGGCTCTGAACTTGCCCACCCTTGGTGAGCTGACCATCCAGGCCTTTGCCATTCTCTCTGCAGAGTGTCCCCTTGTGTGTCCCTCCCCAACCCCAGCCTTGGGGCACCCATCCTGACTGTCCTTCACAGGGTTGCCCTGCACTCACTCTTGGGCTTTGGAGCTTGAGGGGGACACAAGTTCCAGGACCACCCAATTGGAGCCATGTGGACATGATTAGTCAGGGTGGCACGTGGCAGGGCCAACCAGTGAGCAGGGGCGCAGGGCCCCCGTGCTCTCCTGATGGGGCAGCTAAGTTGGTGGCCTCTGCCACCTGGGAGTTGCTGGAGCATAAGGCCAGTCCACAGCGAGCTAGGAGATGGACCCAGCAGTGCCATGTCACGGACGCAAGGCCCTGAACCCCCAGCTGCCTTCAGGAATATGCACCCCACAGCCCGGCCCACCTAGAAGCCGGGCGTGAGGGCAGGCCTGGTATCCAGAGGCCTTGAGAGCACAGCACTGGCAGCCCACTCACCCAGGGTATCCCCCCTTGCCAGCCCCTCACTCTGGGAGACTCACATGCAAAGTACTGCCAGGGCTGGTAGGTGTGGCCAAAGTCTGTGGACCGCTCCAGCACCCAGAGGTCTGGCCGAGGGGAATTGGCAAACTTGATGAGCACGTAGGCCACGTGGAAAACCTGCCGGATGGTGGGTGAACACCCCTGAGATCCCTTCCATGCCATGTGGGGCCCCCAAACACCTGGAGGGCTGCCCCCACCCTGTGAGGTGAGGTTCCAGGGGATATCTGTGGGCTTGCCCTCAGGGGCCAGACACACCTAGGTAAGAGGGCCAGCTAGCTCAGGGAGCAGCTCCTTGGCTTGCGGGCCAGCCTGGAGCCACTGAGACCTGCTCTGGGGACATAGAGATGACCAGCAGAACCCAGCATTTCTGGAGGGCTCCCCTCTTGAGCCTGAGGGTGACTTAGGGCTCAGACGCACCCCCTCCCCAGCCCCACCCCAGCTGAGGCTGCACACAAGCCTGATGGGGGCTGAAGTCAGACAGGGCCCACACGCAGGCAGCCTGTCTACAGGGCCCAGGCAGTGGGGCTGGGCAAAGTGATGGCAGAAGCTCATCCCACTGTCCCCAGAGCTCTGGTGGCTGGCCTGGGAAGGTGGCCAGGTGATGTCCCAAGCTCCCAGGAGCCTGGCCTCCTTGCACAGCAGGCCGATAAACCCCTGCCCGGGATGGGGACCCCTGTCACAGTCATCCTGGTGACCCCATCATCTTCAGAGCCAACTCAGGACCTGCACATTTCACTCACTGACCAGCCACAGGGGCAGGCAGCGAGGGT
>NW_011494739.1:7647324-7647476 GCF_000754665.1 Bison bison bison
CCAAGAGACAAACACAGGACCTTCCAAAGCTGGGCCAGGGAGACCCTGCCAACCCAGGAGTCAGAAGTTGGAGCTCTGCTGGGCCAAGCCGTTGGGGCAGCACATGGCCAGGGGGACGGGGGAGGCTGTTCATCCAGAGGCATGGGGCTCAA
>NW_011494739.1:7647576-7648438 GCF_000754665.1 Bison bison bison
GGGTCTCAATCTGACCTCACTCCTTTGTCTCTCTCCTCTGGGCCAGAGGTTGGCATCCCTGGATGTCCCCCTGTCCCGTGCCCCAGACCTCAGCTTAGAGGGCCAATGACCCCTTCTCCTCCCCCACCTCTGCCCCAAAGCCAAAGATGAGGTGCCATTTTCTGAACGCTCTCTATGTGCAAAGTCTGGGCTCCAAGGAGACCTGGGCAGGGTCGGCGGAGAACCCGGTGCCCAGTCTGTACACGGGGAGAGCTGAGGCCCTAGACGAAGGGCAGAGACACAGCTAGTGAGCACCCCACCCATGGACAATGCCCGCCCCACCCCTCGGGGCCCTCAGTCACACCCCCATGCCAGACCTGCTCACAGGTGGGCTCTGAACTGCTCACCAGCCTCAAGGGCAACGTCGCACCTCAGGCCACTCACTGTCCCCTCAGTGAGGCCCTGCCCAGCCCAGGGGAACAGGCCCCTTCCAGTGTCCACTGCTCTGGAACCAGCTGGTCTGTCAGTGAGCCAGGCCCCAAGCCTAGGGACAGAGCAGGGGTCCCCACCAGGGCTGCCCAATGCCCACAGTCACCCCCTCCCCTGGTCAACCTGAAGCTGCTATGGTAACCCCTCGGACAGTGAGGGGACCACGGACCCGCTCAGGGCCCAGCCCTCAGGAGACCAGCGCCTAGAATCCAGGCGTGGGGGGTGGGGCAGGGGGCGGGGGTTGTGAGATCCCAGGACCCTGAGACACGCCCATTCCTAACCCTGCCCTTCTGGGAAGGCCTGGCTTTGCAGGGAGAGGCCTTTCCCAGGGCGTGTGTAGGGGGTGAGGGCCTATTCACCCATTGCCAGGCCTTGAGGTCATCTTCCACTTGGC
>NW_011494739.1:7648538-7655025 GCF_000754665.1 Bison bison bison
CTTCCACTTGGCCCTGCCCAGTCAGGGGAAGGGCTCAAGCCTCTGGGGGTACAGACCCTACACTTGGCAGGCACCTTGGCCAACCCCTCAGGCATTCCAGGAAGCCCTGGGGACCGCAAACAGCCCCTGTGCCAGGAGGGGTCTTCATGAGGAAGGGGGACACGGCAGAGTGGGGGCCTCAGTGTGCACTGGACTTGAACATAGGCTGTTTTGGGGGCGGCAGCATGGCTGCCACAGAAAGCCCCCAGAGAGATTAAAGCCTTGCTCCGAGCCCCGTGGGGCCCACCCCCGCCTTTCCCTGAGCGAGGCCACCAGGCTGCACCCTCCGTGGCCAGCTTGGTCCCTCCCCCAGGTCGGCGGGCTGCACACATTTTTCCCAGCTGAGAGCACTTGCACAAATATTGACTTGAAGATGCTAATCAGGCAGGACAGGGGCAGAATGAAAACTAACCCCCCCCAACCCTGCGCAAGGCCCAGCCCTCTGGGTGTGCTCCAAGGAAGACCCCTGCCTTCTGTCCATCTGTCCACCTGGTTGTCTCACTGTCACAGCAGGCTGGAGGGACGGGACGGCATATGTTCAGCTCTCCCATCTGTCCCCATTCTGCTTCGGGGAGCCGCACAGCCGCCCCGGGCATGACCCGGAGCGAGTGCAGACCCCTGGCCTCCCTGGACACGGCCCTCCCCACGCCGTCCCCGCCCGCTCCACTCTGCTCAGCTGCCAGCTCCCCTGACCTTTCCCGCTGCTACAGAGCTCTGCGCAAAAGGAAAAAAGTCTTTTAAAGCAAAAGCCAAACAAAAGCCTCCTGAGTTATTTTTAAAAATCTGGCTATTCTGGGGCAGGCACGTCTCCAGGACAGCAGCCGGACCCGCCTCTCAGCCACAGCACCCCCCACCCAGCCTGACCTCGGAGGGCCAGGCTCACCAGGAGGGGGTCTGCCCTGTGACCGCTGCCTAGAGCGGGTGGCGGAGCCTGGAGAGCCTGGGTGCATCCCAGGCCTCAGTGGCTAGATGGTCCAGGGTGGGCAGGGAGTAGTGGGACAAACACAGCAGAGGTCAGAGGCCGGGGGTCAGGGTGCAAGACCTGAAGAAAGGGTGTGAAGACTCGGAGAGTCTCCAAAGAGAAGAGGCCACCTGTTCCTGCAGGCGAGCAGAGGTCACCCAGAGCCACACCAGAGGCAGAGATTGGGGGGTGGGGAGGGCAAACAAGGGATGGGCTGGAGTCAGAAGACACAGGGAGGGCTAGAGAGGAAGCCGCTACTGCAGACCCCCAGGGGGTCTCCATAGCCCCAGGGACAGGGGTGCAGGAGGGGACAGCAGGCAGGAAGACTCCTGGGCTCAGGCACCCATGTACCAAGGACATGGCTGATGCTGGAGCCTCTGGAAGCACAAGGTCATCAGAGCCAGCACACTCCACCTTTGCCCCGAGCCAGGCCCTGTGCCCCTGTCCTGGGGAGGGAGCACCCTGCCCCCACCCGCTGGGCCGCCAGCATGAATCACCAGGCAGCCTGTGACTCAGCCTGACCCCACAGGAAGCAGGGCCCCATGCTGATTCCCAGGGATGGGCCAGGGTCCCAACCGGGCCGGGTGGGGCAGGAAGCCCCTCCTAGACCAGGCGTCCGGACCAGCTCCCCCTTTGTTCCCAGGGGCACCCAGACCTCCTGGACCACCACCCCAGACCGTTGGACTGGCCTCAGGGCCCTGTGTGCTGAATCTAGTTGAGCCAGGACCCTGGGTTTGCCCTCTCCCTGGAGACCCGATTTAGAAACCCTGATAAACATAAATGCTACAGCGCGAGGTGGGGAGTGGGGGTGGCCTAGTGGGCACATCAACTCAGGCCCCCAGCTGGGTAAATAAGAATGGCCATCCACATAACACACAACGGGGAGCTGAAAACAGGCCACACGTGGCTGCCACTACAGGAGTGGAAAAGCCACTGCTAGAAAAAAAATAAAACCTGGAAACATAGAGTGGGCACACAGAGGCCCCAGGAGCCCTGACTCTGTGGGGCCAGGTGCCCAACATACCAGTGTGTAGAGTGGAGCAAGTAGGGGGATTTTCAGCAATTGGGCAATCTGACAGCTCTATAGGAGCTCACCAGCTAGAGTGAAGGGCAAACACCCATGTGGCCCAGCACCTCAATGGAGCTGGGCTTGGGAGGGAGTTCAGACACCACCCATATGCTGTCTTGGGGCCCCTGCCTTGAAGGGAGGGGTTTCAGGCCCACCCCACCCCCACCAGAGCTCCTGTCTCTGTCCCACATCCCCTGCAGCCTGGCCCAGGTCAGGCCAGATGGCCAGCCTCAGGCCATAGGAAGTGGAGTTTATCCCAAGAGGACCCCAACACCCAAACAGTTTATAGACTTCAGTGTGAGCTGTGTTGCTGGAAGCCAACGCCACAGCGTTTGTTTAAAAACAGACAGAAGGAGCCTGGGGGGCTCAGTATGAGGAGGCCGGAGTGTTGCTGCGTGCCATGATGGCCGGGGAGGGTGGCAGCAGGGGCAGAGGACAAATGGCCCCCAGTCCCAGCCCCTGGCAGCCCCTCTGACCCTGTGTCCTTCAAGCCAAGGGACGAGCTGAGGCAGGGTCTCCCAGCTCCCACAAGGAGAGAAGGGACAGGCAGGCCCTGCTGGCCTGAAGACTCAAACTGGGGAGGCTGTCCCCGACCCCCAGGCTCTTAACCCGCCCCACCAGGGAGCCCATCCCAAGAGGCTGTGTCTGGTCCAGACCCCCACACCTGTAACCAGAGCCTGGCCGGTCTCAGCCATACTTCCGGCCACTTCCCTTGAGCAACCCCGCTGACCCTCCTGGGGTGCTGCCCACATGGCTGAGAGCCCAGCTAGGCCTGGCCAGCCAGGCCAGTGACCGTGACCTCATAACCCAGCAGGCCAGGCTGCCTGCCTAGGGAGCTCCAGACTGACCAGCTCAGAGGGGATACAGCCCGGGACCAGGGTGGGCAGGGTAGAGCTGCATAGGGGGTCCTGACCACAAAGCAGCCAGCACGTCTGGAGCCCTCGTGAGCAGCAAGGCCCAGGCACGTGCTCACAGCCCACGTCCAGAGGAGGGCCCGAGGCACAGTCAGCCCGGCCTCTCCTCCACACTGGGGCTCCAACCCCCCTGTGGTGGGGGTGGAGGGGCAGCTGGTGCCCTCCCTGCCTCCTCACTGTTCCTCAGGGAGGGCAGACCCCTCACCCTGGCATTTTCAGTCTCCCAACCAACACTTTTGGCCTCCCACCCAACCCCCCAGCCTACACCCCACTGCCAGCCCAAACGCCCTCCACTGTACCCCTCACCTGGTCTCCAGTCTCCTCCCCTCCAGGCCTGGCCTTTCAGGGCTGGGACAAAGGGCTGTTCCGCCCAGGGCACAAGCAGAGAACACAGCCCACAGCTGGGAGGGGACCTCTATTCCTCACCTGCCTCTGCATCTGAGGAGTGAGGGCTGAGCCCACAGGTAGGGGTTGCTGGGGAGAGGCCCTCCCCCATGACTGGGCCACCAGGGGGCATCTGGAGAGGGAGGGGACTCCCCCCTAGAACCAGCCCTTACTCACCCTGCCCAGCTCCCTAAGGCCCCCTGGGAACACAGAGGGTGAGGCTCAGAACAGGGAGTCTGCGGCAGGCAAGAGGGGGAGACAGGAGGTAGCAAGAACCCGCTGGCTGGCCCCTTGAGGACCCCCAGGCAGGCCACTGCTGGGACTCGGGACAGTGCCCCCTCGGTCTCCAGCCACAGAGACCCTCTCTGAGGCTTGCATCCCACAGGCTCAGCCCCACAGACTGTCCTCTCAGGTCTGGGGTCCTGGCCAAGGTCAGCAGGGCAGAAGTGGAGGCCTGGACCTCTCCACGCCCTTCTTGGCCAGGCCCTCACTCCTGGGGCCTTGGTTTCTCCATCTGCAAAATGGGGGGAATAGAGTGCAGTAACCCCTGCCCCATCCTGGGGAAGGTCAGAGGTGATGAAGAGAGACAGGCAGAAGACTCCTCGAGGCCCCAGGACAGATGGACGCTACAGGGACCAGGTCGCACCAGCCGCAGCCCCACCCCCAGGGTGAGGAGGAAGAGGAGCTGCCAGCAGTCCTCCCTGGCCTCCCGGGGCAGGAAGTCCTCCTGATGCCCAGGGCCAGCTGCCCCGCCCCCACCCGCTTTCCTGGGGCATCCGCTTCACATCCCAGAACAAAGGCCCCTGGCAGCCGCCGCAGGGGGAGGGCCCAACCTCATTGCCCACTCACTGCCTCCCGACAGAAGACCCAGCCCCACCCCAGGGGGACCTGTGCCCCAAAGGAAGGCCCAGCCCCCAAGCCAGGGAACCCCCAGGCCCCTCCCACTGGCCTCTCTTCCCCTGCACAGCCAGTGTGCTTGGAGGGTCCTGCCCGGGACACCCTCGTCTGGCTGCAGGCCAGCTGCTCCCATGACCAGATTGGGGGCACTTGAGGAGGTAGATCCCAGGGTCGCTGTGAGGGCGCCTCCAAAACGCCTTCCCCCAGCACTCCAGCCTGTGCCCCCTCCATCCTCCAGAGCTCCCATTTCCTACCCCCATGGGCACCTCTGCCCACGAGGAGCCTGGTCTCTGTCCCCAACCCCCACGAGCAGGGTATGCCAAAGGGACCCAGTCGTCACGCAGTGACTCAGGGAGGAAGGGGCAATGAGCTCCTTTTCCTAAAGGGAAGGTGGTGAACGCGGGAGTCATCTCTGAAATTCCACCGTGGCTCAGAAACATGCCTAGGAAAGGGTTTTCTCTCTTCACGGAGCTGGACACTGGGTGCTTCCACTCCACTCAACTCCAAAGCACGCAACTGGGCACGTCCTAGGCTCCCCTGCCCCAGCCCCAACCAAGGCTGGCATCCTCTTAACCAAGACGGGGGCTTCCATAAGTCATAAAGAGGAGAAGGAAGAAGGGAGGGGTAGGGACATGAGAAGAGCAAAGGGTTGGCGGGTAGACAGATGTTAGGTGGATGGGCTGGTGGGTGGGTAGGTAGATGGATGAGTGGGACGGTGGGTGGGTAGATGGATGGGTGGGAGGGTGACAAAAAGGGAGGACGGGGAGAGAGAGAGGAAGAGCAGTCGGCGGGTGGGAGAGTCGATCTCCCACAAGCAGGGCTGGAAACGGTCGCTTTCCCATTTGTGTCATTTTACATTTGGGGAAACCGAGTCTTGGTGGGCAAGACGCACACAGAATGAAACCGTGGCCCCAGCGCAGGTCCAGTCTGCAGGGCAAATGTCCCGCCTGCCTCCGCACCTCTTACACAGATAGACACCGAGGCGCAGGGGGCCACAAAGACGGGGAGGGGGTGGGGTGGTGTTAGCACTGTCCGAGCTCCCCCTTGGCCCCACCCACTGCACCTCGGGAGGGCACTGTGCCCACCTGCTTCGGGAGGCCAGACCACTGTGTGCCCAGAGAGCACCCCTGCCCTGCCCCAGTCTGGCCAGGCTTGTCCACAGAGGAGGAGGGGCGAGAAGGACCCAGCGGCTCAGCACAAGCTCCCCTGCTGACCCCAGGGCAGCGGCAGAGTCCATGTCCCCCTTTCCCTCCCTGGCAACCCCTCTAGGGCAGTGCCAGAGACAGGGGCACCCTGGGGCACACAGGGTTGCTGAGGTCCCTCTCATGCTCCCGGCGGAAGGGAAGAGAGCACAGGTGTGGTGAAGGCCCAGTGAGCTGAAGGGCAGTGGGCCTGGTGCCCCCCAGACCTGGCAGCCCAGGGGCCTCCTGCAGGGCCTAGGAAGGGAGCCCCTCCCAGGGCCTAAGAGCTAACCCCACCCCTCCATTCCCCTGGAACTCCCAGGCCACTTACTGGGACTCAAACCCATTCCCCTCACCAACCCCTGCCCACCAGGCCTCCAGGTGGGGGCAGGAGGCAACCAACACTGCCCACTAAACCCGCCTGCAGGGCCCGCCTCCCACCCAGCCAGGCTTCCAGGAGATGTGTCCCCACCTCTCCTGGGATGCCCTCAAGGTGAGAGCAGGATGGAGGCCCAGTGGAGGAGCAGAGACCCACCAGGTCACACACCAGGATGTGGCTAAGCCGGCCTGGACTCAGGCCCCTGGGCTCATGTGACCAGGGAAGGGGTGAGCGTGGGGTCGAGCAGGATCAACCCTGAGCCCGATGCCCAGGCAAGCCCAGAGCTGGCTGCTTCTGGGCTCGGCCTCGTCAACCTGCCACCCCCACCCCGCTCCACCCAAGGAGGCGATGGGACTGCTGGCCCCTTTCACAGGCCAGGATTCCAAGGCCAGATACCTTGTGGGGAGTGGGAGTGTGAGCCTGAACCAGCCCAGATCCACCAAAGGGGGAAATACCTGACACCCTCCTGCCCGCCTGAATGGGAGTTGGGGGGGGCACACCTAACCCTTGGGTGGCCCCGCAGCACAGGTATCCTAGGAATGTCCACTTCCGCTGGCCTGTGCATTCCTGCAGCCCCTCCCACTCCCCAGCGGGCCTGGCTCCCTGCGGAGGAATTCCTCTGAGTAAACACCAGGGCGCCTGGCCAGGGGCACAGGGCCCACC
>NW_011494739.1:7655125-7660163 GCF_000754665.1 Bison bison bison
ACAGCCTTCAGCCCCACCTCCGTGTCAGCCCCCCTGCGCCCCTCACCCTAATTCTCCCCCCCATCTGGCCTCCCGCCTTGCTGTGAACCATGAGGATGCTGAGAAAACAATGGAAGGTGCCCACTGCCACATCTGTGTCCGTGCTGAGCTTGCCACAAGCAGTCCGTCCGTGCCCGGTCCAGCCCAGCCTCCCAGCCCACTCTAGGTGGAGACCCCGCCTTCCAGTCCATGCTCCAAGGGGAGCCCTTCGGCCAGAGACACAGGGTAGGGCTGCAGCAGACAGAACAGGGACTATACCTGGCCCAGGTCCAGGGTGACGTTGACCTCGTTGTACTCTAGGCCCCGGGACAATGGTGGGCTCTGCCACCAGCGCTCCGTGCCGTCAATGGCGTTGCTCACGGGGTGAGCCCTGTTGCTGCTGGCAGCCGTGCAGATGTCGCAGTACTGGCCCTGTGGGGGAGAGGGGGTCAGGTGGCCAAGGCGTGCTGTGACCTTTTGCCTCTCTGGTCATTCCCACCCCTGCCCACGGGGCCCACCCCTAGCCTGCGGAGCCTTGTCTGCCGTTCACTCTTTCATTTGGCAAACACACACTGGGTGCCAACACAGCTCATGTGAGAGACGATCACACCTGCCATAGAGGAAACAGGAGAGTGGGCGGGGGAGGGGCACCCAGTGCAGGTGGAGAAATCACAGTAGGCCTCCTTGAGGAGGCGGCATCTGAGTCCTACACCATAAAAGAGGGTATGCTCCAGGAAGAAGGGCTGGCTGTGCAAAGGCCCTGGGGCAGGAAGAGCAAACTAGAAGTAAACAGCAAGAAGGCCAGTGCAACTGGAGCTGAAGGGCAAAGGGCTGGCTAAGGGGCAAGTCACATGTCATTTCCCCCACAAAGCTGGCCACTGCAGGGGGCTTTAGAAGGTCTGGCACAGGATGGGGCCCAGTGGGAACCTAAAGAGGGAGGAAGGTAGGGCTACAGTCAGAAGGCCCAGGCCCAGTGTGTGCTCCTCCCCACCTCTACCATCCCATCCCTCAAACCTCCCTGCCAGGCTCTCACCCAGAGCCATGGAGCAGGGTCTCTAGGGAGGCAGCCTGTGGGGAGGCCCCAGAGGGCAGGCACGTGGGCAGCCGGCAGACGAGGCCGGGACCTGCTGGCTCTGCCATTTCCGAGCTCTGGGACCCGGCCAGATCCCAGCAGCGGCTGAGTCTCACTGCCCTGTCTGAAGAGTGGGCGTAATGCTGGCACCTGCTGCAGCCACTGCAGGATTAATGGATCCCATGCGGGGCCTGGCAGCTGCTTCTGTCACGGTCCAGCCACCTGCCGGGGCCCTGTCCTCTGGCGGGGGACACAAGGGCTCCCAGCGCCATCCCGGCCTGCTGTCCCCATGGGGTAGGAGCAGGTGCTGGAAGCCCAGGCTGGGGTAGGGGTCAGTGCTGGGCCCTGGATGCTGGCCCAGTGGAGGCCCAACCCCCCAGCCCAGAGGAAACCAGACCTACTGTCCCTTCGCACACAAAGGCGGCCCTCGGAGACTTGGCACTGATTGACGCCCAGAGAGGCTGCGTCTGGGAAATGTGGCTGCTCCACCCCTCCCAGCCTCCCAGGGGGCCAGATCTCCTCCTAGGAGTTGGGAGCGTGGGAGATGCCCTGTCCCCCCTCCCAGGCCTGGCAGCCTAAGAGCTCCCAGCCTCCACCCAGGCAAGGTGCGCCCCTGCCTCCCCTGGACACACCTGCTCACGGCTTCCACCCTGTGGCCAGGACAGCAAGACCAAGAGGTGGCAGCCTGGGTGCCAAGCAGCAGAACCCTCTGTGTTGGGTGCTTGGGGAGACCCCCCTCTACCCTCTCCCTATGGCCCTGGAACCCTGATCTCCAGATCAGCTGTTACTCCTTAGCAGGGCCCCATTGCGTAGGACCACCCAAGAAGCTGACCTGACACCCCCCACCCCCCACCACTCTGCTTTATTTATTCTGTCACATGAGGCTGTTGGCGATTCTTCATTTACTGCCTCCCTGGGCAGAGGGGACGAGGGGGTAGCGTGCACCTGCCTTGTTTTTATATTTATTTTATTTATTTATCTGGCTGCACCAGGTCTTACTTGTGGCACACTGGATCTTTTTGTTGCAGCATGTGGGATCCAGTTCCCTGACCAGGGATCGAACACAAGCTCCCTACATTGGGAGCACAAAGTTTTAGCCACTGGACCATGAGAGAAGTCCCCCTGCCTTGCTCTTAACTGCATCCCTGAGGTCATGACCCAGAGCTGCCACACAGAGGAGCAGGAGCAATGGGCAGGACACCCAAAAGAAGGGCACCATCTGTACAAGCCATACCACCAGCTCACATGGAGGAACCCAGGCTCCGGGTCCCAGACTGTGAGAGCTCCCAGAGGGTGGGCTCAGAGACGATCATGGGAAACACGGAGCACATGTGTGCAAGCTGTCTGGGGCCTGGTGGGGCTCTCAGAGGAGGTGGGTAGGGCCGTCTGGCTGGGGTGGTGGGCCTTCCAAAGAAGACTGCCTTGGTCAAAGGAGACAACGGAAATGTCTGCTCAGGTCCACCCAGAGAGTCGGGGCCACAGCAGGGCCGCCTGACGTGGGCGCACAGTGGATGGAGCCGGGGGTGGAGGGGTGGGGAAACGAGGTTCCCTCCGCCCCTCCGCTGCAGAGGGTCCTGCTGGGAACAGAACAAGGAAGCAAGGAGCAGTGATAAGGACTTCCCCTCCCAGTGAGTCACCATGCTGGCAGCTGAGCCCCCGACTTCCCCTGCAGTGCTGGGGCCAGCCCAGAATATCTCACGTGCCCACCTGAAGTCACAGGGCCAGATCCCCAAGTTACCCTCTGCCTGCCCCAGCTGCCCACAGGACTGCCTCGACCCAATGTACAGCAGGGCTCATCCTGTGCCCTGGGTGGCATGCCCCCAGCCAGCTTCTGCCCCATTTCCTCCAGGGGACCCCAGAAACTGCTGGCTTGCAGCTGTGGACCATGTGACCCTCCTGACCCACCCACAAAATTGGGTTCTTAGGATGGAGAGGTGGGCCTGGTCACTTAGCTCCAGAAGGTGCTTGCAGACAAGGCCCTTTACCAACCCAATAAGAGGCAAGGGTGGTAAGGAGACCTCGTCCCCTAAGAGGACGGGGAAGCAGGTCCGGTGACTCGACCACGGCTGGCCATCAGTGTTTCTGGCCATGCTGGCAGCCTCCAAACAGGGGTGCCATAGCTGAGCACTGCAGACTTTTAAAGTGAAGCCTCAGTCCTAACCTGCTAGACTGGGAGTGCAGGACTCAAGTTTTGCTCAGGGCCCTTGCCTGCAACGCCACGGCCACGGCCACTTGCCAAGCGGTCACTGTGTGACAGACTGCCTCCCAGGCCCCTTAGGCAGGCCAAGCTCACGGCTTCAGGTGAGGCGGCCCTCGTGATGTACCCATTTTATAGATGAGGAGCCTGAGACTGGGATAGGAGGAAGCCATACAGCTAAGGAGAGGGCCTTGGGCACAGGCCACCAGCTCCTGGGCTGCTCCTTTACACACTGTGCTGCTGCTAAGTCGCTTTAGTCGTGTCCGACTCTGTGCGACCCCATAGACGGCAGTCCACCAGGCTCCCCCGTCCCTGGGATTCTCCAGGCAAGAACACTGGAGTGGGTTGCCATTTCCTTCTCCAATGCATGAAAGTGAAAAGTGAAAGTGAAGTCGCTTAGTCGTGTGCAACTCTTAGCAGCCTACCAGGCTCCTCCATCCATGGGATTTCCCAGGCAAGAGTACTGAAGTGGGGTGCCATTGCCTTCTCCGTAAACACTGTGAGGAGGTAATAAGCAGCCCTTCCTCAACGGCCTGGGCAGGCAGCACAGGTGGGCAGGGGGAGGTGGCCTGGAGCCTGAGCTGATTAGCTGTGAAATCTCCGGGGAGCATCTGGGGGCGGGCACTTAGCCAGGCCCTCTGGGCAGCTTTGGAGCCCCCCACAAGCTCCTCCTCTTGACCTGGCCCCTCTGATGTCACCCAGAGACATTAAGGGCCCAGGGTAGGGGTCCAGGTGGCCCCGCTCACCCTAGCCAGATCCTGGTCTGCTTTGGGGCTTTACAGGCCTCAGTTTCCCCACCTGAAACGTGGGCTTGAGACCTCCCCCTCAGCTGGGCAGGGCTTGCAGGAGAGCATGAGTCCAGAAAGGTGTGTTCAGGAGCCCAAGGGAAGTGACACTCTGTCCCAGACAACACTGCCGCACCAGGGCCCCCTCTCACTTCTATCCACCCCCATGGGGTTGAGGGGGGGCAAGGGGAGTGGGCAGGCAGGCCCTGTAAAGGGGCCCCAGCAGTACCTCCCTCATTCATCACCCCATCACGGCTCCTCCCTCCCCCAGTCTCTCCTACCAGGAAGGTGGCAGCAAGTCCCTGGAGGCTGAGGCTCAGGTTACAACAGCCTTGGGGCCCCCAGACTCTCCCTAAGGTAGGACAGGGATGGGAGGATGGGCCCTGCATGGAGTGTCAGGGAACCTCCAGAGCAGGCCCTACTCCGCCCCCAGGCAGAGAGATGCCCCGATTACACCTCCGAGCTCTCATCCCCAGTTAAAAACCCCTCTGTCTGTCCCCCTCCAACCTCGAGGGTCCGACCGACTCCCTAGAAACCCCCGCGGGGACAGCTTCAACCCTCCAGCCGGAGTTAGCACTCCTGTGTCTGGCCCTTCCGCCCCCATCCCTGGCCCATCCCGTCGCCAGCAGGTTCCAGCCTGTCCCGGAGGAAGGCGGAGCGGACGGCCCCCTCCCCACAGGCAGCCGGCCACGGAAGCCAAGTCCCGCCCTCGCCGGGATCCCAGGACTCGGGGCCGCCAGGGACCAGGCACCAGCCCCTCCCGTCCAGCTCGTCACCGCTGCCGAACTCGACCGGTGCCGGCCGCGCCCGGGTCGGTTGCGTGCCGCCTTCCCGGCGGGAAGCGCACTTCTCTGGCTGAACCCGAAGGGCCGAGATGGGGTCCCTTCCGTCCCCCGAAATGCAGAACTGGGGCGTTGGGACGGGCGGCGGCCGCGGTCCGTACCTGGGCTCTTCGCCTAGTAGGGC
>NW_011494739.1:7660797-7664119 GCF_000754665.1 Bison bison bison
TGGGAATGCTGCGCCCAGGCGGCCCCGGGGCGTGGCTCCCGGTTCCTGGCGGCCCCCTGCACCCTCCAGCACCGCGGCCCCGGACGCGCCGGCCCGCTCCTCTCGGTCCAGCGGATCCGCTCTTTGTTTCCCTAACTTCGGGCACCTCTAGGCGCCCGAGGGTCCCCGGCGGTCCCGGGTTCGGCGCCGCTCGCCTCGGGTCCAGTCCGGGCCCAGCCCGTCCCCACCCGCGACCCCAGAACCCGCAGAGCGACTCGAGTGACCGCAGCCAGGGAGCCCAAACGCGGAGTCCCTGGGATTGAGATGTGAAACCCGGAGCGCAGCGCATCCTGGCCGCCTCTCGCCGGCTGGTTTTCGGTGTTTTGCGCATGGTACTGGCCCCCATTCTGCCTCATCCAGCAGGTGTGCAGGAAGGTGCACTCTGCCGGCTGTGAATGGCGGTGGGTAGTGGCCCCGGAGACAATCCGATCTGCAGAGGGAGAGGGAGACCCCTCATTGCGGACTCCGTGTTCCCTTGCGAGGGGCCAGGTCAGATTCAACCCCACCTGACTCCTGCCTGCGCAGGGTTTGGTTTAAAAATTCTCTAAAACGGGGAAGTGGGGCCCTCTGCAGTGAAGGGAGGATACTCAGAGCCCCGTAGGTGCCAGGAAGACTGGCTGCAAAGGAGGGCATCTATTGAGCACCTGCTGTGTGAAGGGGGTCCAAGTGTGAGCTCACCCTGGTGCCACCGTCTCTGTCTGCTAGTGGAACCCTCAGGCTCAGGGCAGGTGCTCAAGGACACTGGGGAAATGGGGCTGGAAGAGACGCCAAGCTCAGGACTGTGTCTCAGGATTGTGTCCCAGCTGTTTTTGCGTTTGGGTGGCTTCGGCCACTGGGTCTCCTCCCCTCCTTCAGCTCCTGGCCCACATCCGCCTCAAGGGAAGCCCTGATGGGGCTGGCGCAGCTGCTGGGCTGGCAGGGCCCCCAGTCTATGAGCTAGGCCAGCTGGGTGTCTGTCCCACGTGGGACCCCCTGGACAGTCCTGGGGAGTTGAGTAAGTGTGTGGGGTGGCAGCCAGCTGGTCCTGGCGGGTCCTGCCCCAGTAGTTGTTCCCGGAAGGTCACACCACTGGTCACATCTTTCTGGCTGTCCCTGGCCTTCTGCAAATCCTGAATCCCAGGGGCTGGACGGCAGCTTCTCTGCAGAGTTGAGACAGGCAGGCAGTGTGGGCTGGCTCCCTCCTCCCCTCTCTCTCCTTTCCCTTCTTCTTTCTCATCTCCCTCTGCTCCCAGGCTATTCTGTAACTCCACCTGGGGGAGGGGGAGAAGAGGTTGTTCCTCCCCAGAGGCCCTCTGAGTTGGAGAGGGCCTGGCCTAGATGGGGGAGGGGCAGGTGGACAGGAAGGAATCCAGAGTCCTGGTGCCTTGACAGGCCAGCTCACTGGCTAATTTATGACCCCTTGAGAGGAGAGCTGCCTCTGGGCAAGTAGCAGGGTTTCCAGATGGGGGATTTGACCTGTCCTCGCCCCGCCCTCCCTACTGCCCAGAGGTGCCCCCATAACACACATCACAGCAGTGCGCTCTGGCCCTGGCACTGTCACCCCCTTAGCTCTGGTGGCCTGGCATCCTGGGGGCTGGAGCTGGGAACCCTCCACCCAGGCTGCCCCCCATGTCAGCTTCTCAACACCCATGGAGGGGCCCGGGGACAGAGGTGAGAGGTAGGAGCCCTCTGAGCCTCCCAGAGATCAGGCCACCGCTGTCCAGAGGGCACAGAGCAGACGGGAGGGAGGGCCGCCGCCTGAGAATGCGCTGAGTCAGCCGGGCCAGCATGCAGAGGGTTAATCGCGGGCTAGCGGCTTCCGGAGACAGCTGCCCTGAGCAACTGGTGGCCTGGGCCTGGGGGGGAGGGGGGAGGCGCATTGCCTGGTAAAGTGGGCAGAGGGCAATGTGGCGGAAGGAGCTGAGTGAGATGCCCGCTTGGCCCCCACCCTGTGCCCGCTTAGGTGCCCCAGCTGGAGCAGGGCAGGGGAGGGAGGCCCATCTCTGCCCACCTTCATGCCTGATGCCTGAGGCACATTTCCAGCAAGTCATTTTCAGCTGGCCCAGCAAGGGTGTCCAGTCTTGCTCTGACTCCTGGGTCACCCAGCCACCTTTCCTACTTAGGAATTGGGAAACTGAGGGTCAGTTTCCAAGGCCCAGGGGTCAGTCAGGAGCATGTGGTTAGCAAGGGAGAGAAGAAGATGGACTGGCATTCATTTTCTCTTCCCAGATGTATTGGGCAACTTTGGGGTACAGGTCTGTAATGCAGTGCCCTCCACCCCCAAACAGGCTGCTTTAGCCTTCTGTCCTAAGTTCACAGGAGAGGGACACCAAGTCCTGGGAGGTGGGTGGTGGGTGAAGGCAGCTCACGGGAAGGGGTGTGGAGGCAATCTGACCCCCTCTGTCCTGCTAGGCTCTGACCATGTCCCATGAGGAGGACCCCACACCCAGAGTCCCCCCACCCAGCCCCACAGTAACTGGAGCCCCGGGACCTGTGGGAGGTCAGATACAAGTGGGGAAGAGGTGCTTCTGAACCCAGGTAGGGGGTCCAGCCAATCCCCCCACACCGAGCCCTGGGATAAGACCCCTGCAGTGGGGCCCGGGCCAGGGGAGTCCACCCTCAAGACTGCGCCCCCCCCACCTTGATGTCATGCCCAGGAGCCCTGCTCAGCCCCATCTGCAGGGTAGCTGTGGGGACCACAGGCCAGGCCACATGGGCACACCTGCCGTAGCCCGAGCTGAGTCCTAACCACGACCATAACTCCCCGGGAGCAGCTGCGAGGGGCACCCCTCATTACACTCAGCCGCATCATCACATCACAGTCGGTAACAGATGACTGTGCCGACCTTGACTGCTGTCCTGGATCCCAGCTCTCACCCGGGCACTGCTCCTCCAGTGGGGGAGGAGAAACTGCAGTGCCCCATGGGGAGGAGGAAGCTGAGCTCTCTGCTTCTCGCTGGGAGTGTGTCTCCCTTTGGCAGGAAGAGGTTTCAGGAGAAGCTAGGCTGTGGTTTGGAATATTCCCTGCTCCAGGGCTGCCCTGATGCCTTCTGGGGAGCCCAGCTGGCCAAAACATGTACCCCGTCCATCCAGGCTGGCTGTGGGGCAGGCAGCAAGGCTGATGCTGGCTGGCTGCTGCTGGCAGCCCTGGTCCAGCCCAGGCCTGGGGGGTAGGATGCAGACCAGCTGAGGGAAGGCCTCATTCAGTTCAGTTCAGTTCAGTTCAGTCGCTCAGTCGTGTCCAACTCTTTGCGACCCATGAATCACAGCACGCCAGGCCTCCCTGTCCATCACCAACTCCCGG
>NW_011494739.1:7664219-7664485 GCF_000754665.1 Bison bison bison
TGATCTTCATTTTCTGAATGTTGAGCTTTAAGCCAACTTTTTCACTCTCCTCTTTCACTTTCATCAAGAGGCTTTTTAGTTCCTCTTCACTTTCTGCCATAAGGGTGGTGTCATCTGCATATCTGAGATTATTAACATTTCTCCCAGCAATCTTGATTCCAGCTTGTACTTCAGCCAGTCCAGCATTTCTCATGATGTACTCTGCATGGAAGTTAAATAAGCAGGGTGACAATATACAGCCTTGACATACTCCTTTTCCTATTTGG
>NW_011494739.1:7665517-7667554 GCF_000754665.1 Bison bison bison
TTGGCATAGTCAATAAAGCAGAAATAGATGTTTTTCTGGAACTCTCTTGCTTTTTCCATGATCCAGCGGATGTTGGCAATTTGATCTCTGGTTCCTCTGCCTTTTGTAAAACCAGCTTGAACATCAGGAAGTTCACGGTTCACATATTGTCATCATTAGGAGGTTGTAAAGGGTTGTAAAGCCAGCAGGTCTGGGGCTGAGAGAGCTCCCTGGCCTCTGGGCCATTGCTCAGTCCAGAGCCCTCCCTGGCCGTGGGCTGGCACAGTCCACTGGGAGGGCAGAGGACAGGCCAGATGACCTGAAAGGGCACCAGAAGGGTGGGGCCGGGCTGGAGTCCCCTCATTCCCAGCTGAGGAGGGCCCGGGGACAGGTCCCTGGATGCCCCTGATGGACTGGTGTCTCCTGCCTGTGACCCCAGCTGGGCCGCCTTCGGGCTCCCCCAGGCCTCCAGGGCATGGGCTCTGGGAAACCTCTGAGGCCACCAGGCTTTGGGTTGACCCCAGCAAGGAGCAGATGGTTTTGACCCCTGTGCTGCCCAGCCAAGGGCCTTCCTCCAGGAGCATTCTGTCCCTGGAGCTCTGGAGGGTCCACCTCTGCCTGCTCTGTGCCCAGCCTACAGGCCACAGTCCCCAGAGTGCCCATGAAGGCCAGACCCTCGGGCATCCTGGTGGGCAATTTGTACCTCGGAGGGGGTCCAGACAGGCTCACATGTGCCCAGTGCCATGGGCTGGGCTGGCCAGCCCCCAGGTCCAGGGCTCTACACAGAAGTTCCCCAAAGCTCCTGTCTCCCACTCAGCTCACCTCCTTCCGGACTGGTGTCCTAGATGGGCAGGCCTGGCTTTCTAGAAGGCACACACATCCAGGATGCTCAGAAATGTGAGGCTTTGTGACTCCACATAGGCTGGTCAGTGTGCTGTCCATGAGCAGACAGCCTGGATCAGGCAGGAGTCCAGAGTCCGGGGTTTGGCTTGTACATCCCCTCCTGTGGCCTCAGTGTCTCCAGATGAGTGTAGGGGAGCCCCCACCCTGCTGACATAGGGGCACCAGGCTTTGTGAAGGATGCCACAAGCTGGAGGAATCAGACCAGTCACCTTATGGACTGGAACCTTTATGATCACAGCTATGGGTGCCGGCTGCCTGCTGGGCTGGGCCCCTGGCTGGCACTCGCGCCTCATCCTGTCTCCCTCCTCCCAAGCCATACTGGCTTTTTTTTTTTTTTCATACTGGCTTTTGTTTATCTTAGGATAAAAGCCAGACCCCTCACTGCAGCCCCCAGGCCCCAAGGAGCCTCCCAGCTATGCGCTGCCTGTCTGGGCAGTCAGGCTGAGCCTCCAGCCTTCCCAACCCCTCTATCTCGTGGAACTTTGGCCTTATTCCCTCCACCCAGGACACAACAGAGACCCTGCCCCTTCGTCTGCTCTCTTGGGCCCCTAGTGGGTCAGACAGGTATGCACCTGCCCTGCTTTCTCATATTCAGTTCAATCACACCTATGTCTTGCCTGTCCTTCTTGCCATATCCCCAGGCCTGGTGAAGAGGAGGTGCCTAGGGAGTGCCCACCACATGAAGGGCAGCCTCTTGGGTTTACCCTGTCACAGGTCCTTCTAGCCTGTGCAGGACCCTACGACTTGGGCCTCTGGTTCCCCAGAAGAAGCCCACTGCTGTACTCTGGGGACCCCTTCCCAGCCCAGGGTCTGTGAGCTGGAAGGAGAGGCAGGGCCTGCTGAGAGGAAGGAGCTGCCGTCTGAGATAGCCCCCATGTTGGCATCCTTGCACGATATCTCTCCCACCATGGCTCACCAGACGCCCCCCTGACCCAGCCCTGGGCTTGAGGAGCAACCCTCAGCCACAAATCTCCCACCCCAGCCCCAGGGGAGTGGTGGGCTGAGTTGGGGGGGCCCTAGGAACCCCTGAGGAGGGGGCCCGGACCTCCCTGGAGAGCCAATCAAATCCAGAGGGCAAAGGGAGGGGCTGGTTCAGAAGTGAGGTTGCTCTTCGGACCCCAGGCCCAGGTACCTCCCTCAATGGGGCACCTCCCA
>NW_011494739.1:7667654-7669294 GCF_000754665.1 Bison bison bison
CAGCACCTTCCTGGGGTGTAAAGTTGGGGGTCCAGGGCTCCTGCTCCCAGATCTGTGGGGAGCAGTGGGTTGACCCCAGAAGGCTTACATCAGTCTCTGTATCCCCCACACAGGACGGCAGCATCCACATCAGACACCCACGGGGCCAACCTGTCTGCAGTGTTATTATTTACTCCATTTGGCCTTTGGCTCCTGGGACTCCCCCACGCCCATGCTCACCACCTTCCTGCTCTGTACTGTGGACTGGGCAGCCCTGGGGGAAGCAGGTGAGGGGCAGGGGGTCCCCAGCACAGAAGGAGGGGGTGGCACGTAGGGACCTGGGTTGTCCCTGACCCCCCCTCCCTCTCAGGACTGACCTGCAGCAGGCCCTTCCCCCCAGGTCCCTGGGGGCCTGGCCGAGCTCCAGTTCCCGCGGGGTGAGGGCTCTGCAGCTCCTCCAGGAGGTGCCCACAGGCGGCCTTATATGGCCAGAAGGCCTTGCTGCCCAGGAGGAATCTGATCCCACGGGAAGGGCAGGGATGTGGGGCTGAGCCCCAGGCTGGGCCAGGCAGGGCCAAGGGGAGTGGTTTGAATGGCCCTAGTCTCCTGGCCCACAGCCCCCTAAAAGCAGCCAGATAAGCCCGACCCCCTTGCCAACTTTGGGACGTCTGGTTGGGGGCCCTGTGACAAACCCTGGGGGTCTGCCATCCTGGCAAGAGCTGCAAGATTTGAGGCCAGCCGCCCCACCCCGACAGTACCACCCAAACCATACCAGGTACAGCCTGCGAGGGTCTGGGGCCTGCAGCCTGGCTCTGGCCTTGACTGGCTAGGTCACTGGCCCTCAGTAAGTTGCCTCCTTCCCTGGGCAGGCCCAGCCTGGCATCAGTGCCCTCCCCAGAGTGGCACGAGGGTCCCCACACCGCATCTGGACACCTGCTGGGATTCAACCTCCCTGCCCAGCCTCCCCGCCTCCCTCCCAGCCCATCATCCCTCCCTCCATCACCCCCACCTCTCTCTGTCCCAACTCTCTCCTTCTCTGGGTTTCTCACTCTGGCTACCCTCTCTCTCTGCCTCTGTCTCCCTGCCTCTGTCTGTCTCTCCTTTTCTGTGTGTCTCTTGGTGTCCCTCTTCCTCCCACCTGCTGCCCTCCATCTGCTGAGCTCCACTACTCTGGGCAGCCCTAGCCCCTCCCCCAAAGATTGGCAGCAGCAGCGGTGACATAGGCTCCTCCTGCCCTCTGGCCCGTCTGCCACCTGGAAGCTCTGGCCGTGGGGGCCTGGTGGGCCTTGCCAGCAGGGCTGGGGAGTGGGCCAGCCTATGAGGACGCAGCTTCCCTGGGAGCTGCCACATGGCCCTGGGACACAGCAAGTAGAGGTGGAGTCCACCTTTCCAGGGGCACCAGCGTCCACTGCCTGCACGTTGGGGCTGCGGCCAGGAGAGGCCCCAGACCATGCGCAGTGCAGCCGCTCAGTCGTGTCCGACTCTTTAGGACCCCATGAATCGCAGCACGCCAGGCCTCCCTGTCCATCACCAACTCCTGGAATTCACCCAGACTCATGTCCATTGAGTCAGTGATGCCATCCAGCCATCTCATCCTCTGTTGTCCCCTTCTCCTCCTGCCCCCAATCCCTCCCAGCATCAGAGTCTTTTCCAATGAGTCA
>NW_011494739.1:7669973-7670502 GCF_000754665.1 Bison bison bison
AGAGTCTGTTGTTCCATGTCCAGTTCTAACTGTTGCTTCCTGACCTGCATACAGATTTCTCAAGAGGCAGGTCAGGTGGTCTGGTATTCCCATCTCTTTCAGAATTTTCCACAGTTGATTGTGATCCACACAGTCAAAGGCTTTGGCATAGTCAATAAAGCAGAAATAGATGTTTTTCTGGAACTCTCTTGCTTTTTCCATGATCCAGCGGATGTTGGCAATTTGATCTCTGGTTCCTCTGCCTTTTCTAAAACCAGCTTGAACATCAGGAAGTTCATGGTTCACGTATTGCTGAAGCCTGGCTTGGAGAATTTTTAGCATTACTTTACTAGCGTGTGAGATGAGTGCAATTGTGGGGTAGTTTGAGCATTCTTTGGCATTGCCTTTCTTTGGGATTGGAATGAAAACTGACCTTTTCCAGTCCTGTGGCCACTGCTGAGTTTTCCAAATTTGCTGGCATATTGAGTGCAGCACTTTCACAGCATCATCTTTTAGGATTTGAAATGGCTCAACTGGAATTCCATCACCT
>NW_011494739.1:7670602-7673008 GCF_000754665.1 Bison bison bison
GAATTCCATCACCTCCACTAGCTTTGTTCGTAGTGATGCTTTCTAAGGCCCACTTGACTTTACATTCCAGGATGTCTGGCTCTAGGTCAGTGATCACATCATCGTGATTATCTAGGTCATGAAGATCTTTTTTGTACTGTTCTTTTGTGTATTCTTGCCACCTCTTCTTAATATCTTCTGCTTCTGTTAGGTCCATACCATTTCTGTCCTTTATTGAGCCCATCTTTGCATGAAATGTTCCCTTGGTATCTCTAATTTTCTTGAAGAGATCTCTAGTCTTTCCCATTCTGTTGTTTTCCTCTATTTCTTTGCATTGATCGCTGAGGAAGGCTTTCTTATCTCTTTTTGCTGTTCTTTGGAATTCTGCATTCAGATGCTTATATCTTTCCTTTTCTCCTTTGCTTTTCGCTTCTCTTCTTTCCACAGCTATTTGTAAGGCCTCCCCAGGCAGCCATTTTGCTTTTTTGCATTTCTTTTCCATGGGGATGGTCTTGATCCCTGTCTCCTGTACAATGTCATGAACCTCATTCCATAGTTCATCAGGCACTCTATGTATCAGATCTAGGCCCTTAAATCTATTTCTCACTTCCACTGTATAGTCATAAGGGATTTGATTTGGGTCCTACCTGAATGGTCTAGACCATGGGCAGGGAGGGACAAGTGGTGACAGGGCCCCACTGTGCTCGGCGCAGCCGTTCCTGGGCCAGTTGGGGAGGCAGGGACTCTTGTCACCCTGCTGACCAGGTGAGCAGAGGGGGCAGGGCTGGCCCTGACCACCCCCTGTGTCTCCCCATACGAAAGAAAGAGGAGGATGGTGTGGGGGCCAGCCCCTGCCATGGGCCTGCATCTTGCCCGCAGGCTCTTGGGGAAAGCTGTCTCAGGCAGTGCAGTGACCCAGGAAGGGGGCCTGAGACAACACGTTGAGAGGTCGACAGCTGTCTGTCTGTCCAGGATATGCTCTGGGCAAGGGCTGCCTGGCTTCCCAGGCCAAGGAAGGGGAGGAGGCCTGCGGCAGCACTTAGCTAGTCCGTCCTCTGCAATCCAAATGGGCACGTGCCCTGGGCTGGCAGAAACCCGTGACATCTCCTCCCAGGAGGGGCCGGGCACAGCCCTTGGGAGCCCTGACTTGGATGCTGCCCAGGGACTGCAACCCACCCACCCTGAGGCCCCCGGCTGTGACTGTAACAAGGGGTCCCTCCTCTGTCTGTAACCTCAGGTGGCTTTTAAGAGGCAGGTTGCCCTGTCGTTCCTGTCTTCGGAACCCCGCACAGCCTCCAAGGTCCTTGAGCAGCCCCCCACCCCCTCAGAGCCCACAGCGTCCAGCCTCACTGGCCTCCACACAAATGCTAAGTGCTCCTTTGCACCACAGGACCTTTGCACAAACCACACCTTCCACCAGAAATCTCCCACCCCGCTCTCAGTCCACCCTACAGACCCCAGCTCCAGGGTACATTCCCCCTTTCTTCCTCCAACAACTATGTAATATTTTGATTTATTACATTTCACCTTATTATTTTGTTATTTAGTGTCCTGAGTCCTGTGCTGAGCAAGTGCTGGGCAGTCATGGCTGGATGCTGGGACACCTGTGCCCCATTGCCTTCACATTGGCCTGGAGGCCTGGGATAGGGGCAGGCAGGTCAGAGGGGAGAGGGCTTGGCGCCCAGGCCTCTGTTCCTCTTGTGCAGCAGCCACAGTGCATAGTAAAAACACCGACAGCAACAAGTGTGGGCAAAGATTTGGGGAGTCGGGGCACCCGCACTGCTGGTGGGGATGCAGATGGTGTGGGTGTGGAACAGTCTTGTGCTTCCTGAAAGGTGAAACACAGTGTCCCCGTGGGTCCACACCTCCACTCCCGGGGATGGGTCCATGTGAATCCCCTCCAAGAATGTTTGTGGCAGCCCTTTCTGTAACAGTTGCAGAGGGGAACCAGCCCAGATGCCATCAGCGTGTGAGCAGAAGGGAGGTGGTCCGGGCACCGGGCAGGTCCACGCCTGTCACAACACCGAGCCTGGGACTCAGGCTCTTTGAAGAAGCTGCTGGAAGCAGGGGCTGGCAGCTGGGGCGCACCTGGGCCGCTGGCCTCTCCCAGGTGGACAGGGAGGCGCGGCTTAGCCGGTGCCGAAAGGTGGAGATGGCAGAGGCTGAGTCACCTCTGGGTGCCGGGCCACCCACAGCCACACAGCCCCCACGCTCGCCAGCTGGCCCCGTGCATCCCGTGAGCATGGGAGAGGTGCAGGTTTGTGTTTAGGGCTGTGGGGAACCAAGACACTCAACCCTAAACAGCAGACTGACTCACCCTGACTCACCCTGTCTTCCTTGAGCACACACGGGGCCCTTGGTCACACGCAGGGCTTGTGCCTGAGGCTTGAGCCTCAGGGCCTGACTGCGAACCCCCCCCCCCCCCAG
>NW_011494739.1:7673108-7680311 GCF_000754665.1 Bison bison bison
CAGGGCCACCAGAGCTTCAGGTGCAAGTGACACCCCAACCAAGCCCATCTCCTGTCACCCCAACTTCATAAAAGGAGGGCATGAGACCATGGAAGGGGTGGGGGGCATAGGGGAACCTGCAGTTGGACCCCCATCTGCCCGCCCAAGGCTCTGTCCTGCCGGCAGCTCAGGAGGTCCCCTCCAGGACCCCCGCGGGGCCTCTGCTGCAGGGAGAGGTAGGGTGGTGGGTGGGGCTCAGCTCAGGCCTCTGTTTGCCCCAAGTTTCAACATTTACAGAACATTCGTCCTGGGCTCTTCTGGGGAGGTATTTCCTACAGGAATGTAAACATTCGAGACTTGGAAGGCTCGTGCCGGGCACGGCGCTGGTGGGTCTCCTGGGAGCTGGTCTTCATCTTGGGGTGGGGGGTGGTTCTGGGAGTCCGTTCCTGGCCTCCCCAGTGGGTGGGAACTGAGAGTCACCCCTCCTTGGGAGCCTGGTCTCCTATGGCCTCCATGCTCCATCTGGGGCTTGCTGTTGTGACCTCAGGTCAGAGGCACGACCTCTCTGGGCCCACCGAGCCAATGGCATTGATTCTGTTTTCTCGCCTTATCTTTGGCCCCAGCCCCTCAGCACCACTCACCTAGTGGGGCTTTAGGCAGCAGCCTTTTCTGTGCCATGTGCTGGTAGCTTGGCAGGCCCCTGGTCTGATGGGCACAAAAGTCTGTCTTACAGACAGGAGACAGGGCATAAGAGGGTTCTGTGGACTCTGCCTGTCGCTAGCACCATGATTCTGAGGCTCTGTGCAACCCGGCCTTTTGTTCAGGAGTCAAGAGGCTGCCGGCTAAGTCCTGCCCTTATCTGCAAGGTGCTCAGTCCCTATCCTGCAGGCTTGCTCCTGGCTGGGCCTATGTCCGCATCTCTCTGGGACGCCTGACCCCAATCGTCCTCATTGAGGCCTGTGGCCCCAGCCCCAGGAAGCCAAATGGGGCAGAGCCTCAAGAGGTTGCCTGGGCCTCACAGGAGGCGGGTGCCAGCAGCCTTCAGGCCTCCAGCATCTCCACTGGAATGCTCGGAGCTCCCATCACCTGCCCACCCTGGGAGGAATGTAGCCTGGGCTACTGGGAGCCAGGAGCCCGGGAGGAGGGGTGGTAAGAGGCTTCCCTCCACCTTCTGGAATTCCCCAGGCCTGGCACCAGATCCCAGCCTGCTTCTCCCCACCCCCACCACCGAATGAGCCCCTGGCTCTTCTCTCCACAGGCTGCTGGGCACTAGGGTGACCAGTGGGAAGGGGTGGCACTTTCCATGGCTGGTCCCTGCTTTACAATGTCCCCTCCTCAGAGAGGCCTTCCCTGACCACCTGAGCTATGGCCCCTTTGGAGAGGCCATTGGCCTTCAAAGCCCTAGACCAGGCCCCACTGGCGTTCTGGGCTGGACGCCTCCCTATGGGTCATCCTGGGTGCTGTGGGGTTTCGAGCAGTATCCCTGGTCTCCACCCAATTGTGGCTACAGCAACCTCCCTGCCTCAAGTCAGGACAGCGTACTGCTGTGTATCCTGGGCAGGGTGGGGAAGGAACATTCCCAGATGAGACCCACTGCCCCAGACCTTCCTGAGATGAGATGCTTATTGTCGTCTTCTCCGGGAGAACTGATGCTTTCAAACTGGTGCCGGAGAAGACCATTGAGTCCCCTGAACAGCAAGAAGATCAAACCAGTCAATCCTAAAGGAAATCAACCCTGAATATTCACGGGAAGGACAGATGCTGAAGCTGAAGCTCCAGTACTTTGGCCACCTGATGCAACGATGTGAAGAGACGACTCATTGGAAAAGACCCCGATGCTGGGAAAGATTGAAGGCAGGAGAAGAAGGGGATGACAGAGGATGAGATGGTTGGATAGCATCACTGACTCGATGGACATGAGTTTGAGCAAGCTCTGGGAGATAGTGAAGGACAGGGAAGCTGGAGTGCTGCAGTCCCTGGGGTAGCAAAGGGTCAAACACGACTTAGTGACTGAATAACAACAGGTACAGGAGCTCCCTGGGGACAGGGGTCACCTGTCCTGAACGCTGCAGGGCCCAGGACTCGCCTGGGGCCACAGGACAGCCACCTGCCCTCAGTCATCTGCATGAGGTCATAGTGGGTGGGGGGGCAGAGGCAACTCCTGGCTGGGCCCTGCTGGACATCTTGGGGCCTCAGAGGATTTGCAGAGCTGGGCAGGGAGGGGAGAGCTGGGGATGGGCAGAGCGAGACAAGCCTGGGCTAGGCTCCGCACCAGGGCAGGAATTTGGGTCCCCTCACCCTCCACCTGCGCTCTCCAGGCCCAGCAAGCCTCTGCCTCTGGGCATGTTCCAGCAGCTGCTGACACACTCACTGCCTGGTGCTCAGAGGCTGGGCCCTGCGGGCAGATTATCACCACCAGGGGCCAAGGGAGAGCCTTCCTCTCTAGTCCATTCCAGGCTCCCAGCTGGGTGTCCCCACTGGACAGATGAGGGACCCCCACACCCCTGCTCCGGAGTTAAGCCTCCTTAGGGCTCAGCTTTGGGCTTGGGCATGGGGCAGTGTTGGGGGATTCCTGTCTTCCTGTGCAAGGCCCCGTTCTGGCTGCACTATGTCCCATCCCCCCACCCCAGAGCTCCAGGCTGGGTCAAGCCCTGCCCTGTGCCCTGGTTCTGTAACTCTGGGGGAGCCACTTCCTCTCCCTTGGCCTCAGTTTCCTGCTCTGTACAGTGGGCTCATAATTGCACATCCTCTCAGGGTGGCCATGGGGCCACCTGGGTGGGATCAGAGGTCAGCTTGGGGATAGAACCTGGTGTCCCCCTGGCGGGCCTGGCCCAGGAGTAAAGGTGGGCCTTGCAGCCTTCTTGCTTTGAACCTGAAACTCCACCCAGTTTGGCTGGAATGTCTTGGCCTCTGGCCAGCGTGGTGAGCCTGTGGCGTGTCCACTGGGATGAGCCAGCTGGCTGCTGCGTGCACGCCTGGGGTGGAAGTGCCTCCATTCCTGTCCCTTGGCTCAGCCCTTGTAGCCTGGCCCCGAGGGAGGGGTGGGGCCAGAAGACGAGACATTCCTGGGTGTCTCTGATCTCATAGTGCTCTCTGTTACGTGTCAGTGGGGGTCCAGGTGCCCAGCTTAGGCCCCCACCCCACCTCCAGAATGTCTGTACACGTAACTGATAAAGAGGTCCGTGAAGGCCTCCTGGGAGCCAGGTGGGGAGGGGAGAGGCCCATCCAGATGCTGCCCCAATGCCAGCACAGTCTGCAGCACACTCTGCCTGCGTTTGTGAATGCAGATGTAAAAACCAGGGGGGTGGGGGGTCACTTATGGTCTGTGTTCCTTATCACCACGTGTGGGTTATATCTCAATGAAAAAGTCTAACACAGTAGAATAGTTTGAGCAAACTCTGGGCTTCCCTGGTGGCTCAGAGGATAAAGAATCCATCTGTAATGCAGGAGACCCAGGTTTGATCCCCGGGTTGGGAAGATCCCCTGGAGAAAGAAATGGCAACTCACTCCAGTATTCTTGCCTGGAGAATTCCATGGACAGAGGAGCCTGGTGGGCTACAGTTCCTGGGGTTGCAAAGAGTCAGACACTCTGAGCGGCTAACACACACACTGGAAGATAGTAAAAGACGGAAGCCTGGCATGCTAGTCCATGGACTCGCAGAGTCAGACAGGACTAAGCGACTGAACAACAAATAAAATAGAACGACAAAATAAAATAGAACAGAAAGGGTGACCGGCTGGACGCTCTCAGGCTCCTGGCCCTGACGGCCTGTGAGTACCAGTGCCCAAGGCCCCACACCCCAGGTCACTGAGGTCAGACCTACATGCTGGGGCTGCACACCTGCTGGGACCTCCCTTAAGCTCACAGAGACTAGGGAGACTTAGAGTCAGACGGAACCGCCTGTCTCCTTGAGACCAGAGGACAGTTTGGAGTTGTGGCTGGCGGCGGTGGCACCAGGGCCTGCTGGAGTCCCTCTGAGGCAGGTCTGTGTCCACAGCTGGACCTTCTCCCAGGGAACCAGGGCAGGCAGGACGGGCTGATGGCTGCAACTCCTGGCTAGGTTTGCACGGGGAGAATCCTGTCCCTTGGCCCTGACCTGTGGCTCACCCCGGGCCCGCGCCCAGGCCCGGAAGGAGGGTTTCCTGGTTTCGGGGCTGGTTCCCCTCCACACACAATGCGTGTCAGGCTGCCCGGGCCCCACCCAGCCCAGACACAGCTGCTCTGGGAGGAGCCAGGAGGTGCCCCTCAGCCCCCTGCCCAGGAAGGCTGTGTCCCATGCATCTGAGCTCTGCTTACCTGCCAGGGCTAGGCCCCAGGACAGTGCAGGTGAATGGGCAGTGGATGCTGGACGCGGACACTGGCCAACACCTCTGGCCACCGGCACCCTACTGGGCAGCCTGAATGGGGTCCTGTGTGAGATGCGGGTGGTGAGATGCGGCTTCAAGTCAACCCAGGAGTCAGCTCTACAGCCGTGTAGACCTGGGGTCACGGCATAACAACCCAAATGATGGTGGCGGCGGTGGTGCTGAGGGTGACAGTGACGCTGGTGGTGACAGTGGGGCTGAGGACCGACTGCCGCGTCCACTCTGAGCTCCCCAGGCGTGTTAACCGTTCGGGGTGGTGCTCTTACCACTATCCCCACTTTGCAGCTGGGAGGAGAGACAGCTAAGTGACTGGCCACACAGCTAAGAGGCAGGAGGAGGGTGCAAGGTCAGCCTGTCGTCCTAATGTGATAATGCAAGGTGGGGTGATCTAGAGCACTTTGGGTGCAGGGGGCAGGAAGAGGTGTAGGTTCTGCAGGCCTGGAGGTGCTCAAGGATCCTGATGGGGACCACCCTGCTCAACAGCTGCTGCTCTGAGCCCCTGGGGGCTGCCCCAGGAGGACAGCATCTTCAAGCGCCAGGTCCTCCTGCCCCCAACCCCTTCATCCCACCCAGCCTCTGGCCCTTTCCCAACCTGGAGCCCTCATAGGAAGCTCAGTAAACAAGTCACCCCTTGGCTGGGGGCCAGAGGCCTGAGGGAGATGGCCAGCCCCCTACAGCCAGCAGGAAAACGACTGATGAGCCTCTGTCCTTGAGCCCCGCCCAGGGATGCCTGCAGGGCTAGGCACAGCTCTTGGGCACCCCATAGTGGCTGCTGGGCAGAGTACAGGCAGGGACACCTCTCCTGAGTTCCGACCTCCCTCAGCCTCCAGCCTGAGCAGCTGCCCCCCGACCCCACGCCTGACTTCAGATGACAGGGGCACTGCTGATGGAAGGCCCAGCTGGCTCCCTTCAGGGACCACTCGCTCCTGTCTGTGGGACCTGGGACAGCAGGGTCTCTTCTTATTTTTAAAATTTATTTAAACAGACAAAGCAGTTTCTCAAAGAGGGGCTCATTCATATAGATTTCACTGCCAGGGGGTGGGGTCACAGAACTTCCTTTTGAAGAACTTGGCCTGAGGAACTCTGGCCCCACCCGGAAGAGACTGTGTTGTCTTCTGTGTGTCCATTCGTGTCCTATAGTATTTAAAATATTTTTTATTGTGATAATATAAATAAAACTTACAGCCTTGACCATTAAGTGTGCAGTTCAGTGGTATTAAATACATTCATAATGTTGTGCAGCCATCACCACCATCCATCTCTACAACTTCCTCACCTTGCAGAATGGAGCTGTATGCCCATTAGACACTAACCCCCGCCCCCAGCCCCCGCCGTTGTTATTCGACTCCTCTAGGCACCTTGTGTAACTGGAATTACACTGTACTTGTGACTGGCTTATTTTAGCACAGTTTCTCAAGTTTCATCCATATGCTTGTCACAATTTCCCTCCTTTTTAAAGATGAACAACATTCCACTGTGTGCATAGACCATATCCTGCTTATCCCTTCACCCACCCAGACACGTGGGTTGCTTCCATCATAGACTATTGTGAATAATGCTGCTGTGAACATGGCTGTACAAATCTCTTCAAGACACCGCTTTCTTTTGGGTAAGTAACCTAGAAGTGGAATTGTTGGGTCGTATGGCAGTTCTATTTTTAAGTTTTTGAAAAACCACTGTACTGTTTCCACAGCAGCTATACCATTTTACCTTCTACCAACAATGCACAGGATTTCAATTTCTCCACAGCCTCAACACTTATTTTTTCAAATTCATTGTAGTCATTCTAATGGGTGTGAGTGGATTTTGTTACACGTGCAAGTGAAGCAAACTATGGACAGGACACAGATTAAAAATCCAACTGCCCCTTCTAAAGAGCTGGAAGCAAAAGCACGGTACCAGCGCATGCCCCTTGCACTCAACACTACCAGAGATGGGCAAACCACCTAAGCTCCCCTCCAGCCCAATCCCTGGACCCATTCCTACGCTCACGCCACATAATGGAGCGGACAAGGGAACCTATTACTTGTTTTCACTCCTTCCTACTGCAGCAGGAACCCTGATAAAGCCTTGCCTGAATTTATCTCATCTCATATCAATTTCTATGGACTAGGGAGGACAAGAAAGGCTTCCCAGGTGGTGCTAGTGGTGAAGAATCCACCTGCCAGTGCAGGAGATCCAGGTTCAACCCCTGAGTTGGGAAGATTCCCTGGAGGAGGGCATGGCAGCCCACTCCAGTATTCTTGCCTGGAGAATTCCATGGATAGAAGAGCCTGGAGGGCTACAGTCCATGTGGTCGCAGAGTCCGAAGCAACTTAGTACACATGCATGCAGGGAGGACAAGAACCCTGGTCCATAATACAACCACAAGCATAAACACGTGATGTCCCTGCATGTGCTGGGGGTCCTGGAAAGGGCACACATCTCCAGCTGGCACCAACAGGGAATGATGACCTTCCTACAGGGCACTGGCCTCAGTGACCTGAGGCCCAGCTGCCAGAGCCCAGTGGAAGCAACAGCAAACACACTGCCCACTGGAACACTGGTTTCCAGGTATGAGAAGCCTCAGCCCTGACCAGGCCCAGACATTAAATCCTCCCGGACCTATACAGAAGTTGGCTGTGACTCAAATGGAGCACCGTGAGGACAGGCCGACCAGGATCATTCGCAGTCGCCACAAGGTGAGCAGACACAGCCCTGGAAGAGCCCTCATCTGTGCGACCTCACGGAGACTTGAGTCGGGGAAGTGAGGGGGTACCCAATCTTGGAGGACCGGGCGGGTTTGCCGAGTAAGAGGTATCGGGATTTCCGAGACTCCACTGCCGGGCTCGGCCCTGGGCAGCAGGGGCGGCGGGGGGG
>NW_011494739.1:7680411-7681285 GCF_000754665.1 Bison bison bison
TACAAGCTCTGGAGTCGACCCCCGAGGGGCCCTCTCTCTCATATGAAAGATGAAGTCCCAAGGGGGTGTTTCAGCTGAGATGGCGGGGCACAATCACAGGATTGCGGGACGGGGGGCTCTGGAGTTAGCTCTGCAGCCTGGAGTTTTTCTGTTTTCTTCATTAACAGACTCTCGCACCAGGGACGGGCCTGGCATAGACTGCTCCGGGGAGGATGGAGTGGGACTGATGTGGCGGAAGGATCCTGAGCAGGGCCCAGATAGTGCTGAGCACCCGCCGTGCGGGTCTGACCTGGCTCCGTCACGAGGCGTGGCCAAACTCCTTTCTAGCTCAGACCCGGGTTTCTGGGGCAGTTAAGTTCCATTTTCGGGAGAAGCCCGTCACCCGAGCCCTGCCACTCCTCCTTCAGGACCCCAGGGCTCTCTCTTGCTCTTATAACCAGCGGCGCCCCGTCTGTGTCCATCTTCGCGGTGCTTGGCTTGGCCCTGGGGTAAGACCCCCGGAGCGATCTGTAGCTCCCACGTGCTGACAACCCGGCTCGTGCCAGCACTCCCGCCCCCCCAACTGCGTCGGGGCCTGCCTGGGTGCCCTTGGCACTGGCCGATCCCGGCGGCGGGAAGCGCCCACCGGGGCGAAAACCACCGCTGCGAAGACGCGCCCACCTGCGATCTCGCAAGTTCGCACCAGCAGCCCGCCCAAATCCGTGGGACGCCTGGAAGTTTCCGACCACTGGAAGCGGAAATGCGTCACAGTGACCGGACCGCCCCCTCCTCCGACCCCGCGCAAACTCGCGGCGGGGCGCGGGACCCGGAAGTACTCGCCGAGGCCCCGCCCCTCCCGCCAATAGGCCTGCCGGGGGGAGAGGGGCTTCCTTTC
>NW_011494739.1:7681385-7682631 GCF_000754665.1 Bison bison bison
CTTTCTGCGCTCGAGCTCATCGTGGTGCCATCAGGTGGGCTGCGCGGCCGGCGTCCGGGCAAGGGGGACGGCGCGGAGCCCGAGGTCGGGAGGGAGGATGGCACGAGGTCTGGGACCGGTGCAGGAGAACGGCTTTAGGGCTCGCGGTCGGGGGGTAGGGGGACGGCGCTGGGCCCGGGATCGGGACGGGAACATAGCCTAGCGCGCGGTGGTCGGGGCTGGGCTGGGGAGGGGCGCGCGGACACGGTCCGCCCTCACGAAGCCGCCTTGGGGTCCCGCAGACGCTGGCTCAACATGCAGAACGACGCCGGTGAGTTCGTGGACCTGTATGTGCCGCGGAAATGGTGAGCGTCCCCCTCTCCTGCCCCTAAACCCCCCACACCCAGCCTACATCTCCCCGCTCACTGCGCTTCCCCCGCAGCTCCGCCAGCAACCGTATCACCGGCGCCAAGGCTCACGCGTCCATCCAGATGAACGTGGCCGAGGTGAGCTGGGCGGCCGCAGGGCCTACCCGCTGGGTGAGGGGGGCGAGGTCGGGCGGACTTGCACGTTGATTTCCAAACCTCAAGTTTCGACCCGAAGATGCTTGGGCACCTCTTTATGACTCCTTTTTTCAATTTTTAGGTTGACAAGGTGACGGGCAGGTTTAACGGCCAGTTTAAAACCTACGCTATCTGCGGGGCCATTCGCAGGATGGTGTGTGTCTCGGGGCTTCGCGCTTACCTTGTGGGCTTTTGAACCGGAATAGCGTCCCCCTCGCTGTCCCCAAGCCTGAGCGGGTTTGTTGGCGAAATGGACTGGAGCCTGTTGGCTCAGATTGTGCTGGTTGCCAGCCTCTTCCTGGGGGTGGAAATAGGACGCTCAGGATCCAAAAAAAGGGCCACCCCACCTTGGAAAACCTCGGAGCTTTTCGGTTGTCACAGGGACCTCCTTGAGACCCTGTCCCCCACTGTAGAGTCGACGGTCTGCCTGTTGCTAGCTAGTCTCCACTTGGTCCAACCAGTGGGCAGCTGGGCGGGATTTCTGGCTAGAAGAGCAGCTGGTCCCAACTTGCTTTTTTCCCTAGGGCGAGTCAGATGACTCCATTCTCCGGCTGGCCAAGGCTGATGGCATCGTTTCAAAGTAAGAGGACTGGAGTTTGGGCACTGGGGCCTAGGATGCTTCAGAAACCAGGTTTTAATGTCCTTTTTTGTTCCAGGAACTTCTGACTGAAGAGCATCCCGGACATGGAATACTTGTTATAAAT
>NW_011494739.1:7682731-7685973 GCF_000754665.1 Bison bison bison
GGGGGGGGGTGGGCTCTTCTGGGCTCTGGAGTGTTGGGGGTGATAGCTGAAAGGCAGCCTATGACACGTGTTGCAAAACCCAATTTTTACTTAAAGCACAAATACATTAATTTTTGCAAACAGATCCTTGACACTTGACAGTGAGGTCAGACAGCCACTTAGCACACATTTTAAGCCTATGGTGCCTCCTAGGCACTGAGGGAGTAGCCCCAGCCCCTTGGACACAGGTGTCTGGGGTGACAGTTCAGGCTGAAGTTTAATTCCTTAAATACTGGCTTCACTTGAGTACCACACAGTGGCAGCTCTTGACATTAACAAGGACACAACACACTAAAGGGAAGGTTACAGGGCCTGGTGAATGACTAGTTCTCACTATATAAACACTGTATTGCCATTCTAACATTTGTACCGAAATTCTCAAGATGTGTTCCTCAAAGCTAACTGTAAACCAGCACGTACATTTTGGAAGTTGGTCCCTTCAGGTGCTTGTAACAGAAGTATCCTTGAGACACTGGACACCTTCAAGGATTGCCTGGGGCCTAGCAGCTTCATCTTTCAAGCCCCCTTGGTGCACATCAGAATTTGGGGGTGTCCTGGGGGGAGAACAGGAAAGAGGCACTCGATAAATAAGGTTGGGTACAGAGTTGAGCTTCGGATTCCTTCCTGCAGTCCTCCTGAACCTAAGCAAGTGACCAAGGAAGAAGAGCAGCGAGTGGGGTAGGGCAGCTGTTCTGCACCCCTGCGGGGATCCCTGTGCCCTCCTGGGCTGAGATCTTGCTGAGCTACTGGTGGTGGAATGCGCTGATAAGGGCTGGCATCTCTTCTGCAGAAGGACCAGTCCACATGGACAGGATGCAGTGTGGGGCTACCGCAGCACCCCTCCAGTGAGGTTCTTGGGACAATAGTGGGACGCAGCTTGATGGCCCAGCCGACACGGTCCTTTCTGAGAGCAGCTGGCTGGTGAAGAAGCTCCAGTCCTAGGTCTTCAGTGTTTATGGTGGGGCAGCAAGTGGAAGAACTGGGTAACATGTAGCCTGGTGAGGCAGACGAGCTGGACACAGGCCTGCCCTGGACAACGACCAGCCTTTGGGGTCTGCCTGGTGTGACCACTGCTCTGGCCAAGGTGGCTTTCCCTTCCTGCCTGGGAGGAAGGCAGAGCCTTTACCCTCGTGAGCAGGACAGTTGAAGTGGTCTGTCTTCTTCCCCGCTTGGAAGATCAAGTGTGGTTCAGGTCACATCCTCAGCAGACCTTGTTTAACCAGTTTTTGTTCCCTTAGAAAAAGACCCACAGAACCAAATCCTAAATGATAATAAGTACATCCCCCCCCTCCCCCCGCCACCGCCATATTGCTTAGGAAGATCAAGAACCAGCAATCCAGTCATTCTGAAGGTCCTGGGTGTCATAAGCAAGTGGGGTTTTCTGGTGAGACAGATCCCTGCGTGGTGCAGGCTGGTTCCATGGAGAGGCCAGCTGGGGTACCTGCCACCCGGGCCCTCAGGACTTCACAGTGACGCGATCCTTGAAAAAACAGAGGTCTGAGAGTAAAAAATGAGATCACAACTAACCAGGAGTCTGCCCCCGTTGGCTTAGGCTGATGCAGAGCTCTGCTTGTGGATATGGGGAGGTGGGCAGACACCCCTAGGGGCTGGGCTGAGGGGGTGGGGGGTTCCACAGTGCGGTCTCCACCTCCGAAAACCCCAAATAGCCGAGATTAATGCTCCAATGGGTTAAGTCCAGCAATCCAGCGTCTGCAGTAGGGTCTGGAAACCCAGGCCTCCACGAGACACCAGCGCGGCGGCTCTGACAGCAGCAGAAGGCTGGGTGACGCAGAGGAGAAGCACGGTGGGTAACACCACTGGACGCTGTAGACCAAAGTCCTGGTGCCAGAGCAGTCGTAGGCACAGGAAAATGAGAAGCACTGACAGAGCCCCAGGTCTGTTCAGCAGCACGCAGAAGGGCTCTCAGAAGTACCGTGGCGGTGTGGTGTGCTTAGGACTGGAAGCCAGGGTGTGGAGGCTGGCCGGCTAGAACTGCTGTGTGAGGCGTCTGTAATGAGGTAACACCTGGTTCTCAGGAAGGTACAGAGCGAGCTCCAAGGCCACGAGCACTGTGAACTCAAAGCCGATGAGATCCCGTCGGTTGAACCGAAACCTTTCTTCTAACTTCTGCGTCCAAGAAGAAAGAGGGGTTGAGCCGGGCCGCTCCTCAGGGGCCGGGCCAGGGGTAGGGGCCGGGCCCTCCTCTGAGACCCGGAGGGTTAGGGGCGGGGGCGGCCCGTACTCACGTCGATGAGCTGCTTCACGTCGCTCTTGCGCAGGTCGCTGCTGATCTTGGCGGCCAGCAGGACGCAGGCGCCGGCGCATAGCTTGCGGTTCTGCTTGTTGAGCTTACCCTGCAACACCAGCTTCTCAAAGTACACATAGGCCATAGACACGGTCACGGGCTCCAAGCCACACTCCTCGGACAGGTTCCGCATCTCTCGTTTCAAACTGCGGGTTCACATGGAGCCACGGGCTGTGGGGCTGGGAAGTGGCCACTCCCCGCTTGGGGGGCGTGTCTTTGGGCCCTGGGAATATCGCCATTTCCTCCCGGAGGGCGCGGCCCAGCACAAGGGCCCATAGCTGGGGTGGTCGGGGGCAGCGGCAGGCTGGTCTTGGTCACTGTTCGGCCCACAGCACCCGCACTGTCCACAAACGGACACCACAGAGGACTGGGTCCCTGCCCTCCTGTGGCAGCGAGGGGACCAGTGTGGGGAGGGAAGGGCAGTGCCAAGGCATCGAGGGGGTGTGTGGGCAGCTCATGTGGGGCCTTGACCTCCTACCGATCAGGTGGGGACCGTCAGCGGCCGGCTCAGGGGCTGTGGGCGCTGGTGTGGGGGCCCCCCGCAGGTGTGGGCAGGAATAAGCAGCAGCCAGGGCTCGATAAAGGACAGAAATGGTATGAACCTAACAGAAGCAGAAGATATTAAGAAGAGGTGGCAAGAATACACAAAATAACTGTACAAAAAAGATCTTCAGGACCCAGATAATCACGATGGTGTGATCACTCACCTAGAGCCAGACATCCTGGAATGTGAAGTCAAGTGGGCCTTAGAAAGCATCACTACAAACAAAGCTAGTGGAGGTGATGGAATTCCAGTTGAGCTATTTCAAATCCTGAAAGACGATGCTGTGAAAGTGCTGCACTCAATATGCCAGCAAATTTGGAAAACTCAGCAGTGGCCACAGGACTGGAAAAGGTC
>NW_011494739.1:7686073-7691099 GCF_000754665.1 Bison bison bison
GGAATCTCACACGCTAGTAAAGTAATGCTAAAAATTCTCCAAGCCAGGCTTCAGCAATACGTGAACCATGAACTTCCAGATGTTCAAGCTGGTTTCAGAAAAGGCAAAGGAACCAGAGATCAAATTGCCAACATCTTCTGGATCATTGAAAAAGCAAGAGAGTTCCAGAAAAACATCTATTTTTGCTTTATGGACTATGCCAAAACCTTTGACTGTGTGGATCACAATAAACTGCGGAAAATTCTGAAAGAGATGGGAATACTAGACCACCTGACCTGCCTCTTGAGAAACCTATATATGCAGGTCAGGAAGCAACAGTTAGAACTGGACATGAACAACAGACTGGTTCCAAATAAAGGTGTACATCAAGGCTGTATATTGTCACCCTGCTTATTTAACTTATATGCAGAGTACATCATGAGAAAGACTGGTCTGGAAGAAGCACAAGCTGGAATCAAGATTGCCGGGAGAAATATCAATAATCTCAGATATGCAGATGATACCACCCTCATGGCAGAAAGTGAAGAGGAACTAAAAAGCCTCTTGATGAAAGTGAAAGAGTAAAGTGAAAAAGTTGGCTTAAAGCTCAACATTCAGAAAACGAAGATCATGGCATCTGGTCCCATCACTTCATGGGAAATAGATGGGGAAACAGTGGAAACAGTGTCAGACTAATTTTTGGGGCTCCAAAATCACTGCAGATGGTGACTGCAGCCATGAAATTAAAAGACGCTTACTCCTTGGAAGCAAAGTTATGACCAACCTAGATAGCATATTCAAAAACAGAGACATTACTTTGTCAACAAAGGTCCATCTAGTCAAGGTTATGGTTTTTCCTATGGTCATGTATGGATATGAGAGTTGGACTGTGAAGAAGGCTGAGAGCCGAAGAATTGATGCTTTTGAACTGTGGTGTTGGAGGAGACTCTTTGAGAGTCCTTTGGACTGCAAGGAGATCCAACCAGTCCATCCTAAAGGAGATCAGTCCCGGGTGTTCAATGGAAGGACTGATGCTAAAGCTGAAACTCCAGTTCTTTGGCCACCTCATGCGAAGAGTTGACTCACTGGAAAAGACCCTGATGCTGGGAGGGATTGGGGGCAGGAGGAAAAGGAAACAACAGAGGATGAGATGGCTGGATGGCATTACCGACTCGATGGACATGAGTTTGGGTAAACTCCGAGAGTTGGTGATGGACAGGGAGGCCTGGCATGCTGTGATTCATGGGTCGCAACGAGTCGGACACGACTGAGCGACTGAACTGAACTGAACTGAGGGCGCCTGACCAAGGAGGTGGCAGGGAGCTGCCGGGGTTGGTCGAGCTGGACAGAAGGAGGGTGGGCTTAGGAGAGGGGCCTTGGGTTTCTCAAGCTCAGGACTCCATGGGGGATAGGAGAGAAGGGCTCAGCTGGCTGGGCTGTGGGCACGGGGATGCCACAGGCTTGGGGACAACCGAGGCCTCCTCACCTCCTGATCTTGCTCAGCGTCAGCCTGATGTGGGGGAACTTCTCCCGGAAGGTCTCGTTCATGTCCTTCTTGAGGTCGGAGGGCTTCACGTACTCAATCACCGTCGTCTGCAGCAGAGAAGACCATCCCCATGCAGCTTGGGGGCACCTGCCCAGCCAGGGGAGGCGGCTGCACACCCCTTCAGTGCTGACCCCTCAGCCGCCCCCAGGGGCGACCCCCCTACCATGTAGGACGCGAAGATGAGCACACGCTTGTGCTTGCCGCAGGGCCACTGAGGGTCATCTAGCAGATTGGGGTTGTACTCCAGGGCATCCCCTGCGTCAGCCCCTGCGGGCAGAGGGCAGCCCTGACCCACCACGAGCCCAGAGCTTGGGTCAGCGGTTATGCCGACCCCAGCCTGGGGCAGGTCTGTCAGCGCCAGGGGGCAGCTGGGTGGAAGGTGTCATTGTAGGACAAGGAGAGTGGGGTTCAGGGGCTCCAGGCGTGGTCCTCTCTCCTGGGGCTGGGTGGGACGAAGGGAGTCCTGATGACGAAGGACCCCTGGAGCCATTGGTGAGGGTCCCACTCTCCTGAGAGGTCATGGCCAGCCTGCTCCCCAAGCCTCCTCCCCAAGGACCATGGGCTGGGATGTGACACCTGGGGCCATCTGTCCTGCCCCAGGTCAGGGCCCTTGGCTACCTAGCTCCGAGCCGGCTGGTGCTGCCCTGGGTGGGACGGGTTTGCAGCGGGACCCCAGCAGAGTGCGGGGCACGCTGGGCCGAGGCTGAGGCGCTGGGCCGTGGCTGTCTGGCTTGAGCGTGACCAGGGCATTGGTGGGGTACAGGAACTTGGCGTAAGACACAACCTGGAGAGGCAGGGCGTCAGGCTCAGCCCTGTTGCCCCGTCCAAGACCAGAGATCCAGTGAGCTCCCTCCCGGCTGCCACAGCTCCCACTACCCAGGACTGATGCTGCTCACTCCCTTGGGGGTTCCAGAATGCCCCATCCTTCACTGGGATCTGCAGCTGGAACTTCTGGTCCAGGAGTCCTGAGCCCCTCACCCTCACCACTAGAGCCGATCTTGTCACCCAGCCACCAAACTGGTCTGCACAGGCTTCTTGGCCTCCTCCCACAGCGACCTCACACTTTATAGGATTTCAGTTGAACACATCTTTGAGTCTACTTTCCGGAAGACGTGCATAAGCCCTGTGCTCCCGCTGAGCACGGCGCCAGCTCCCACCTTTCCATCTGCCCCCAGCTCAACACCTTCCAACTGGAAGACCATCTCGGAAGACACAGAAACGCCGCCAGATGGGGGTCTTTGATTCTGGCTGTCCAATCTCAGGGCACTGCAACGCATAGGACGGTACACAGCTGCCACTCTCCACCGCCGACCTCGTGGAGGCTGGGAGCTGAGCCTGAGGCTGGCAGCACTCCCACCTCCATACCCTTGAGCAGGAAATGTCCCAGGTACCCATGTCTAGCAGCACCTCCCAGAGAACCAGGACTCACAGGGCCTTTGGAGCCCCTGAGAAGCTTGAGCAGAAGCTGGTCTGCTGGCCCCTGGATAAAGCTGCGAGGGTGTGGAGCCCCCACTGGGTGGGGGTCAGCCACTCACCTGACTCGCAGGCCTTCTCCATAGGGTAGGACTGAGAAGGCCGCGCACAAGGACCGTCTGGCGCAGATCAGCACGATCCTGCAGGAGGAACGGGTCAGAACAGGGTGGCTGGCATTTCCCAGGAGACCCCTTCCTGCCTGGATTAAGGCTGGGCTTTGTCCCAAGGGTCAGGGGATGCCCAGCTAAGGGGGCCCAGTAGCCAGGGTGGGTCCATCTGGCCGCCCAGCTTTCACCGGTCTTTCTAGGAGTTTCAGGGCATTGTGTCTCGTCCCCTCAGTGAGCGCAGCCCTCCCACATGACGCACAACACTGCAGGCAGGGTGGAAGCCGGAGGCTAGGTCATCCAGGAGAGAACAGGCGGTGCAGGACAGCAGAGGCATGGCCCCAAGGACTGGCTGGCTGAAGGAGCCAGTCCGCAGGCATCCCAGGAGGGCAGGAGCCTAAGAGCATCAGGAAGCCCCAACTTCCAAGTCTGAAGCCAAAGTGGCCCGAGAGGGGCCCTATGTGGGGCACATGGCAGGAGGGCTGGCCTTTCCTCCCTCTGGGCACAGCTCTGCCTGGCCCAGCCCCAGTCCAGCAGGGAGGATGATGGTAGGAGACCCGTTTCCTGGCCAGGCTAGCACTCAGTCTGCCTGGGGCCTGCTCCTAAGCACCAGACGGAGCCCATCATGGGGACAGTGTTGGGGTCCTGGACTGCCTGAGCTATGGCCACCATGGGGAAGACTCAGCACTCCCCAAGTAGGGCTACCTTGTGGGTACCTGGGCACAGCCTCCAGCAGGAAGGGTTACTCAGGGTCAGGACGATGGCCTCAGGGCAAGGAGGGTAGGGCGTGAGGGACGTGGGCACCAGGGACCCGGCATCTCCAACACAGGGCCTCTGAGGGCTGTGCGCCCGGCTCAGGGAAGCCAGGTACCCTCTGTGTTTCCTTCTCTCCTGGCCACCCCACCACTTTGCCCGTCCCCACTGTGTTCTCAACGTTCATCATTTCTACTCAAGACCAGAGTCTACTGGGCGGCCCCCCGCCCAGGACGTGCTGTGGACTCCGGCGCTCAGGGAATATGAACGGAGGTGGGTGGGAGGGAAGGAGGGCCCACTTCCAAGGGGACAAGGGACGGGCTGTGGGGACGAGTCCCCTGAGCTGAAGGAGGACAGGGCTGCTGACACAGGCAGGACGAGGTCCCACAGGGCTGGAGGGAGGACACGGTGGGCCGCATGCCCATACCTGCTGTTCCTGGTGTCGTACTGCCGCATGTTCTTGATGAAGTGTGTCTTTTTCAGGCCCTTGTGTCTCGGGGATCCGGATATGTGTTTGGTTCTGCAGGTGAAAAGCAGGTCACTCTGCCCCTCCCAGACCCATCCTGGCCCCAGAAGAGAGGCGGGGTCCTTACCTTTGACCCGAGGGACATCCCACTGTGTCTTCCAGAAACTCGAGGGAGCAGCGTTGGGATGCCACACGCCTTCTGTGAGGAGGACAGAAGGGCCTCAGGGGGCGGGGCCTCAGGAGGCAGACGGCAGGCTGCCTCGGTACCGTGCTCTGCTCTCGGGGAGGGGGCCCAGGCCATGGGCCGGAAGCAGGTCTGCAGGCAGACCTGAGTGCTAGGAAGGGCCACCCAAGGCCAGAAGAGCCTGAGGTGGGGCGGAGTGCTGAGATGAAAGGCTGGGCATGCCCTGGTCTGCCCACTGCCTCTCGAAGCTCAGCCTAGGGGTCCCGAGAGCTCCCTCGGGCCTAGGAATGGGGTGAGACAGGTCATGCGTGCCCACAGCAGGCTGCAGGTGGAAGTACCTCTGGAAGGGGCCTAGTGGAAGCCTGGAAAGGGGACATGGGGGCCTGGCAGCGGCTCTGCAGGGCTGAAGGGCAGACAAGCACAAGTCCTGCCAACCCGCTCTGCCCATCTCAGTGAGTGGAGCTACCACCAGCACTGACACAGCTTGCTCAGTCCCCGGCCAGGGACACCCAGGAGCCTCT
>NW_011494739.1:7691238-7691551 GCF_000754665.1 Bison bison bison
GCCCTCCACTCCTTGTGCCAGCCCTTCCTCTGCCTCAGGGCCCTCGCTGGGGTTCCCTCCATTTGGACCCTCCTTTTCCAGGTCCTCCCGTGGCTATATCACCCTCAACTGGATGCTCAGCTCACATGTGGCCCTCATCCTCCCACGGGCAGCAGCCCTGGCATCACCCGTGATCCTGGGACCGTGTCTCAGTACTGTCCATTCCTGCCTGTTGCCCAGCAACCGGGAATGCCCCAGGTAGGGGCTGGGTAAGCACTGACCCACAGTCGGCGATGAGGCAGGACCTGCCCTGGCCTGAGACGGTACCCTGCTG
>NW_011494739.1:7691651-7695218 GCF_000754665.1 Bison bison bison
GGTACCCTGCTGGAGGTGGACATTCAGAAAGGACCCGAGCCGGGCAGCGAAGCTGGCCCAGTGGAGACAAAACCATCCCTGGGGAGGTGTGTGCGTCACGCCCCACAGGCAGGCTCAGAGGCCCCAGGAGCAGTCCCGCGTGGCTTTCTCAGGCTCTCTTCCTCAGGTAATTTCCCAGGTGGGGCCCAGTGGCTCCTGCACACCTGGGACCTCACTGACAGGGCCTGGGCCAGCGGCGCTCTCCATGGAGGCGCCTGGCAGATGCCATGGGCCCTTGGCACAATAAGCGCCCACACCCCAAAGCCTATAGGCTGCTTGACCTCTGACCTGGCTCCTCCTGCTGGTCTTGGGTCCCTGCAGGAGAGGCCTCTCCCCTCAGCAAGCTGAGCACCTGAGCCCAGCTGGTTTCGTGCATCGCTGTCTTCATCGCTGTCTCCTTTTATCTTTCCTTATTTTAAGCATCTTACACATCAAGTCAGTCCTCACAGCCCTTAGTATACAGGGGCCAAACTGAGGCACAGAGCTGGTTGGGGTGGGCCTGGCAGCTGCATCCCACGAGCTCTGTGCACCAGCCTCTGCTACCAGACTCTGCCACCTGCTGCCCTCCTGACCACGGCAGGGGCGCTGGAATCAAGGCCACTCCGTGTTCTCAGGGCTCCTTCCCTGAACCTGGCCAGTGTCTGGGTGCAGAGACAGGGACAGCGCTGACAGTGGCACCGTGAATTCTGAGCACAGACCAGGCCAGCCAAGTGAGGGGCTGCTGCTTTCCTGCCTCCTTCCCCACTCCCACTCCAGAGGAGAGGCTTGTAGCCTGAGGGAGGCTGAGAGCCCTGCTGGGACGAGGCTTTCCAAGATTGCCAGAGGGAACCCTGCTGCTGCATGAGGCTGCCAGGCTTTCCACAGGGGAGGGGAGTGCGACGCCGCGGCGGAGCAGGAGGGCACAGGCCTGGTGGGGCAGGCAGAGCACCTGAACGCCCGCTTCTGACCAGCTGGGGAAGCCTGGAACCTGCCAAGTGTTAAGTGACCACGGAGTTGATATGAAAAGAAAATTCTAGGGAGTCTGAAGTTCAAGCGAAGAAGGTAAGGGTTCTGAGGATTCACTCCCTGGCTCAGCGAAAAAGCCACACCAGACTGCCTGAGTGTGGCACACCAACTCTCCACCGTGAGCCGAGCTGTGAGCATGCCCTGGGCAACCTGGATGTAACAAGAGTCTCCATTCCCTGGCCCTGGTCTGGCCAAGCCACCCTTGCTGAGCCTGGCCATCCATCTGATTTTAACAGCCCCTCTGGCCGGTAGTACTTAACACAAACCCATTTCACAGGGAAGCAAACTGAGGCTCAGAGAGGCGGTTTCACCTGCTCCAAGTCACAGAGCTCATAAACAGTGGAGTCAGAATTCCAACCAGGTCTGTTCCCAGAGCCTGGCTCAGACCACCCTTCTCATGACACAGACTTTGGGAAAAGACCCTCAGCACTCTCTCCATGCCCAGAACAAGTGTCCCTTGAAGCCCACAGCCAGTAGCTGGCAGCCTACTTCGCTAGGCCAGCCACCCTCCCACACTCAGCAGTGACTATCCACAGCCCTGCCTCTGGACTCCCGGAGCAGAGAGAAACAGACAGTGCCCACCCCAGGAACCCTCCATCCGTCAGACCCAAGGGCGGGGGCCTGGGCTCGGCAGCAGAAACCGAGGCGGGGCAGAGTCTGCATGGGCAGGTGCAGCCTGAAGGGCAAGAGGGACATCTGACCGAGGATGTGAAGGCCAAGTGGGAGTGAGGGCCTCACACAGCAGACAGCTGTGCCGCTCTGCCCTAGAGTGGCTTGAAGGAGACCTGGTGTGACCAGGAAACTGTCCTTGGGTTGAGGGCCACCAGGAGACAGGACCACTTTGTGGGAGTCTGCCAGCCGAGGACAAGCAGGCTTTGGAGCTGTTTTAAAGTGGAGTGACTTCCACGGAGAAAGCAGTCTTTTCTCCTCTCAGTCCCGTCAGGTAAGCAGCCCTATCTCCCCAGGGACATGGTACACTTACTGCCACTTTTGGGACAAACAGACCACTCTGTCCCAACCAGCCCCCGACTCCCTTCGGAGCCCTGGCCAGGCTCATCTGCGGACAGGATCAGGCTTCTCAGCCTGTGCAGATGCAGCTCTTGCTGAAGTCTACCTACGTAGTGTGACAGTGGCCTCAGGGCCACTCAGAAGGACTCCGAATGTAGAGTCAAGAAATCTAGCCACAAGCACCATACCCTGGCCTCCACCTCCCAACCGAAGTCCCTCAGAAGAACCCGTCACCTGGAACTGCCTGAGACCAGGGCTGCGAGGCAACGACAGCCAGTGCAGCCGTCATGACCTCCAGGTAAGAAGAGCCTCTGGACACCAGGGGACTGCGGTGAGTTCAAGGTCTGGGCCCACCCACGTGCAGCACCAGCTGCGAGACCCTGCATACCTCCAGGGCCCATGAAAGGGTCTCTGGGGGAAGGAAGTGGGGTGTCCAGCAGCCAGAGCATGTGGGCAGGGGGCACAGACTAGAGGGGCAGGGCTCAGGGGTCAGGGAGGCTCTGAGATGGGTGAAGGGCAGGGAAAGTGCCTGTGACCTGGGATGTGATGGGCCCAGGGACACTGAGCTCAGAGAGGACAAAGGAGGAGAGGGTGATGGGGGGCTCCAGGGACCACCAGCTGTGGGCTGGGAGTCTGGGCCAGTGTGGGAGACTCTGGGGAGAGGTCACAGTGCAGGGAAGATCCCTGGCCCACAGAGGGGTTCGCCCAGTTCAGAGAACGAAGGGGAACGTATGGTGGACGTTTATGAGTCCCGTGTCCAGTGAACTGATGAAATGGGCTGGGGAGGGGTGTGTGTGTCTGGAGCAGACAGGGCTCCGTGTCTGGGGGCTGACAAGGGTTGAGGGAACCCTGACCTGTGTTCGGGGTCTGACAAAATTGAGAAGACCCTGACCCCATATTCAGGGGTGGCAGGATTAAGGGGACCATGATCCTTAAGTCTGGGGATCAACAAGGCGCAAGGAAACCCTAACATACATGTCCAGGTGGTTGACAGATCCCAGAAGACCCCTGACTCTGACACCTTAGTCTGGGGAGGGGCCCAGGCAAGACTCCCTTCCGGGGCTGGCAAGACCCAGGACACCCTAAGTCTCTGTCCCTCAACACCCCAACATGTGTCTGGGGCTCACAGGGGATCAGGGTTACCTCCTGATCTCCAAGTCCTATGCTGATAGGTCACTCCAGCCCTGTGTCATGGGCTGATCCTGGTTTTCCGTAGGTCACCTCAGCCCCGTGTTAACGAATTGAGCCAGCCCACGGCCACCTCGCCACCCTGCCCACTATGTTGATGGCCCCAGGTCACTCCAACCCTATGTCCTGGGCTGCCAGGCCCCTAAGCTACCTCAGCCTCTGCGTTGACCCAGCCAGGGCCACTCCACTGATCCGAAGCCCAGTTACCCCAACCCTGAACCCTGGGCCAGGTGACCCCGACCCCCCCGCTGATCCAGCCTCGGGCCACTCCGCCGCCCCCAGGCTCCAGGTGACCCGGGCCGCACTCACCTTTGGCGCTGCCCGTCC
>NW_011494739.1:7695960-7711532 GCF_000754665.1 Bison bison bison
GGAAGTCGCGGCCCCCGGACTCCAGTGCCCTATTCCTTTTGCTGGGCTGCGGCGTTCATGGTCAGCTTCCGTCGAGCCTGTCTTTAGGCTCCACTTCCCCTCTCAGGCTATGTGTCTTTGCAGGAGGGTGGGGCTGAGGTGCAGGACTGGAGCTGTGGCACCCGCCATCAGAGGTCTGGGTGGCCCCTCGAGGAGCTTCAAGAATGACCGTCGATGCCACCTGGTCTCCTCCAGTGGCTGAAAACCGCAGGCCCAAGGGAAGAAGGCACCTGCTTGGGGTGGCAGGCAGGGTGATGCTGGAGTTTCCACCCCAGGCAGAGTCCTACACTTCTATCCCTCAGCAGCAAAGTGACCTTGAGTCTACGGGGTACCAGGCCTTCTGTTGCCGACCCAGACTCCAGAGCCAGTGGCTTCATGCTCAGGAGCCCACCTGCGTCTTGCCGGGAAGGGTCGTATAGCCACCTGTGTGGCACTGGCCTGCTCTGTCCAGCTTTCTGCCTGTTTACTCATCCTTCAAGTGGGGACAGCGACTGTGACCTCAGGGTATTGTCAGGGCTGAGCGGCTCAGCCAGGGAACGTCACCGTGCTGGGTCTACCTGGAGGCTGAAGACTGGGCACTCACCATGAAATCTGCCACACAGCTCTGTGAATGCTCCCCATGCAATGTGCCAGACATGGCACACAAATTTCTCTCTGTTAGCGAGGAGAAGCCGGGTCAACATTGATGGATTAGGGCCCTGCTGGCCTGCTGTTCTAGTAGGAGGGCCCTGGCAGGTGGAGGGGGCAGGACCCACAAGCTGGTGGCTAATAGTTACACTGATGTCAGATGAGGAAGATAAAGGGGGATGGCTGTCATCTGGTTGTTGGCCCTCAGCTCCAAAACCATGCTGTCTGCTGCTGGATAATGGGGCTGGGCTCTGGGGTGGTCTCTCTTCTGCCAGCTGGCACCATGTCAAGCTTTGAGGTTGTTGCAGAGATAGCGGGGCAGGGGGCAGAACACGGTCTTCCTGGTTCTGTGCGGGGCAGTGTCCTGGGTGAGCTTCCCTGTGGTTGTGCAGAGGGCTGACGGTTCAGTGGCGGGTGTGGGGCCAGGGACATAAAGGTGTCGATGAGAGGGTCTGCGTGGCGCCTGGCGCACATTCTGTTCCCGCAGCCCTCCCCAGAGGCTCCCCATCCCTGGACACTCAAGAGTCACCCACCCGGGGAAGGTGGAGGCCCGGCTGAAGCCCAACCCTGCCAGCTGCACACGCCATCCTTCCTTACACTTTATTCTCCCCATGCCCTGGGACCCCCATCTCTGCAGAGGTGTTGCACTGCCGCCTGCCGGCCTTCTTAGCTCTCACCGGGCAGCACATTTGTGGGACCTCCCGCAAGGGGGCGCCCGAGACCACTGCTTGGAGCTCGATACCCCGTCTGGAATGGGTAGCAAGGCATGCAGCCCCTGGGTCCAGGGTACCAGTGGAGTCTGGGTTGGTGGGAGGAGGGGCACTGCCCAGGAGGGCCTGCCCGTGCACAGCAGGGCTGGGGGCGGGGCTCGGCTGGAGCTTGAGCCATCTCGGTCTCCCAGGACCCTGCTCCCCACAAGGGAGCAGATGCTGGGGTGAGAGTGGTGGGTAAGATCGTTTCCGAGATGGAGGGGTTCAAAAGACCAATCGTCTTGGCCTTCACACCCCTGTGGATGTGGCAGGACCCAGTCCACTACCCCGCTCCCGGGGCTGTCTGCTTGGCTGGCAGTGGGGGTTGTCCTGGCTGCGGGCAATCAATCAGGTGGGGCGCATCACTGGGCAGGCTGGGATGCCCTGGTCTTTTCCCAGGTGCTGGTGCTGGGTGAGGGACTCCTGGCTCCCTGGTTCCTCCTTCCTCAGGTCGGCTTCTTGGAGGCTGTGGGAAGTGGACCAAGGTTAAGCTGGGAGGCACGGTAGTAACCTTGCGTGTCCTCTCTTACGGGGACACTGGGCTTTTGCCCAGGGCCTCGTGGGCAGTTTCTGGGAACACAGGAGCCCACACTGACAGTCAACCTGTTCCTGATGGCAGCGGATGCTGGACAGGGCGGCCTGATCGGAGGGGAGCCTTGGGAATTTGGTAGAACGTGTGTGACCCTGGAATCCGCCCAGCCCTGGGGCCTCCCCTGCGACCTTGCAGAGGGTCTGGGGCATCTGGATAAGCTAAGCTTATAGGGAAATGTTCTCAGAACACTTGGGATGTTGGCAGGTGCTTCCATGGGCCTACCTCTGGGGTCACAGAGAAAGGACATATGGTTCCTGGCACCCTTGCAGGTGAGACCTGCACAATGCTGGGCTTCAGGCGTGCCTCTGATGCGGAACCAGCTCTGGTTCTGGGTCAGATGGATCAGGTTGGCATCCTGACCCCGCGTAGCACCTCTGTGACCCTGAGCAAGTTGCCCCACCCTGAGCCCCCACTTTTGCATTTGTGAGACAGTGATGGCTAATCCCCGGGCAGGCCCATGAGGCCCAAAGGCAGTAACGACCGGATGCTCCTTGAGCCTCTCTCTCTATGGGCACACGACACAAGGGCGCTATTCTCACTTATCCCCCGTGAGGTGCTGAGGGTATGGGTACCATCTGGGGAGCCCCTGCCTTGGTCTGGGTGGGCGGGCAAGGGGCTGGCTTGACTCCATGTGGAAGGTGGGGGCAGATGTGGTGCACCCCTGTGGACCCTGCCTGCCAGGACGTCTTCCAAAAGTGACCAGCTGGCTGTGCTGTGAGGTCACACCAGCATGCTGGCCTCCTCCAGCGCTCGCCTGACAAACAGGCTGCGGTCACCTTCCCAGCAACAGTGGTGCACTGTGGCAGCCATGGCCCAGCCTGCGACACAGGCCTGCCTGGACAAACACCAGGCGGCGTGCAGCATCAGCTCAGGCGTTCAGAGGCTCTCGCGGGCGCCTGGAAACCCGGCCCGAGCTGCCACTGTGCCCGGAGCAGGAAGTGGGAGCCGTCCTTATACCCTCGGCCTGGGTGGAGAGGGAGCCCACAGGCACCACCCTTGGCAAAAGGGAGAGCAGCCCCCAGCCCCACATCGGGAATAAACACACCCATGCCTAGGAGGCAGCACCCTCTGCTGGGCCTCCTCCTTAAAAGTGGACAAGGTGGTCCAGGTGAGCTTGACCCCTCCCAGGTGGGGCTGTGAGAGGGGAAGGGTCTAGGACCACCAGGCCTGGGGCTGTTCGTGGCCCAGGATGCCCCTTCTCCCTTGAAGGTGACACAACTGTCCTTGCCTGTGTCCCACTGCTGTCTCATATCGCCTCCTTTCTGGAGGGAGACAGGCTTGGGGTGAAGGGGCCAGCCCAGCAAGGAGGAAGTGGACTCGGGGTCTGCCCAGGCCTGACCCAGGCCCTCTTACAAGACTGCTCTGGGAGCAGCTCCGCGTAGCCAGAAAGGCTGTGGGTATTGGTGCTGCAACTGCCCCGCCCCCACCTGGGGCCTACCTTTGCTCCAGGAGTCTGAGGCCCGCTTCCTCTTCTGCGGGCCCCGTCCACACTCCTTGTCGCAGACACACCCGGGTCCCTCCCCTGGCGAGCTCTGTGTGGCCTCCGCCCTGGTGCTCAGGACCATCTGAAGAGTGGGGGTGTGGTCATGGTGAGGACCCCCCCAAGCCTGGGGCAGCCAGGGTGCCACCCCCCTACCCCAGTGTGTGGCAGCACTGACCTCACTGTCCGAGGTGTCTGGCTCGTCCAGCTCATCCGACTCCAGCTGTTGCCCATGGACTTTGCTGAGCTCTGCAGGACGCGGGGTGTGGGTCAGGCCAGGATGGTGGCCTGGGCATCTAGTAGAAGCCTAGGCCCCTAACCTGCCAGGCTAAGACCAGTGGCAACACCTCTGAAGCTGGGGAAACTGAGGCACAGAGAGCCCGAGTAACCTGCCCTGGGGTGGAATCCAAGCCCAAAGTTCCCTACACTCCTGCAGTGACCCCACCCACTGGGGTGCCCCTGGCTTAGTTGCTGGGTGACAGGGAACTCATCACCTGCCCTGAAGCCCCAGTTGCTAGGATGCTCTCCATTCACTTCCTGTGGTCAGAAACGTGCCCTCCCTGGGCCCCTCGCTCCACTCTGGGTCTGAAGGTGGGGAACCAAATCTGAGACCAGAGTTTGCTGGGTCAGGCCCTCCCTGCTCACTGTGGTTCCACTTCCATCGTGGAACACTTGCTGTGTTCGCATCCTCACCTGGGTGGCCGTCTCCACCAGGCCTTGGTGGGTAGGGGGGAAGTCTAGGCCTCCCTCTGTCCTCCTCTCCTGGCCCACTTGGAGAGGGCAGGCTGAGGTGGGGCCCTGGGGCAGAGTAGGGCGCGTCCTGGCAGGAAAGAAGGAAGAGACTTGAGCTCACGTAAGGCAACTTTCCTCTCTCTTCCCAACCCGGCCTCGGGCACAGCCTGTAGGAGCCCTGGACAGGACGGGGCTGGAGGGTCAGCTGGCTCCCTGTGGCTTGTGACCTGGGCAGCAGGCTTTCCCTCCGCAACTGGCTGGTGGAGTGGAGCAGAGAAGAGAGGGCAGCCTGGGGCCCAGGTGCTCTGGGTGGGACACCCAGAGCCCAGGAACGGGGCTTGGTCCCTCACCGGAGAAGATGGATGCTCTTCCGCCTCTGGCTCTTTGGCTTCCTGGGTGCCATTGCTGAGTCTCTGGGCTCCACACTGGGCAGGTGGTCCCACTCCCTGGGGTGGCTCAGGGCTGGGCGTGGGGACCTGTGGAGGGCTGAGTGACCCCGACTGGTTGGCAGGCTTGGGAGTGCTGGCCCGGCACCGACCCCTCTCTGAGAGGTCCAGGGGCTTGTCTGGGACATAGTCCTGTGTGGCCGTGCCCTCCTTCCCCTGGGGGCTGCCCGGGCCTGCAGGCTGTGGGTGCCTCCTTCTGGACAGGGTTTCCCTGGCCGCCTCGCCTTCAGGACCCTCGGAGTCTGAGTCGGCTGGTGGGGAAGGCGGCGTCCCTCTGGGCCCCCAAGGGCCCCTCAGCCGGGCACTGCCCACCCTGCCCTGTGCCCGCAGCTGCTGGGCCAGGAGCATGTGCAGTGCGCCTTCCAGCCGTGGGTTCCGCACGCCCACCAGGGCGCCCGGCAGGCCCAGCAGGCCCGAGGGCTCCTCCCAGGCCTCCGCCTCCCCAGCCTTGAGGCCCTGGGACTGGGGGCCGCTGGGGGCTGTGGCGGGGGCCGGGGGGCTGCCAAGGTGCAGGGTTAGATGCCGGTTCAGGAGGCAGAGGCGGTCGGCCTGGAGGGAGTGCTTCAGGGACTCGCAGGTCCTAGCAGAAGGCCGAGAGGCCTGCAGGAAGCTGTGGGGAAGGAGAAGCCTGGTGATTGTGGGGCGTAGTCAGCCCCACTTCACAGGGAGGACTAGGGGTCCTGGGGGTAAGGCAGGTGCCCACGTGGCACGGTGGGCAGTGGGGAAGGGAATGCCCGGGCCCCTGGGTGCCTGGTTTTAGAGTTGCCTGGGGCCTGGGGATCAGAGGAGGGAACTGGCCACTAAGGCCTCTCCCCCTTCTGGGCGTCAGCTGCCTGCCCAGTCCCCTGGAGCACCCTGCCCACCTGGTGACCCACCACAACCCCACCCCCACTCTCCTCAGACCACGATGAAACGGGGTGCCCAGTCCCCATCTCCTCTGTCCACGAACCCCCACCCTGCCCTGGCCGTTCAGATGTCCACGTGGGAACCATGCTGCAGGCAGGGGGAAGCCAAGCCAGGGAGAGCAGTTCTCCTGAAGGGACAAAGGGAGGGGCTCCCTGCTGCTGGCCCCTGCCTTAAAGCTGGGACCAGAGGAGGAGACCAGGTGCCCAGCTGAGGGAGCTCCTGGTGGTGGTAGAGGGCGGGCACTCACCTGTCCAGAGGGAGGCTGTGCTCGCCAGGTGGGCTGGGTGGGCTGTTCCTGGTGGGCAGCAGTGGGGGCGTCCCATTGGTGGAGCCCTGGTCGGCGGAGCAGGCCCGGGACCCAGGCCGCACCACGGCGATTGTCCCATGCAGCTGGTTGGAGATGCGCTGGGGGTTCTGCACAGGGTAGGCGGGTCAGTCTGGGTGGGCTCGGCTGCTACCTTCTGCCCTTTTCTCTGTGCTACCTTGGGCAGGTCTCCCACCCACTCTGAGCCTTGCTTCCACCGTCATAGCGTGGAGCTCAGGACTCCGTGCTTGGCACGAGGATGGGCATGTTACCATGTGCATGGCACACAGCAGGGCTGGCAGTTCTGGCCTCCTCCTCGGGCTGCCCGGGAAGAGGGAGGAGTGGGTTCAGGGGTTCGGGGTCCCTCACCCTCACCATGTCCGGGGTCCGTGCCTCATGAAGATTGGGACTTGGGGAGATTTTGGCCATTGGCGATGTCCCGTACACCCCCGGCCTTTCTGTGGGAGGAGGGACAGAAGGGAGGACAGCTGCTGAGGGGTCGGCTCAGCCCCTGGCCCGAGGGTCCCTGGTCTCAGGCTGCTCAGCCCCCTGCCCCACACCCGCCTCTCCCATGGACCTGCACCTGCATGGCCATCCTCTGTCTCCTCGTGGCCTCCCAGTGGTTTCTCAGTGACGGCCTTCCGGGCGCCCAGGGAGGGGAGCAGCAGGGGTGATGGGGGGTCCGAGATGCCCTCCCTGAGCTGGGGCTTGGGTCTGTGGGAGGCAAATATGAGGCAGGTGAGGGGGCAGCATCCCAGAGACGATCAGAAAGGCCAGGGCGCCCTCCTGGGGGCCAAGCCGCCTGTGTGGGAGACCCAGGTGACCAGGAAAGACATCATCGTGGGCTCACACCCATGTCTGGGGGTGGCCCAAGCGCCAGAGCTGCCATGGGTGCTGCGGCCCAGCTCTGCTTCTGGGGGGTCTTGTGCCTGCAGACCAGGGGAGGTCGCTATCTGTCCCAGGATGCTGGCCTGTGGGACCCCTCCCCCTGCACAAGTGCCTGGGGCTCCCCCCACTCACCCTGGGCCCTGAAGCCGCTTCACTTCCTCCTTCAAGGCGTCATTTTCCTCCTGCAGCCGCGTCAGCTCAGTGGCTGCAGAAGGCACTGGTTAGGAAGGACTTGGGGAGGGGAAGGGCGAGCGGGGTCCTCACGGCCCTGGGAGTCCCCCTGTCTTGGCCCAGCTGGGACTCCAGCACTTGGCTTGGGGCCTGGCATACAGCAGGAGCCCCATAGATGCTTGCTGCCTGAGTGGGTGGGTGGATGTTGAGTGAACAGCACCAGCCTGGAGGCTGTGAAAAGGGATGGCGCTCCCTAGCCTCGAGGGACCCCCCAGCCAAAGGAAAGGGGCTTGTGCTCATCAGCAGGACTCACGGAACCCAGGTCTCTGCGGGACCCTCCTTATCCTGAGAAGGAGGGAGCTGAGGCCTTGAGAGGGCAGGGACGCCCCGGCCCAGTGACTGAGCAGCAGGTGGCCTGTGGGGGCCAGTGGGGGGCTTTGCACCATCTGTCTGTGAATTGGGGTGCGGGTGTCCCTCCTGACAGTGCAGCCCTGGGTCACCTCCTCCCCTTTCCCCGAGACCCCTCGTTGGGCTGAGGAGGTGGGGGGTCGCCGGCCCCCACAGGAGGACGGGGTGCAGGACACGGGGCAGGGGGGCACTCACTGAGGAGGAAGACGTGCTGCAGGTTCTGGAGGAGGGAGCTCTCGAACTCTTGCTGCTTCTTTCTGGCCAGCTCCTGGGTGACCATGCAGCGGTCACACAGCCCAGCCCGCAGCCTGCGGGGCGAGGAGGGATGGCGAGAGGCTGCTCTGAGAGGGAGGGGCCGGGATGCCGCGCCCCCCCGCCCCCGGCCCAGGACCTGCCCTGCCTTTCCCCACCACGTTGCCCACCCTGTGGGCTAAGCATGCCACATGCTGTTGAGTTTGGGAAGGAACCTTGAAAAGTGCAGTTTACTTAAGGCTCTGAGAAGTCCTGCAGTGGCTGAGTTGACTCCAGAGTATCCCAGACTCATTCTCCACAGAACGCTCTGGTCTTCCTCCGTCCCTGCCCCCATTATGAGTGGGGTGTGAGGTGCCCCCACCTGTTCTCCAGCGCCCGCAGGTTCTCCTTCAGCGCCTTCTGCTGCTCCCTGAGCTGGTGGTTCTTGGCACAGAGCTCCTCCACCCTCTGGGCATCCCTGTGGGGGACAATCTGAAGTGGGGGGTCTGATCTACCCAGAGAGCTCTCTACTACCCACTGTTCTCTCCCTGGCCACCAGCCTAGGACTTCCTTGAGACTTGGGGCCTCTCAAGGGCAGTGCCAGCTCGCCCAAGTGTGAGCGTGTATGGCCTTGAGGACTCTGTCTCGTCCATGTGCCACCTGGCAGCGTTCTGTGAAGTGGGGACCTGGGGAGTCTGCCTGTGGGTCTCCAGGACTCACGTGGAGTCCCCCTGTTGATAGCTATTGTCCCAGAGGTGCCCTTCATGGATGCTCCTTGCCCATCCCCTTGGAGGGTCCCTGTTCACTCTGGTGGGCTTGGACTTTCCAGCCCCACTTCCTCCATCTCCTCGAGGCATGACCTTGGACCAGACTCCCCCTACCTGCTATGCTGAGCTTCACTTTCTCCTGCATCACTGCTAGTGGCAGTGCCAGGGCCCTGGGGCTGCAGGGGAAGAGGGGAGATGAACCCTGGGGAGTCACTGCCCTTCCAGTCTCCTGGGCCAATCCTGTCCTCACTCACCGGCACCTCTCTGAGTTCAGTTCCATAAGCTTGTTCTGTAGGCCTGAGGAGTGAGGAAAGGAGCAGAGGTCAGGCCCAGCTGGGCTGCCACCTCTACATGGAGCCGGGGCATTTCCTGTCCCTGTTTGTCTGGCAGAACCCTCTCCAGACGCCCGCCACCTGCCTGGGTCCCTGCACTGACTCCCTGAGGTCACCCCCTTGGAGGGCTCCCAGTCTGCACCTGCTGCCAGCTTCTGGTCAGTCTCCTGGCGGCCTGGGACCCCGGTCTGGGCCCAGCCTCTCCCCTCCCTTGACTCTGGCTCTGGTGTCAGCTGGGGATGGGTTCCGGATGCTGGGAGTCACCAGTTACCCAGCCAAGGCCCGGGAGGGATGCTTTTTGGGTGCTGCCAATGGGCCCCCAAGGGAGACCCCAGCACAACCCCTCCTCCCCTCCCATCATGGTCTGGCTTGGGTCCTAGGCTAGCCCAAGCAGTCCCCGCCCCTCCGCGTCTCTGGGCCTTTGATGTGGGAGGGGGAGTGAGCACTGTCAGAAATGTCAGGGGAGGGTCTGGTCCAGGCACTGAGGGAGTGAATGGAGCAGGTGGCTGCAGTCCTGTTGCTGGTGGGGAAACTGGACAGACATGCGTGCCAGGGCAGAGCTTAGCCTGGGGTTCTGGAAGGGGCAGAGGGATTTTAGCTCAGCACCCGGAACGCTCCAGACAAGCCTCCGGAGCCTTGGGCTCCATTCCTACAAGGAAAGTAGGTAACCTCCCTTCTGGGGGACAAGGAGGCCCCCACCTGGGGCAAGGGGCTGGTTTTGGCTTTAGTGTCTCAGCTGTCTGTGGCCAGGCTGGTCTTTTATTTCTGCTCTGATGTGAACTGACCATTTGGGGGCCACCCCTCCAGGGCTGCACTTGGGTGTTGGTCTAAGGCTGGGTGCCTGGCCACAATGCAGCTCTGGGCTCTGGGTCAGGACTCCTTTTCTGGGCCTGCAAGTCATGGTCCTGGTTTTGGCGAGAATTGGAGGCAACATGTGGGAGTCCCCTGGCCTGACCTTGGCCCTTAGACTGCTGTCCAGTTGAGAGTTTGTCCTCCCCAAGGTACTCACCCATGACCTCATTCTCATGGACTTCCTTCAGTCTGTTTAGTGACTCTGTGAAGCTCTCCATGGCTCCCGTGGCCCTGGCCCTGGGTCCTCTGTGCTCCAGGTGTGGGGAAGGCCCCTTGGCCTCTACTGGCCCTCTGTTTCCAGCCTGTGGAGCAGGAAGCCGTAGGACAGTCACATTGGCTCAGGAGGGGTCTGTGGGCTGCAGGGTGCAGGAGGTAGGTGTGGGAGTCCTGTCCTGTGACCACCCACTGGGTCCTGTCCACGCCTAAGGGGGGCATGTATGTCCATCCTGTAGGGATGGGACATTCTCACTTCATCTCAACTCCCTAATCCAGTCTTCACAGCAAAGCAGATGGCCTGAGGGGACCAGCTCCCACTTGGTGCTGGGACCATGAGGGTGCACGTGACCTGTGATGAAGCCCCAGACTGGAGACGCCCAAGCCGGCCGACAGCTGGCGGGTCAGTAAGCCAGGGTTTGTTCAGCCAGTGGGAAAGCTCTCTCAGGAGGGTCCAGGTGCCCGCAGTGGCATGGATGGCCCCGTGGGGCCTCGGTGGGGACTTTGGGGATTGGCTGGCTATTTTCTCTGTAGGAACTGGTGGCTGTGCACAGGCAGAAGTCCACCTAGCCGCCCCTCATGGCCTGGGCTCTTTTTCCTGCCTGTGTTTCACCTCCACGAAGCGTTTGCTAAAACTTAAAAGGTTGTGGGAGTGAGAATCCAAGCTGGGAGCAAGATAACCTTGCCCGTTGTGTGACTGCCGTGAGCTCTAGCCCCTCTTAGCAGCACTTTCTTCCCTCTGGTAGTGGCCACAGGGCCCGTCCAGTGGGCCTGGTGAGTATCTCTCGGGTCCCACAGGGTCCAGCTCAGAGCCGGGAGTGAGCCTGGGGCTCAGCCCCGAATCAGGTTCCTCACTGTGGTGCCAGGCGCCACCCTCCTCCGGGTGAGAGCCCCTCAGTCCTGGTGGCACACCTCTGGTGGTGGGTACCACAGGCCACCATTGCTCTGTGGCACTGTCTGTCACCCAGTGAGAGTCAGACCCACAGCTCATAGCCAGGTCAGCAGCGATGCCACCAGCCCAGACCCATGCCATCATCACCTCCAGGCCAGGGGGAGGGAGCCCTGGGGTCCCCTGGCTTTGCGTCTGCACATGCCCAGAACCTCACTTTCCCTCCTTCACAGAGCCTGCCTCAACCCAGGCCACCACCAACCGGCGCAGTGCTCCACCACCCCAGGAGGGCCTCTTCACAAACCCTGGAAACCTCTGCCCAAAGACCCCTTCGGCCTTGCCCGAGGCCACACGCAGCCCCCTCCTCCGCTCCTCACTGAAGGAGGTGTGTGGTCCCACTTGCGTTCAGAGACCGGAGTGTTTGCATCAGCAGTCCCCAGACTGGAAACCCTCCAGCGCCTGCTGGTAGTGTCCAGCGGTGGCAGGAGAGATGACGATCCAGGGCTGTTACGGTTTGCTTCCGAGACACAGCAGAGTAGGGGCCAGCGCACTGCAGGAGTCATGCACAGGAAGTGTAGAAGAGGCACAGCTGCTCTGGGCTCTCTGAAGCTGGATGGTGGGTGCCCTGGCAGTGGGACCGCCAACTGAGGGGGGCAGGCCCTGTGACCCCAAGATAAGCCAGGCCGGGGCAAGCACTCACTGTCCTGGAGCTTTCCAAGAGGACTTGACAAGGGGGCTGGCTCTCAGCTGGGTCCTCAAACCCCAGGCTCAGCAAGAGGACAGAGAATGGTCCTGTGTCTCACAGTGGCCACCAGAGCCCACAGGCAGGGATGTGCTAGACGGATGGAGTGACAGGAAGGTGGGGCTCTCCAAACTCGTTTTAGACATGCCTGGCCTCTGGGACACTCCCAAGAGATGGCCAGGGAAGAGGGGGAGGTCTCTGCCTACTGACTGTGTGTTGGGTGGGTGAGGGCTCTGGGAATGAGAGGAGCTTGGTGGGGTTCCCTTCCTTGAGGCTGGAAGCCAGAGGGGTGTCCTGGCAGGTTAGGGGACAAGATGCTGAATTGCAGAGGGTGGGGGAGACCAGGGCTGTAGTAGGGTGTACATGATAATTGGGCCTCACTTCCTGAGCCCATCTAACCCTGACCACACTGCAAGGAGCCCACTTTCCAGATGGGGAAGCTGAGGCCCAAAGACATCAGGTCATGCTCCCTGGCTGCCCAGTGGGAAGCGGGAGTCGGGGCTTGACTCCTCCCTGGGGCTGAGGATATGTCCTTGCCCTCTGTGGACCAGGGATGTGCTCCAGGTGGCCCTGCTCTGCTGGCTCTCCCATCTTCATCTGGTGGTGGGAGACGGGACTGTGGGAGGAGCTCTCCTCGGCTCAGGCTCCCTGCAGGGGGAGGTGGGCCAGCTGGGGAGGGCCAAGCCATTGTGCCTGAAATTCCACCCAGACCTGCCTGACAGGCCGTTCTTCCCTATCAGCGTCTACCATGGGCCCTGGGCTGGGCCAACACCCATGAAGGAGCCGCCCCTGGGAGCCTGCGGTGCCCCAGGCCCAGGAGAGGCTCTGCGGTTGGGCGCAGGTCCGAGTGAGAGGCCGACATTGTTCCTAATGACAGCACTGTGGTGTGGAGCCAGGTGGATAAGGGCCCAGACACCCTCCTCTGTCTGGGTACCCCAGGCTCCTCTCTATTCCAAACCGCCCAAAGACCCCACCTGGCTGTCCCTCTGGGGTCTCTGATGGGCAGGGGGCAGCATGGACACAGACCCGGGGCCAGGCACGGGCAGCACAGCTGGAAGGTGTATTCTGCTGGGAGCTTCACATCTCCCAGGGATGACCAGGGCTGTCCAGCCACTGGCAACAGTGCCATGGGGGTGGTGTGGCTCCCCTGGGCTGGCAGGTGACAGAGGGCGTTTGGCCAAGGAGAAGAGGACAGTCAGTCTCCTGGGGCAGCCCTTGACCCAGCCCCCACCCTCAAAGTGCAGGGGGGGTTGGGTCGGGTCCAAGGAAGCAGCGGAGGGATGAGGAAGTGGGTCCCCAGCTGACAGGAATTTGGTGGTTGTGGGTAGGAAGAACCTCAGCTGTAAAAGCGCATGTGGGGTCTTCCCTGGTAGCTCAGTTCATAAGAATCCGCCTGCCAGTGCAGGAGACACAAGTTCGAGCCCTGGTCCAGGAAGATCCCACGTGCCGTGGAGCAACTAAGCCACACTACGGAGTCTGTGCTCTAGAGCCTGGGAGCCGCAACTACTGAAGCCCGCCTGCCTGCTGTGCTCCTCAACAAGAGAAGCCACTGCAATGAAAAGCTCGCGCATCACAACTGGAGAGCAGCCGCATTTGCCAAAACTAGAGAAGAGCCTGTGCAGCAACAAAGACCCAGTGCAGACAGAAACAAGTAAATAAACATAAATGAAATTATTTTTAAAAGGTGCATGTGGTCTCGGCCCAAGGACGGTGGGCCAGCCCTCCCTGGGGGCCTCCCTGGTGTTTGCCAGGTGTGCTGAGAGCCACTAAGGGGAGAGGCGCTGAGGGGCTCAGGGAACTCAAGGCAGGAGGGCTCCCCCCAGGCCTGGGGTGGGGGCTACAGTGGCGTCAGGAGGCGGGAGCAGGTTATGGGGTGGGGTCTTGGCTGCTGCCTCTGGGCCTGGGGGCCCTGGGCACTGGAGAGGGTGGCCCGAGTTGCCCACTGTGGGGGCTGGGGGTGGTGGTACTGGAAGAGGAGACCTGAGGGCTGCTCCTCAAGGGTCCAGGGTCACTCCTACTCCTGCTCTGGACAACCAGGCTGGACGATCTCTGCTGAGTGGAGCCCTAGAAGCTGCAGGTTGGAGGGCAGGGCAGGGGTCAGGCACACTGGTGACCCTGTGCACCTGCCACTCACCTGGGCAAGGTCAGCCTGCGCAGTGCGCCCTGGCCTGCCTGGAGCCTCTGTAGACGGGACTAGTGTGTCCCCAGAGCCTGAGTCCCTCATCTGAGGTAACCGCGCCGCCACCTCAGGTTGTTTGTGGGCGTGTCCCACCAAATACGTGTGTCCAGACGATGCCTTCCGGGTGATGTGTGTACTCAGCCCAGGGCCCAGCAGGCACTCAGCTAACTGCAGATGGAGACCCTGCATCCATCCCATGCAGCAGTCCCTGCAGGGAGCCCCAGGGGTCCAGCAGGGCTCCTTACAGGAGCCCAAGTTCAAGTGCCACCAAGGCCCTCTACAGGAGGACAAGAACACCCCTGAGTTCAGAGCAGAGTCTCAGATGCCAGCATTGATGATACACACTCGTGCCCTGCATGGACACTCAGGGACCACTGCATCTTCATGGCCGTGTCTCAGGGAAATGCCCCTGCCACCATGTAGAGAGAAGGCCACCGGAGCTCCAGCTGTCGCCCTGGTCTGGGTGCTGCCCACTGAGCCACAAAGCCTTGGTGGAGAGTTTCTTGCCCGGCTCCTGGGCCAGCCGGCAGGGCCCTGGCCACTTTCTCTTGTTGGGGCCTCTTGTCCAGCATGCCCTCTGGTCCAGGAGCCCCAGGGCCCCACTTCTGCACCTTCTCTGCAGTTGATCCCTCCACCCACCTGCGAGTAACACGATGACAATGGTGCAGCGATAACCACAGCAATGGCCCTTGTTCCCCGGGCATCCGCTGAGCCGAGCACCGGGCCAGGGCTCTCTGCGCTGTGTAGCGCCCACTGCAGGTCTCCTACCATGTCCCAGAGTGACCCAGGGATGCTCCGCCTGCCCGTCACCAGGGGCCTCCCGAGGCTAGGCACACCATCCAAGCCCTTTCCATGTCCCCACACAGATCTTTACGGAGCACCTGCTGTGTGCCCTGGCTCAGCCCACGGGTGTGATTGGAGCTCACCCTGCCTTCTGGCACTCACTGACCCATTCTACAGACTCAGGGACAGGTGAGAAGTAGGTCAGAGACTCCGGTGGTGGCTCCCTACGCCCCACGTGGTGAGGGAGAAGCCCCTTCTCCGGTCACCTTAGCTGAGTCTCTCTCCCACTGTGTCTCAGTGTCCTGGGCCACAAAACGATGGCAGTACCCTAGCCCAGCTCCTGGAGACTGAGGAGTCTGCACCCCTTGGGCTTCCGGGTCTCCTCCATGTGGCAGGCATCCAGTGCCCGTTGACTGCAGGTGGTCAGGGGCCAGCCTGCCAGCCCCCACATCCAGGCGTCTGGCAGGAACGTCTCATGTAGTCAGTCCCTGGGCTCACGTTGCCTGTGGAGTGGCCATGACAGCCCTCACTGTGCAGATGAAGGTTCTATGGCCCCGAGAGATGGCACTAGTCGACAGTCACCAGCTCGCAAGGGACATGGCCAGTGCAGCCTCCTGCAACCTCCTGGGCCAGCTCAGATGGCAGGTCCTGAGAGGTGCCATTGCCTGGATGGTTTCTAGCATCACCAGACACGTAGACCCATGACACATGTGCATACATATGTGATGCCCACACGTGCAGACACAACGGTATCCTAACAACATCCCAACGACTACTGCATGAGAGAAAAGTGTGCACATGCGTGCACTCCCCCCACTGCACGTGGCACTGCGCAGGACGGGGGAAAGCTGCTTGCACGTGTGCGCCCATACTCGAGTATTGCATGTGCGTGTGCACACATGCACAGAGGCACAAGGCAGGTGTGCACTTGCTCAGCAAGGCCGAGGTGTCGCTGGTGGCTCAGATAACAGCGGGCCCTGCAACCTGATTCCTCAAGGATGGGCCGGCCCAGGGCCACTGCGACTTCTCAGCCGCCTCCCTGAGGCCTGGCGGGGGGAGGCTGAGCAGGACCGAGGCCTGGGAGCCTTTTGTCACTGCTTCCCAGGGGACACCAAACTGAGGGCAGCTGATGTCCTACAGTGGCCTGCAGGGAGCCATGGCTGGCTGCACCACGTTCCAGCCCTCATTCCCCAGCTGCAGCCTGTCTGAGGATCCAGGCGGTGAGGCCGGACCAGGATGAAG
>NW_011494739.1:7711691-7712032 GCF_000754665.1 Bison bison bison
CCAGGATGAAGTGCCAGGCCCCCGGCCTGTTCCCAGTGTCCCCAGAAGACCCAGGGACTTCCCAGCACAGCAGTGCCAACCCCAGCCTTCCAAGCCTTGGCTCCCCCAGCCTGTCTGCCCAGGAAGCTTGCTGCAGCTTGTGCTCCCACTCAGTCCCCTGGACCGTGTACCCCAGAGCAGGGGCTGCGGCCACCACTCCAGCCTGGCCCTTCCTCCAGCCCCCACGAGCAGGGGCTGGTTCTCCGCTTGGTAGCTAGCACCCCACAGTGACCCCAGATCTTGTGCCCCTTCCCCTGCCCCCAACTACTAAAGTCACTGGGGCCCCGGGGCCCCCAGGTACT
>NW_011494739.1:7712132-7714431 GCF_000754665.1 Bison bison bison
CCCCAGGTACTCACATGGTCCCGTGTCCGCATCGACCTCCGGGGACCTCCGCTCTGCCCTGGGACACTCCCGCCTGAGAGATGGAAACCAGCACTATGAACTTGCTTGGGAACAAGACATAATTTTGGTCAAACCCGCTTGACAGGTTTTTGATTCCCCCGGCCAGGAGCAGAGAGGAGGCAGAGCCGGCCCAAAGCCACCCAACGGGTTCTGCCATCGCACAGAAAGTGGCAGAACGGGTCGGGTCTGACCCTCACAGAGAGAGGATTGTTTCTCCATGATCTCCGCACGGCCTGGGCCTCTGGCTGGAGCCGGGCAGTTTGCAAGGAGAATCCAGAGCCTGGAAGTGGACGTGAGGGGCAGGGCAGGGGCAGATTGTAGGGGAGCTGGGGGAGGAAGGAGCGTTCTCACCTCCGGGTGGAGGAGAGCAGAGAGCCTCTCCCCTGGCTCCCGTGGACTGAGCTGTCCTGCCTCAGTTTCCTTGTCTGTAAATTGGGGATGATGACCACAGGCCTGCCTCTATTGGAGCTCTGGAGATGGAATCTAGATGTGGGGTTGGCAGTGGCCCTGCTGGGTTGGGGCCCCTGCCTTTCACTGGCTCCTCTAGCCCCCACTAGAGAACAGGCAGGTGGTCTAGGCGGGTGGGCATCTAGGGTCTCAGGGCGGCCTGGGGTGCCCTGTGGGGCTGGGCCAGGGGCCACCACCATGGGCACAGGAGCAGCCGGGCATTGCAGTTTTCCATGTTTGTCCTCCGCTCGTGACACTGTGGCTGCACTCATGCAGAAAAGAGCTGGCCCAAGGGCCACAGCCACCCCATACTCTTCCCCCTCGGCTCCCCCCTGCTTCCTTCACAAGCCCCCACCCTGTACTCCCTCACCCTGACCCCCCTTAAGCTACACCCAAATTCCTACCCCCAACTCTGCACATGAGCCCTCCCTTGGGGTACCTGAGAGAAACCCAGGGAGTTCTCAGGGCTCCATGGGGGAGGACCCGGGCTCTAGGCCAGCTGCCCTGGTGAGGTCCCAGGAGGCACTTCCTGCTCCCTGGTGAGGCCCCTGCCGGCTGCCCCCCAACCCCACCCCAGGCTCTCAGGGGAGCAGTGGCCTATTGGGCACCCCCAGGCTCTAGCCTGCCGGGAGCTTTGCAGATGCCTCCTGGCTGGGCCCCTGGGGGAGGTGTCTGCATGCTGTGGGGCCCTTGGCGTGTGCCCTGCACAAGGGGGTGGACACGGTGAGCGTGGCGCAGCCTGGCCTGTGGGGACCGTGTGCGTGTGTGCGCTCATGCCTCAGCTTGTCTCTTCACGTGTTTGGTGTGTTCTTGTTGTGTGAGTGGTGTGCTATGTTCAAGGTTGGGGTTGTAGATGTGAGGGTGGGCTGTGTGGCTTTGGCTTTGTGTGCCTGTGTCTGGGTGTCCCCACGGGGAGGGCAGAGGCAGGGACAGGGTTGACCCTCAAAGCAGCCAGGGTCAGCCCAATTGAGCCCTGCCCCCCTCCCTCCACCTCAGCCAGGTTTGAGCCCCAACTCTGCCCCTTGAGAGCTGGCTCACCTTGGGCCAGTCACCCCACCTCTCTGAGCCATGGCCTCATGATGGCGGCTGGACCAGGGTCTGCCCCAGGAGGTGCTCACTGTGCTTGTCAGTGGCTTGGGCGTGGGCTCCAACTGGACCATGTTAGTAGTTGAACGAAAGCTCTAGTTCCCCATAAAGGGAAATTCAGAGCCATCCCGCAACCCAGGGATCCGAGGTCCCTGCAGCACTGTCTCCATGTCTCTAGCAACGCACCGTGCATCGACGGTAAGTGGATGAACCATCCACAAGCCATCCACACCTCTTTGGGAGGAGAGGACCTCTGACACCCCAGCGATGCAGTGAATGTCAGGCATCCCGCTGGGGGAGGGCGGCTCAGGAGGGGACGCTAGCAGACTCCAGGAGGAGAGCGCCCGGAGAGGGAACAGCCAGAGGCAGTGGGAAGCTGCCAGGGTCCGGGATCAGGTGAACAAAGGGTGGCAGAAACTTCCTAGGGTGAGGGCATGTTCTATACGGCATTGTGGTGGTTGGTATTACAGGGGAGTGCCTGTTTGGCAAAACCCATCAACTTATACTTTAAAAGTGTGAATTTTGTTTTATGCAAATTATACCCCAATAAAGTTTTTTAAAAATTAATACGCTAGAGTAGTTTTAGGCTCACAACAAAACGAAGGAAGTACGGAGATTCCCCATATGCCCCCTGTGCTGCCCCTGCCCCACCCCCACCCCTGTTATCCAACCCCCACCAGATGGTGCATTTGTTGTAACTGATGAA
>NW_011494739.1:7714531-7717368 GCF_000754665.1 Bison bison bison
TCCCCCCCATCCCCGGCCACCCCTGATCTTTTCACTGCCTCCATAGTTCTGCCTTTCCCAGAGTGTCACAGAGCTGGAGTCACACAGTCTTCAGCCTTCTCAGGTTGCCTTCTTTGACTTCGTAACACTCACTTATATTCCTCTATGTCTTTCCATGCCTTGATAGCTCATTTCTTTCTCATGCCATTCAATTGAATATTATTCAATACTCCACCGTCTGCATGCATCACAGTTTGTTTGTCCATCACCTGCTGAAGGACATCTTGATTGCATCCAACCTGAGGCAATTATGAATATGGCTGCTATAAACATCCACGTGCAAGTTTTGGTGTGGACTCAACTTTCAACTTCTTTGGGTAAATAGAAGGAGCATGATTGCTGGATGGTATGGATAGTCAGAGCATGTTTAGTTTAATAAGAATGAAGTTGATTTTGAGAAAGCTGAAATGCTCTCTAGGACACGCAGGCTTGCTGTTCTCCCAGCCCGGTACCCCCCACCCCCATTCCCGAAGAGAATAAGACTCCACTATCCAGCCAGGCTAGGGGACAAATCAGCCGGCTGCTCCCCGGTGACAACGGCTGAGCTTGCTGCCACACTGTGCAGGGACCAGTAATCCTGGGGCCAGGGGTGACAGGGGGGGCACAGCTTTATTCAGGCTCCCTCTCTTTGTCCCAGACACATGTGGACGCTGATCATAAGACACTTGTTCCTGCGTTAATAGTGCCACATGGGTGGGAGCGGTGGGACCAGCCAGGTGCAGAGGAGCAGGAGACACGCAGCCTAGGACCCCACCTGGCAGGTCACAGAGCACCACTGCAGGGTGGGCAGTACAGAGGGAGGCCGCTGCTTGCAGAGCCCCACTGTGTGCAGGCCCTGCTGACATCCCATCACCCCGGTCACCCTGGGGAACAGGAGGTGAAGGATGGTTTGTGACAGGGTGAGAGGGCAAAGGTCCCTCTAGTCAAGGCTATGGTTTTTCCAGTGGTCATGTATGGATGTAAGAGTTGAACTATAAAGAAGCTGAGCGCCGAAGAATTGATGCTTTTGAACTGTGGTGTTGGAGAAGATTCTTGAGAGTCCCTTGGACAGCAAGGAGATCCAACCAGTCCATCTTAAAGGAGATCAGTCCTGGGTGTTCATTGGTAGGACTGATGTTGAAGCTGAAACTCCAATACTTTGGCCACCTGATGCGAAGAGCTGATTCATTTGAAAAGACCCTGATGCTGGGAGGGATTGAGGGCAGGAGGAGAAGGGGATGACAGAGGATGAGATGGTTGAATGGCATCACTGACTCAATGGACATGGGTTTGGGTGGACTCCGGGAGTTGGTGATGGACATGGAGGCCTGGCGTGCTTCGGTTCATGGGGTCACAAAGAGTTGGACACGACTGAGTGACTAAACTGAACTGAACTGAACTGAGGGGGCAAAGAAGAAAAGGAAAGATATAGCCATCTGAATGCAGAGTTCCAAAGAATAGCAAGGAAAGATAAGAAAGCCTTTCTAAGTGATCAATGCAAAGAAATAGAGGAAAACAATAGAAAGGGAAAGACTAGAGATATCTTCAAGAAAATGAGAGCAACCAAGGGAACATTTCATGCAAAGACGGGCACAATAAAGGACAGAAATGGTATGGACTTAACAGAAGCAGAAGATACTAAGAAGAGGTGACAAGAATACACCAAAGAACTATACAAAAAAGATCTTAATGACCCAGATAACTGCAGTGGTGTGATCACTCACCTAGAGCCAGATATCCTGGAATGCAAAGTCAAGTGGGCCTTATGAAGCATCACTACTAACGAAGCTAGTGGAGGTGATGGAATTCTAGTTGAGCTACTTCAAATCCTAAAAGATGATGCTATGAAAGTGCTACACTCAATATGCCAGAAAATTTTGAAAACTCAGCAGTGGCCACAGGACTGGAAAAAGTCAGTTTCCATTCCAATCCCAAATAAGGACAATGCCAAAGAATGCTCAAATTACTGCACAATTGTACTCATCTCATATGCTAGCAGAGTAATGCTCAAAATTCTCCAAGTTAGACTTCAACAGTATGTGAACCAAGAACTTCCAGATGTTCAAGCTGGATTTAGGAAAGGCAGAGGAACAAGAGGTCAAATTGCCAACATCCATTGGATCATAGAAAAAGCAAGAGAATTCCAGAAAAACATCTACTTCTGCTTTATAGACTACACCAAAGCCTTTGATTGTGTGGATCACAACAAACTGTGGAACATTCTTAAAGAGATGGGATACCAGACCACCTTACCTGCCTCCTGAGAAATGTGTATACAGGTCAGTAAGCAAGTTAGAACTGGATGTGGAACAATAGACTGATTCCAAATTGGGAAAGGAGTACGACATGGCTGTATATTGTCACCCTGCTTATTTAACTTATACGCAGAGTACATCATGCGAAATGTCAGGCTAGAGGAAGCACAAGCTGGAATCAAGATTGCTGAAAGAAATATCAATAACCTCAGGTATGCAGATGACACCACTCTTATGGCAGAAAGTGAAGAGGAACTAAAGAGCCTCTTGATGAAAGTGAAAGAGGAGAGTGAAAAACTACCTTAAAACTCAATGTTCAAGAAACTAAGATCATGGTCCCATCACTTCCTGGCAAATAGATGGGGAAACAATGGAAACAGTGACAGATTATTTTGGGGGCTCCAAAATCACTGCAGATGGTGACTGTAGCCATGAAATGAAAAGATACTTGCTTCTTGGAAGAAAGGCTATGACCAACCTAGACAGTGTATTAAAAATCAGAGACATTACTTTGCTGACAAAGGTTCGTCTAGTCAAAGCTATGGTTTTTCCAGTAGTCATGTA
>NW_011494739.1:7717468-7718956 GCF_000754665.1 Bison bison bison
GTTGGGCTGTAAAGAAAGCTGAGTGCCAAAGAACTGATGCTTTTGAACTGTGGTGTTAGAGAAGACTCTTGAGAGTCCCTTGGACTGCAAGGAGATCCAACCAGTCAATCCTAAAGGAAATCAGTCCTGAATATTCACTGGAAGGACTGATGCTAAAGCTGAAGCTCCAATACTTTGGCCACCTGATATGAAGAACCGACTCATTGGAAAAAACCCTGATGCTGGGAAAGATTGAAGGCAGGAGGAGAAGGGGATGACAGAGGATGAGATGGTTGGATGGCATCACCAACTGTATGGACATGAGTTTGAGCAAGCTCTGGGAGTTCGTGATGGACAGGGAAGACTGGTGTGCTGCAGTCCATGGGGTTGCAAAGAGTGGACATGAGTTTGCGACTTAACTGACTGAGGGGGCCTTTAGAGGGAGTGCAGAGCAGGAGGTATCCACTGAGAGGTCAGAAGGTGACGTTGGGTGGGAGCAGGAGGGAGAAGCCACATGGCTAGAGAGTGTGCCTGGAGTGAGCAGAGCCCATGTCGTCAGAGCAGGGCCTGGGAGCTCAGGGACAGGTCCCCTTCCCCAGCCTGGAGTCTCCCTTACTCTGTTGGGCAGATCAAGCCCTGGATCTTGAGCTCAGCTGCCCCTGATCCCCTGGGGGAACTGGTTTAAGCCTCAGTTTCCCTGTTCATCTGACTGGCCGTCACCAAGGACCTGCCTGGGAAAGCTGGACCAGCTCAGTGGATATGAAAGTACAGGAAAATGCCCTGTGAGGTCTGGGATACCCCTCTCAGTGTGTTGGGACTGAGGGGCCATCAGGAGAGCCGCAGCTGGCCAGGGTTCATGCGCAGGCACCACTGGGCGGGCCAGCAACTTCCAGGAGCACCATGTAAAGCTTCTCTACCTCTGGGGTCATGGGTGGAGGGCAAGGGCAGGGGAAGGTGCCTCCTGGCCTAAGGAGGGGGCATCCAAAGGAGGGTCTTGGGGGTGGCAGATACCTGCTGCTTCCCAGTCATCCACAGACTCATTCACTCATGTGTTCGTACGAGTGTCTACAGGGCTCAGTCCTAAGCTCTGGGTGCACACATGGTTACGACCCTGATGCAAACAGGTCTCTCCTGCTTAGGAGACTTCTGGCTGTCAGAATCAGGTGCTAGGGAGCAGTCTTTGAGCATCAGTGTACTCGACTGTACCCCAGAGACGAGGATGCCCACTTGGCAGGGTGGATGTGAGAATAAGATGAGATGGTGTCTTGGCATCACACATGCATTCATTCAGAGTTGATGCCCCAGGGAGCCAGGAGCTGGGGATGGGGTGACCTAACCAGGTGGGCACCCATCTCTCAGAGGGCATGTTGTCCAGGAGACTGTGGCCTGGTGTCAGAGCTCATGGGCTGCCCCAGGGCCCTCAGTCTTCCACTTCAGTTCAAGGCTGGAGCTGGCAGGGCAGGAGAGTAGGGAGTCTCGGCAGGGCCCAGAGCCCGGCCCGGGAGGCTG
>NW_011494739.1:7719056-7719345 GCF_000754665.1 Bison bison bison
AGGTCCCAGAGCCCGGCCCGGGAGTCCTCTGCACCAGGCGGCCTTCCTCTGATACCCGGGGACGGGGGTTACAGAAGCAGGGCTCCAGGCCCCCAGCCCTGGCTCCCTGGACAGCTGGAGCCAAAACCCTGGCCCGGTGAGGCGCTCTCCTGGGCTTTTATCCCTGCACTGGGAGGGGTTGGAGATAAGGCATCAAAGCCTTTTGCAAATGTACCTTTAAAAGCTGGGCCTGTTCTGCCTGCTGTTTGTGTTACTGGATTGATGGATGGGGTGGGAGGGGGGTGGGGGG
>NW_011494739.1:7719539-7732698 GCF_000754665.1 Bison bison bison
GATGACCTGGCTGGGGGATGGGGCAACTGGCAGTGGGCTTGGCCTGGGCAGTTGGAAGGGTGAAGGGGGCCTAGGATTTCTTAGGGGAGGGAGAGGGTGCGGCACCCCCCAACCCTCCCTCTGAGTGGCCTCAAGACCAGGCACCCTATTGAAGATTCCTTTTGATAATTCGAGAACTGTAAGGACGACCCACCTTGCAAAGCAGTAAAACACCACAAATAAGGCCAAAGTCTCTTTTTATTGTCACCTCCCGTCCCCTCCCCAGGGTAACCTCTGCTAAGGCTGACTGCGTTTCCCCCAGATCTTTCTGTGTATAACCACCTACCTGTGCATTTTAATCATCTTTAAAGTGCACATTTAGTACAATCCCAGATTTGTGCAATCAACACCACTGACTCCAGAACATTTCTTCATCCCCAGAGCAAGCCCTGTACTTGTTAGCCATGACTCCCCACAGCCTGACAACGACTAAGCTGCTTTCTGTCTCTATGGGTCTGCCTGTTCTGGACAGTTCATATAATTGAATCACACCATATGGTCTTTGCTGTCTCGCTTTTTCACTGAGCAGAGTATTTCCAAGGTTCACCAGTGTTGTAGCATGTGTCAGCACTCCTTTTCAGGGCTGAATCATATTCCATTGTATGAACAGATGTTTTGTTTATCCATTTACCTGTTGATGGACTTTTGTTTCTTCTCCCACCTGTTAGCTACAGGGAATAATGCTGCTATGAACATTCATGGACACATGTTTTACCGATCACCTGTTTTCAGATCTCCTGGGTAAACACGAGTGGAAGTGCTGGGTCGTAGGATGACTTCCTCTTTAACTTTTTGGGGAGCTGCCAAAGGATTCAGAATTTTAACAGTGAGGTGATTTAATTGAGCAGTTGGTGAGAACCACACACAGTCTTTAGCACAGCATTTTTGCACATCCTAATGTTGGAGTCTTCTGGGGTTCTTACTGAAAACAATTGTTTATGTGTATATTGTAGTCATGAAATGCAGGTCAAGAGTGATAGATGGTAATCAAATAGCTGGAGAGAGGTAGACTGACTGACAGGTACATAGGTGGATCGGTGGATAGAGAGAGCGATGGATGGATGGATGGATGATATTAACAGATGAATTGATGGATCAATAGATGGATGATAAATGGATATATAGATGGGTGGATGGATAGATCAATGGATGATGGATAGATCAATGGATGGATGATATTAATAGATGGATGGATGATGCATGGATGGATGGTATTAATGGATGGATGGATGATGTTCAGGCTGGTATGGAGATTGGGAGTCAGCAGATTGGAGGTGAGACCAGAGACTCTTGTTTTAGCAAGCTCTTAGGTGGTTTGTAGGATCAGGCTAGTCTTCATTCCATCCCGACAGCTTCAGGGCATTCCTCCACATGAGCGACTTCACTAAATTTAGCCATGTCTACCCGTAGACTTTCCTGTTGCTTCCATTTCTTTAAAAAAATTTTTTTCCTCCTCCCCATGGCAAGTGAGTCCTTCATTCTCTGACCAGGGATCTAAACTGCGCCCGTGCATTGGAAGGCAGAGTCTTAACCTCTGGACCCCCAGGGGAGTCCCACCATGTCACTTGCATTTCTGGGGTTCGTTTTGTTTTTCGCCTGTGACAGAGTGCTGGAAGGCAACTGATTCTTGCAGAAAGATGAGAAGGGGAGTCTCAGGGTAGGATCCACCCCGGCTTGTTTCACCAGGCCAGAGGGCTGTGCCAGTCCTGAGCTGAGCTGTGCAGGATCAGGTGAAGGATCCAGGTTGGCCTGTAGAGCCTGGACAGGGGCTGGTGGAGGGCGAGGGGCAGGAGAAGAGGGCTGTCTGTGTGGCCGGAGTCCCTACCAGGGCTGAATCTGGCTGAGGAGAAAGTATGAAAATGTAAGGCGGCACTAAAAGCTTAGCAATCAAGAGACATAATGTACATTTCTGGGGTTTGATTTTTTAATTTTTATTTTATTAAAAAATTTTTTTAAAGTTTTTTTTTTATTATGTGGACCATTTTTAAAGTCTTCATTAAATTGCAGATCGTTAACTGCCCTGGTGTGTGTGTGAAGTTCTACACAGTCTCATCTCCTCTGTAGTTTCCCAGACCTACCACCAATGCTGAGTCAGCATTCCCAATACCTACTGTGACCTTTCTTCCCCTTGTCCTTCTATGAACACCGCCCCTGGGGCCCCTGTCCCTAAACCCCGGCAGCCACTGACCTGTTCTCCATTTCTAGAATCTGTCATTCCCAAAATACTCTATGGGATCTTAAAGTGTGTGCCCTTTGTTGACTGGTGGGCAACTGTGTGTGCCCTTTGGGGACTGGTGTTTGTATCCATCTTTTTTTTTGAACTTTTTATTTTGTATTAGGGTATAGCTACCATCATTTTTTAAAAAAGATTTTGATTTGATGTGGACCTTTTTTTAAAAGTCTTTACTGAAATTGTTACAATATTGTTTATGGGTTTTTTGGGGGGGGGGTTGGCCTCAAGGCACATAGGATCCTGATTCCCCAAACAGGGATTGAACCCATACCCCCAGCATTAGAAGGCAAAAATCTTAACCACAAGACCACCAGGGAAGTCCTCTCGTGATATTGTCTTTTAAAATATATATGTATTTTAAATTTGCCATTTTATTTATTTTTGGCTGTGCTAGGTCTTTGTTGCTGTGAGGACTTTGCTCTAGTTGTGGCGAGCGGGGCTACTCTCTAGTTGCAGAGAGATGAGGCTACTCTTCATTGCAGTGGCTTCTCCTGTTGCGGAGCACGGGCTCCAGGCTCTTGGGCTCCAGTAGTTACAGCTCTCAGGTTCTAGAGCACAGGCTCAGTAGTTGTGGTGCACGGGCGTCGTTGTCCCCCGGCACGTGGGATCTCGGCATATCAGGGATTGAACCTGTGTCTCTTGCATTGTCAGGCAGACTCTTTACCACTGAGCCACCAGGGAAGCCCCAGTATTGTCTTTTGTAGAACAGATGTTTTCAGTTTGGATGAAGTTCAGCCTGTCAGTTTTCCCTTTTATGGACTGTGCCTTTGGTGTTGTATCTGAAAAGGCATCACTGTGCCCACATCACCTAGGTTTTTTTCTGTGTTATCTTCTAGGAGTTTCCTAGTTGCACTTTACATTTTAGGTCTGTGATGCATTTGAGTTCATTCCTGTGATGGGTGTAAGGTCTGCGTCTAGATACGTCTTTGTGTCCAGTGGTTCCAGCACCGTTTGTTGAAGAGACTGTCTTTGCTCTGTTGTGCTGCTTTGCTCCTTTGTCCAAGATCAGTTGAGTGTGTTTATGGGGATCTGTTTCTGGGCTCTCCATTTTGTTCCATTGATCTGTTTGTCTGTTCTTTCCCCGAACCACTCTGTCTTCACTACTGTAGCATTTTAATAAGTCCTGAAGCTGGGTAATCACCCCTCCAGCTTTGTTCTCTTTCAAGCATTTTAAATATTTATTTATTTGGTTGTGTCAGGTCTCGCTGCAGCTCACAGGACCATCCCTTGTCAAAGCAGCGTGCAAATCTTAGTGGCAGCATGTGGGGTCTTAGGTCCCTGACCAGGTATCCAACCTCAGCCCCTGTGTTGGGAGTGCTGGTTTTAACAACTGGACCACCAGGGAAGTCCCTTCTCCTTCAACGTTGTGTGGGTCATTCTGGGTCTTTTGCCTCCTCTCCACGTGAACTTTAGGATCCGTTTGTTGGTATCCACAGAGCAACTTGCTAGGATCTTGGTTGGGATTTCACTGACTCTTCCACACCCTTCTGAAACAGCCTTTGCTGGCCTTGGGGTAGGGGCTCTGAGGAGCGCAGAGGGGCTTGCTGCTAAACCTGGTGTGCCTTGGATTGTCACCTAACTCAGCTTCATTTTGGGGACAATGGGGGTGTCTGAGGTATCTGTTTCCTGGTGGATTTGATGAGAGAATGCCCATGTGGGAGGCCCAGGCGGTCCCGGGCCTGCTGAGTCCTTGCAAATGTGCACTCTTTTTTAAAAACAAAATGTATGCATGTATTTATGGCTGTGTTGGGTCTTAGCTGCGGCATGTGGGATCTTTCTGTTGCAGTGCTCGGTCTTCCTCTAGTTGTGGTGCGTGGGCTCAGCAGCTGCGACACTCAGGCTTAGTTGCCCGGAGGCATCTGAGATCTTAGTCCCCAGACCGGAGATCAAACCTGTGTTCCCCTTCGTTGCAAGCCAGATTCTTAACCACTGGCACTAGACAAGTCCTCTCAAACGTGCAGTCTTGAGAGTTCTTTGTTAGTTGCCATTTTGGAGGTCAGCGGCTGAGGAGGGCACTGACCCCTCAGCCTTGCAGCCAGATGACACATAGGCTTAGGGAGCAGGGCTGTCAGCGAAGGTGGTTTCACCCCTGAACATGGCATCCTGGTCACTAGGGCTGTGATGGCCGCCCGGAGCCCGGCCAGCAGTTCTTGGCCTCTTTGCCTGACTCCAGGAAGCTTAAAACTTGTTTTTCTTCTTCCTTGTCCCCAGATATAAACAGCCCGGACCACAGTGGCTGTGCTCTCGGGCACTGCATGTCTGAGCAGAGTGGCCCTGGCTTCCTGGAGCTGCGGAAATTTATGGGCACACGTAGTGGAGACTGGAAGTCACACCCAGTCAGGGTGGCTTGATCTGGGGTTTTAGGAGAGGAGGCAGGGGTGAGGAGGTGTCTGTGATGAGAGTGACCCCAGCCCTGAGCTGGGCTGTCCACTGGCACCTCACAGATAATAAAACTGCATCTTCCTGCAGTGCTCAGGGGGAGAGGGAGTGTGGGGGGCGGGGGGGGGGGCGGGGCCCTGTGGACCAGGATGTTGTAATGGTGCCTCGCGGCCCAGAGTGTGATGTCAGAAAGCCATGGCCCATGTGCCACGGATCCCACACACATCATAAAGATACATTAATGGGCCGTGTGTCTTTACAGAAATACTGATATTGTTGTTTTACGAGAAATGAGAGCTGAAAATATTAAAAGTTAGAATGTTAGGGCCTTAAAAAAAAAAGTTAAATGATGAGGACGTGGGAACGGAGCTCACAAACTCTGTCCCTGCTGGTCTCAGCATCCTGGGGGTGAGGGGCCTGTGATGGACGTCGCCAGTCTCCAGTAGCCTCCTGTGGGCTGTGGACCCTCTAGGGGCCTCCTCCTTGGGAGGTTTGGGGGGTACATGATAGGATGAGGGGTGCTGGGGTTGTCCAAATATTCTCAGGCCAGGCCTTGGAGGGGGGCCACAGCATGTACAGGGCTGAAGCCTGGGAGCAGCAATTGGGCCTCCCATCAGCCTGGTCCCCTGGCTCTGGGAGTGGCTGGAATGTACTGAGGACTTCCTTTCACCCCAGTTCTTCCCAGAAAGGGGATTTTTCTGGCTCCCCATCATCAGAGGGCAAATGCTCTGGGGTCAGAATTTAAGCCTTTATTTTATGGATTGAAGAGCTTGAATGACCCTCTACAAATGAGCAGATTAGGGGGCCTGAAGGGACTATAATGGTGGAAGTCGGGGTGGCTGTCCCATACCCTCGAGTGGGCTGTCATTCCCCCGGGCGCTGAGAGCTCGAGAGGACAGGCTGCCAGGTGAATCGATTCTCTCGTCCAGTGGTGCTTCCGTCCCTGCTGCACTCCCCGGGGTTTGCCGGTCATCAGGGTATTTGAGCTCTGCCGCCTGTGTGTACCCAGAACACTGCACACCCAGGGTTAGACCCTTCCAAAGCCTTGATCAGGCTTTATTTTAATTTTTTAAATTAAAGTGAAATTCCCACTATCTCAAATTAGCCATTTTAAAGCAAACAATTTGGGAGCATTTAGTACCTTCACAATGCTGTGTGACCATCACCTCTGTCTAGTTCTAAAACACTTCTATTTCCCAGAAAGGAGACCCTGTATCCATCAAGCCTTCACCCCCTGCTCTCTTTCCCCAGCTCCTGGTGACCACTGACCCGCTGTCTGTCTCAATGGACGTTCTGTGTAAACGGGGTCCTATGATACGTGGTAGCCCATGTCTGGCTGCATTCACGCAGCATCGTGTTACTGAGACTCATCCGTGAGGGAGCCGGTGTGGTTCTTTGTTCTCTTTCATGACCGACTGAGGTCCATTGTGTGGATGGGCCATATCTTGTTGATCCATCATCCTGTGAGGGACACAGGCTGCTCCCTCCCGTGGCTACTGTGAGCAGCGCTGCCCTGACTGCTGGTACGTGTGTATCCGCATTCCTGTCGTCTGTCTTTCCCAGTCTCTAGCCCACATTCGGCACCAGAGGTGAGCACAGTCACACAGCGGGCAACCTCTGCTGGTCAAAGTCACATGTGTGAGGGGCACCCACCGGGTCCCTTTGCGGTGGTCATTCTGCTTGCTGACAGAGTTCCCTCGAGTCGGTAGACTACACTAGTTTATCTGCTCTCCTGCTGATGCACTTTTTTGAGTGGAGCTGCTGTTTGTGTGCCCCTTTTGTGTGAACGCTGGTTTTCCTTTCCATGGGCAAATACGCAGGAGTAGATGGATGATGCTTCACATGGCATCTACTTGACTGTAGGAGGCAGCCACACTGCTTTTTGCAGCAGTTGCTCCATCTGCATTCTGGCCAGGAGGTATGAGAGTCCAGCTGCTCCAGTCTTCCAACACAGAGCTGTCAGTACTTTAAATTTTAGCCATTCTCAGGGGGTATTGATTCTGCTTTGAAGCTAGGACAACTGAAGCTCAGAGAGGTGAAGTGAGCTGTCCAGGGTCCCATGCAGAGTAGTCAGAGACTCGGAGTTCACCTGCGACTAAGCCCAGACTCCTAGTCCCAAACCATGTGGCCTGTGTCGCCACCCCTGTCCTGGTACAGGACTGCAAAGGCCTCCAGAGAAAGGTCCATCCAGTGACTGATAAGTGGACATTTCAAAATCTGGGGAGACAAGCAGGAGAGTGTTCTCACCCCTAGACAGACAGGGGGCCAGCCCAGTGGGAGAGACCCCTCGAAGCTTCAGTAATAGTAATATAGTCATATTGCTAACTGCTAAGTCACTTCAGTCGTGTCCGACTCTGTGCGACCCCATAGACAGCCTCCTACCAGGCTCCTCCGTCACTGGGATTCTCCAGGCAAGAACACTGGAGTGGGTTGCTATTTCCTTCTCCAATGCATGAAAGTGAAAAGTGAAAGTGAAGTCGCTCAGTCGTGTACGACTCTTAGCGACCCCATGGACTGCAGCCTACCAGGCTCCTCTGTCCATGGGATTTTCCAGGCAAGAGTGCTGGAGTGGGTTGCCATTGCCTTCTCCAAATATATATATAGTCATATTAGGCTTCCTTTAATAAACCCCTAGAGGTGGGGATGGTAAGACTCCTCCCTCCCTTGAACCCGAGGCTGGTGGGTGGCCAGGGGGACAGACGGAAACTTCCCTGACCTTGAGAGGCAGTGGGAGCCCCCAGAGCAGGGTGGGATGCTCCTGGGACCCTCCCTCACCCAGGCAGACCCGGCCTGGGGCTGAGGCCTGTGTGGTCCCCACATCCTATGTTGCTTTCCCAAACACGCACAGTTACATAAACCGTGATAACACTTCATAAACATTTTTCTAACATGTGGAATGTTTGACATGAATTTCAGCTATTTTAGAACTAATAAACAATTGTCAATGTCACGGCCGACACGAAGCAGAAGCCGCGGAGCTTTATGGAAGATCAAAGGCGGGAGGGACGACCTCCTCTTCAGAGGAGAAGAGGACACAGAGTAACCCGTCCTGGTCCTTCCGAAGGCGGGGCCTTCTGAGCGAGCTCGGATCTGGGCAGTCGCGGCTTCGGGGCCCCTTCCCACCGGGCAGGCCCCTCGGGTTCCTGGCTTCCAGATGCTCATTAGGACTCACCGCTGCCGTCTGCGCCTGTCCAGGGAGGGCCATCGGGGTGGAGTGTGCTGGTCAGTGAGCAACAGCAAGCTGTCGGGCGCCTCGCCAGCTTCCTGGCCTCGGGGCCCACGGCTGGCGCCAGGGAGCTGGCCGGTGGAGGCCCAGCGCTGCTCCGGAGATGTGCTGAGTTCGTGAGGGGCCCCAGGCATCAGGACACCCTGCTCTGGGTCTTCCTAGGGGGCACCTGGACCTCCTTCATCACTGGTACTGCGATGCAGCTGGGAACTGGAGAGGGTGCCTGGCCAGAGTGAGGCCCTCTCAGAGGCAGCCCCATCCTGGGGCTCAGCACCCAGGAGTCTGAGGGGACCATGTGGGATATGTGGGAGCAGGTGCCTGGGGTCCCCTGGAATCACTGAGGCCCTATCCTTGCATGACAGAGCCGGGTATTCCACCTGCTTTCATGTGAGCCCTGGGAAGATGTGATGGATGCCTCTCACCCCCCGGGGCCCTCGGAGCCCAGGCTGGCTGAACACACAAGAGAGGGAAGGAGGCCACTGCCCTGATTGGTTCTCAGCTTTGGGGACCCCTCTCCCCAAGGCCTAGGGACTTGTGGATCTGGGGTCACAGGTTGGGTATCTCATTTGCTCCCCCAGGTTGTGTGGTACACTGCTCAGCCCTCCCATGCTTGGCATTTAGATCCTTCTTTGTCCTGGTTTCGGTGGCCCTTGAGTGCGGTTTGAAGGCCACCTGATCTGCTCTGAGCACAGCTCACGCTTCTGCCCAGCATGGCTGCAGAGGCCCCCATAATGGATGTTTGAGGCCCTTGCCTCCCCCTGACCGTGCAGCCCCCACCTCATTCGCAGGAGAAGCTGGAGCCCATGATTGGCCAACCCCTGCCCTCCTTTCCTTTTTCTCCCCGAGCCGGGTGCCTGCCTCAGGGCCTTTGTGCCTGCTTCCTCCCCACGCTGTCTATCTTGCTCCCACTGGAGTATCCGCTCCAGGAGATGAGGGACCCGGCCTCCCCCAGGACGCCTCCCCAGAGCCTGGCAGCTGTTGAGGGTGAACTCTGACACACACAGGAGGTGTGTGTGGCCTCCTTTGCAAATAGGATCTTTGCAGGAGTGATCCAGTGAAGATGAGGTCACAAGGTGGCCCTGACCCAATGACCGGTGTCCTTAAAAGAGGACGTCCACGGAAGACACGGGGAGAAGCTGCGTGCTGACAGAGGCGGAGAATGGAGTGATACGGCCACAAGCCCAGGGACGCAGGGGCTGCCTGCAGCGCCGGGAGCAGGGACGGGCTGGAAGGATCCTCCCCTGGAGCCTCCGGAGGGGGCGCAGCCTGCTGACCCCCCGATTTCAGACTTGTCGCCTGCAGGCTGTGAGAAAGTGGGTTCCTGTTGCCATCAGACCCCCCCCACCCCGTCCAGTTTATGCCAGTTTATGGTCCTTTGCTTCAGCTGCCCAGGACACTAACACCTACATGACGGCCACTTGTAAACACGTCTGGCTGGATGGGTAACTGAGGAAACATCTCCACCGGTGATGATCCAGGCTGACCTCTCTGCCCGGGGGCTTCCCAGGTCCTGTCCCCTCGGGCACAGACCATGTGTCCTCTCCAGCCTGGCCAGGTCTCACCCTCACTGCCTCCCTCTGACCCCAGAATCCTCAGGCCACCCCAACCCAGTGCAGCCAGGCCTTCCTGAGCGCATGGCTAAATACCTGGGACCTCCTCCCCCTGGGTTCCCGCTAATCCTCGTGAACTAAGGGGCGGGGAGGGGAAGGGGAGGGGCCAGCACAGGGTCCAGAGGCTGACAAGTGGACCCTCACACCTGAGATTCGTGATTACTCAGGACGGTGGCAGAACTCAGCCAGGCTCAGGGGTTTCAGAGAGATGGTTCTGTTGTCAGCAGCCCTTTCTCTGGTCTCCTGGTAGCCGCTGCTCTTGTGATGTGGGGAGGGGCCCTGTGGGTCATTACAGGCAGCACCGGTCATCACAGTTCTGCTGGCTGACTTTTGGCCCTACAGATCTGAGAGTCTGACTGAAGTGGAGGCACTGGGCTGTTGGGAGGGGCCAGGCCTCCCCAGGGCCCCCTATTCCTATCCACAGTGCCCCAGAGTCTGCCGCAGGTTGATCCTGCCCAGAGGCCTCCCAAAGGTGCCCACTGTGTGAATGCACTTTGCCTGGAGCCTGGTGGATGGTAAGGTGGGGGAGCCCAGGGGACAGGCAGAGGCACGCTCTCACTGGGGGCCTTGGCCATGTCACCAGGAGCCCTGGACCTCTGTGCCCTTGCATATGGAATGGGGCTGCCGGGAGGGAAAACGAGCAGTGTGGGTGATATGGCTGCCACGTGGACTCACAGGTCCTCATGTCCCCTCCCCCTGCCACCTCATCCCCCCAGGACGTGGCCCATGCGTCAGCCCCAGGAACACAGACAGAGATGTGGGTTCAGACGAATGCCTCACTTGGCAGCTTGGTGTTTTGTACCAAGTGGAGGAACCAGGAGACGTCCCCAGGTGGCCAGCCCCCTGCTGTGCTCTGTCGACTCCCCCCTCCACAGCCTGAGGGGAGGGGGCTTCTGCTGTTTGTGGGAACCAGCAGGGCTGCTTGGAGGCACAGAGAGGTTAAGTGACTTGCCCAAGGCCGCGCAGTCAGCAGGTGCAGGCCTGGGATGGACCCATGGGGTGTGGCCGGGGTCTTCACTCCTGACCAGCCTGCACCTGCCCCTGCCTGATGCCATGGCACGTGCAGGGGTGGGGTTGTGCAGCCAGGTCTTGCCCCTGGATGTTTGGAGGATATGTGGGGCCAGCGCTGATGGCCTGTGCTGACCACTGTCCAGTTGCTGGCCCATTGGTAAGGCATGTGCTGGGCCTTGGCTGCAGGACCTGGTGACTACGTGGGACAGAGCAGGTGCTTCCCTGGGGGCCCTGAGGACCTCCCTCTGTTCATCCCTCCCACTGAGCAGCATTCATCCTCATCCTCTTTGCAACTCAGTTTGTTCTGTCCTATGTGGGTGTAAGAACTGCGTGAGGGACCTATGGCCCATTTCTGGAGCTCAGAGCTGGCTAAGACCCTGGGAGGCTGCCACCCCCTCAGGAGGGGCACATCTGACGCTGGCTCCTAGTCTGGACCTCCCTGGGCAAGCCCCGGGCCACGTCCTGTGGCTGCGACTGGCCACTGTTTGCAGAGGCAGACCCAGTGGGGATGAAGGGGCCGTCCGCTCATCAGCCGGGCCTCTGGCCACCCTGCTGTCATCGGAAAATCTGAGTCTCCCCTCCCCTGGCCGCTGGCTCCCCATCAGGTCCCTTCCTTCCCAGGGGCATCAGCAGACACCTCTGCCTGGCAGCAGAGCTGGCACCACCTCCACCCCACCCAGGTGGCTGGATCCTTCTGGGGTGTCCGCCAGGAGGCTAAATGGAAAACCCACCCCATCTATCATTGACGAGGGGACGTGGAAGGTTGCTGTGCTTGGGGTTTCTGTCCTCCTCAAATGCTGTCTCAATCTTCCCCTTCAGGGAGGAAACTAACCACGGAGTCTGACTGGCTGGGGTTTGGGATGGAGCGAGGCCACCTCAAGATTCTGCTTCACTGAGTGTCATGGAGGGGACCCAAGGGCCCTGGTTCCCTTCCCTCCCCTCCCCTACTTCTCCAGGAGAGGGGCAGGGCCAGCTCTCCCCCTCCTCCAGGAGGAGGGCAGGGCCAGCTCTCCCACACCTCCAGGAGTGGGCAGGGCCAGCTCTCCCCCTCCTCCAGGAGGAGGGCAGGGCCAGTTTTCCCCCTCCTCCAGGACAGGGGCAGGGCCAGCTCTCCTCTCTGCACCTGGCTTGAAGCTGGTAGAGAACTGAGCTAGAGGCCTGGTCAGGCGGAGACAGTGCTGGGACAGCTGTCTTGAGTGCAGCCTTGGTTCCCAGACTTTGTCCCAACCCCGGGACCTGACAGATGAGGTTCTTTGGAAGCAGAGTCTGAGACAAGACCCCTGTGCAGTGACTCCCTGGGAGGGTTCTCAGGGAGAGGTGGTAGGATGCAGGGTGGGGCTGGGGACATCAAGCAAGGAGGTGGTATCAGCCAGGAAGTGGTCTCAGCTGGAGACCAGCTTCAGCCTTCTCCCCACCAGGGGGTGGTGGTGGTGGTGATGGTGGTGAATGAGGGCCCTCTGGAGCAGGAAATACACAGAATCAGTCCCCTGCCTCTGTCTGTCTCGAGCCATGGCTGCCCCTGAATGGTGGGGATCTGTCCCCAGGGATCTCCTGGTCCCCCACTGCCCAGGGTCATTCTCTGGAGTGGTGGCAGCTGTGAGCTGACGTGGTCACCGCTCTGAGCCATTGGGAGATGGGCGGCCCACCATCGTGCCTGCCCTTCCATCTTCTGCACCCACGCTCCAGTCCCGCGTGGGAAGTGGTGGGTCAGCCCTTCAGCCCACATCCATCGCTGGTGCCTGGGCCGCTGCCTGGAGTGACCCAGAGAGGAACCAGCAACTCAGGATTCATTTCCTTGGGGCGGGCCCAGGGACTCTTCCCATGAGAAGGGTCTCTACTGCTTCCCTTGAACCCGAGTGGGCTTGTCTGGGACGCCCACTCCAGGAGTGACGTGTGCACAGCCATGCCTGTCCCTGGGCTCATCCCCTCACAGTCATCATCCTGCCCTGATGTCTTTCCTGGCCACCACAGGGGTGCGCATCCCCCAGCCCAGTGTCCCTACCTGACGCTCTCCTGCCTAAGCCCAGTGGCCTGGGAAGGTCCCAGCACCCAAAGTCTCCTCCACTGGGCACCAGCTGCTGCCTGAACGCTCTGTTCATTGGAATGCTGCCCTTTGGTTTATGGCTGTTTTTCTCTTCTCTGGGACCTTTGCACTGGGATCCCCATGCACCCCGCTTGTGGCAGATGTCTCTAGGGCCATTAACCCCCGCTGCCCCACCCAGGGCGCTAGGACGTGGGCCACCCTTTCTTGACCACCTGGCTTTTCTTAACTGACCCGTGCCTGTCCTGGTGTCAGAGGAGGCCTGGGCCTGTGTGATCTGGGCCCTGCAGTCCCTGTGTTCCCCACCTTTCCGCCCAGGGCAGGTCTGTGCCCCAGGAGCCCAGAAGCCTCTGAATTTCCCTGAAGAGGCTGTGGCACTTGCTGGTGTGTCCCTGGGGGACTGACAGTGCCCAGTTTTGTGCTGGGCCCCAGGTGGATGGCCACACCAGGAGCCTACAAGACCCCAGTGGGGACAGTCTAGGGAGGGGGCAGACCAGAGCCCAGGCCAGGAGTGTGAGAGTGGGGAGGTGGGGGATGAGGGCTCCGGCAGGGGTCTGCGAGAAGGAGGCGGGCAGAGGCTGGGGGGCGGATATGTGTGGTGCTTGCTGGGCCCTGGGGAG
>NW_011494739.1:7732883-7737626 GCF_000754665.1 Bison bison bison
TTGGGGGAGGGAGGTTTCAGGTCACCTGTGGCCTGAGGGGCAGAGCAATCCGCCAGAAGTAGAGCCTCACTTAGGGGGCAGGCCAGGACATGCTTTGGGGAAGATCAAGGATGGCTCTGGGAAAGATTGAGGTCAGGAGAAGGGGGCGACAGGGGATGAAATGGTTGGATGGCATCACCCACTCAATGAAAACGAGTTTGAGTGCGCTCCGGGAGATGGTGAAGGACAGAGAAGCCTGGTGTGCTGCAGTCCATGGGGTCACAGAGTGGGACACAGCTGAGCGACTGAACAGCAACAAAGGACAACTCTGGGACCCCGAGGGAACCTGAGTCAGGGCTGCTGACGAGGGGCAGGTAGGGGCAGTGGCAGGGGCTGCTCACAGGCCGGGGACCAGGACGGAGGGGGGCCAGGACGGAGGGGGTCCAGGCACTGCCCTGGCTCTCAGTGGCTCCAGGGAAACTCTGTTTTTTCCATTTTTCCTCTTTTTGACTGTAGCTGGATTTAACTGTAAAGAGCAATAAATCACTAATCTGGAAAAACATCCCTTGCCGTCACAAAGGACAAGGCTGTCCCCGGATGACTGATGACTCCGAATTAGCATTATTTGGTATTTATAACTTCCGCTGGACAGAACTTACGATGTTCCTGGGAAATCCTGCCTGCCCTCTGGGTATTTTTAGAGCCTATTGTCATTCTGACAGGGTTCTTCTCCATGTGTCTCCGTTGGGGCAGAGGGAACAGGAGCGTGAGGTAGGTCTGGGTCTGGAGAGAGGAGGGGCTCCCAGCCCACTCTCTGCAGGCCTGGCATGGGCCCTGGGCCCCCTCCATCCTCACCCGCTCAAGACTGGCCTTTATGGAATGCCTGCTGCACGCCTGTCTCAGAGCTGGGATCTGGGGGAGGCAGGAGAGGGCGAGAGGCTGGGAGCCCCCCACCTTGTTGTGGGAGCAGCCATGTGTCGGGGGGCTTGGGGAGCACTGGTGGAGTAGCTGAGTCTCAAGGAAGCTGGAGCTGGGCTGAGGCCCAGGGGGTGGGATCCTGCAGTTAGGGCGGGGGTGGGAGTGTGTAGAGGGATGGTGAGGGGGCAATGGAGTGGGCCAGGGGTGTTTCAGAGCAGCCTCTGGAGAAGACTTGAGAATCCCTTGGACTGAAAGTAGATCAAAGCCATCAATCCTAAAGGAAATCAATCCTGAATATTCATTGGAAGGACTGAAGCTGAAGCTTCAATACTTGGCTACCTGATGCGAGGAGCTAATTCATTGGAAAAGACCCTGATGCTGGGAAAGATTGAGGGTAGAAGGAGAAGGGGGCAACAGAGGATGAGATGGTTAGATAGTATCACCGATTCAATGGACATAAGTTTGAGCAAACTCCAGGAGATAGTGAAAGACAGCAAAGCCTGGCGTGCTGCAGTCCATGGGGCCTCAAACAGTCAGACACGACTAAGGGCCCCAGGGAGGGCCGGCGCGTTAAGTGTCTCTTGGCCCCAGAGTGCAGAGACGTACTTCGTTTGAGTATTTAATGTCCCCTCTCATTCATAAAATAAACAAGGGAGATTTATCTGCACGTGGCCAGGGTGCTCCGCAGAGTCTGGGGGCCACAGTGCAGGAAACCGCTAGGGACGAGATTGGGGGAGTGGCCACTTCTCAGTGACCAGCAGGCCGGAAGCGGATGGCCCCGTGTTTTAGTTAGTAAGGTTCACGGGGCCGGGCTGGCGGGCCTTAAATCTTTCTCCAGAAAATCCTGGCGCGGCTTGAGGAGAACCCCGATCGTCAGTGGGCGGCACGTGCTGGCTCAGAGCTGTTGATTTAAGGAGGCCACTGCTTTAAGGGTTTTCTGTGTTTAGTTTAAAAGCGTCAGAGAAACCCATTACGCTCTCCCTAACCACTGGGCTGTGATTTCAGGGCTCCGGGTTTGTACTGAGGACTTGGAGGAGCTCGTGGGGGGTGACTGTCCTCTCCCCACCCTTCTGGAACCCAGGAGGGGCTCCCTGGGGGGAGGACCCCCAAAGCCATTCATCACAGCTGATTTTATTCCCATGTGTCTGGGACGGACTTCCGGACTTGGTTGAGGAAATCAGACCACCCGTTGTGACTGGAGCCAAGGGTCAGTCCCGTCCCCAGCCCTCCTTCTGTCCCTTTTCCCCAGCCCTTGCTCCCAGGGTTGAGAGAATGGCCAGGGGGGGCTGCCTTTAACTTGAGGACCATTCCTGTCCTCCGGGGGGATGCCACGCTCAACCCTCAAGCCCAAGATCTCTGGTTTCCTGGGTGGGTTAAGGTAGTGATCAGCCTCGGGGGTCTGAAGGCTGGCCTCAAGCTCTCCAGTGCCCTTGGGTGACCTCTGAGTTCTGCCTGGGGGAGTCAGAAGCCCCCATCAGGGAAGCTCCCCAGTGAGGAAGTTGAAGGGCTCCTCTTGACCAACAGGCCCAGCAGTGTGAGGCCCCTCCGGACTCCTCACCACCAGCCCCCCAGCCCATTTTGGACTTGCTGGAAGGACTTCTGTGAGAGGGACATGGCTGGTCTTAGCCCGTGGTCAGCAGTCCTGCCTGACACACACGAAAATTTGGGGGAGTATGTCCTCCAAATTCTTTGGTAGATCTCACCTGCTTCACCTGTGGCAGGGGCTCTGTCACTCCCCCTACCCCCGTATCTGCCTTGTCTTCTGAGAGGCAGCGCAGCACAGACAAGAGGGGCTGGGGAACTCCTTGGGTCTCTCAGCCCCCAGTATTACCCCAGGGACACATGGCCCAGCGCAGGCCATGGAGAGAGGGGCTGTGACTGCCAGACCCTGGGGGTGGGGAGGTCAGGGGTCAACATCGCACCTTGTCCTCTGTCTCCATCCTCCCCCGACACGGCCTCACTCCTCTCCTCACACAGGTGGGCAGCCTGACTCCCTCCTCGCGGCCTGCGGTGGGTATTCCTGGCCACCAGGGTCTCTGCGAGGTCAACACAAAAGGCCCAGCCTGTGACTGTGTTCTGAGCGCCTCTGCATATTAAAAAGCAAAGAAATGCCAGAACTGAACTTGGAAATTGTGACCTCCAACCACTTGGCCTGTTTTACACACGGGAGATATGACTCGGAAGCGATGAGGTCAGAGGCCAGAAGTGAAGCCCTCAGAGCACGGTGGGGCCTCCTGCCCTTCCCCTCCCAGAGTTGTTTCCAAGCTTCTGGGAACTAGAATCTGGCCGACACAGCCTGGCCAACATCCATGGGTCTTCTGGGGTGAGGCCTGCCCGTCGGGCGGCACTTTGAGTGGCCCCTCCCTTTCCTGGTCCCTGCTCATGGCTGTCCAGGCCTGAGAACATCCAGGGACATGTCAGAGCCCCCCAGCCCACCCAGCCCCCAACCCAGGATAAGCACAGGGTCTCATTTCACATCTGTATTTCTGGGGACACCCCATACCCAGGCCCCCTATGCCTTTTGTCCCTGTTGCTGGCATCCCCAGCAGGACTGAGAGCCCCAACAGGTGACAAAAGGCAGCCAGAAGCCCATCACCCCCAGGTGGATGCGTGAGCTTTGTGGAGGTGACTAGTCAGCCCAACCCCACAAGTCAGCCGGGGCCAGGGCCATGGTCTATCCCTGCATTCATTCCTCCATCGCTGAGTGTTGACCCGGCACTGGGCTCATCGTCAGACACGGGGGAATGGATTGGACAAGGCCTCTGGTTACAGGGAAGCTGTGTTCTAGTGGGCGAGACCAGGTGAGCACAGGAATATTCAAATCTGTGGTTACGGAATGGGCAGGTGTCAGGGGCAGCACTGCAGGGGAGGCACCGGGCTGGGCCCTGCCTTGATTGGTGGGGATTAGACTTTAGGATGCTCAGACAGGAAGTGACCAGCTGGGAGGAGGCATCCTTGCTGAAGGGGGCAGCACCGGGGCCACGGGCAGCCCATCGCCTGGGAGAGATGTCTGAGGGTTCTGATATGGTCCCTAGGATGACCAGGCCCCCAAGGGGCCCCAGATGGCCCCTGCCTGTCCTGGAGCCCCCCGACTCCCTTCCCCTGCAGCCTCATGCGGGTCTCTCTCAGATGCACAAGGAGCTGGTGATGTTGGTGGGCAGGGCTGAGCATGGAGACCCCACGCATGGCCCCTAGTTGTCTCCTTCTTGGTCATAAAAAAAAGAAGATTCAGTGAAAAAACTCTAGACTAAGCTGTAATTGTCAAATGCTCTTAGGAGGCTTACCACATACATTCCCCTCTTGTTGTTCGTCTAGGTTGTTTCTATGACAACCCTGCCTGGTGGAGGCCTTCGGATTCTGACTGCCCGAGGAAGGCTCTGTGGAGGAGGCGGCATCAGGGGTCTTGACCCCTGAGGACCACACCCTGGTTAGGTGCACAGTCAGAGGGAACAGCCCATAGAAAGGCCCAGAGGAGTTCAGCAAGGGTCCCCATACCTAAGTGATGCAGGTGCTGGGAGGGGGTCCCTGAGGCCACGAGGTGGTGGTAGCTGGACCATCCATGCAGTTGTTGGGCAGTACCTGGGCCAGAGCGTTTGCAACCAAAGGAGAAACAGGCCCAGATTTGCATCATGGAAAGTCTGAGCTTCGGGCCAAGCAGCGGGGTGGGGGATGGGCTGCAGCAGTAATTGGGTGGGAGGGGGTGGACGAAGAGGAGGCCCCCCCGCTCAGGGTTTCCTGGGAACCAGGGGGAGCACGGGGTGGGGTGCAGTTCTCAGGAGGTGTGACACCCATTCAGGAGGTCCTTGGGGCTCCCTGTGCAGGAGCAGGGCTTCTCCTTGGCCTGTA
>NW_011494739.1:7737768-7738576 GCF_000754665.1 Bison bison bison
CCCTCTCCCAGGCCTCAGCGCGGCCAGACGCCGTCCACCCGCGGTGCCGAGAACCCTTTATCAGATAATAAATAAGGCGGCTGGAGCCGTCCGTGTCAACATCTTGGCGGGCCTCGCGGGGCATTGCAGGGGGGGCTGCCCCCCATGGCTTCCACGTGGTCTTCGAGGGCCGACCCCCTCCACCCTGGCTCCAGTGGGACTGTGGGACTCACCAGCCCCCTCCTCTTTGGAGCCGGTTCAGCCCCCACTGAGGTGCACGTGAGCAGAACGGGGCACCCTGGGGCCTGCAGCCTCACAGCCGAGGGGTGCTAGATCTCTTTGACCTCCTTTCCCCTCTGCTGAGTAGGGGTCTATGTGGGGGCTGGGCACCCTGGAGGACAACCGCCTGAGCCCTGTGAACTGCCCCCAGGCTTGTGGCAGAGGGAGGGCAGGGAGGGCTACACATCTAACACCCTGTCCCCCGAGGCTGCGGCCTGCGTGCTTGGTGGCAGAATGGCTCGCCTAGGATGATGGCGACAGCAGTAGGTCTTGTCCAAGAAAGGCCCTTATCTGGTCAAATAAAGAGTGGGTAACCTGCATTGCTTCTTCCAAAGGACGATTTTCACTTCTTAAGAAGCACATGACATTTTCAGATGAGAGGCTCACAGAATTGGCACCCATTTTTAAAGAGCCACGTTCTTCAGTAACGAAGGGGAAACTAACTTTAGCCTCAGCCCCACCAGGAAGCTTGGGGGCTCTGGGCACAGCTGGACACGGCAGCCTGGCTGCCCTGGAGGGCTGAGCTGGTGCAGGCGGCTTGTGGGGGGGG
>NW_011494739.1:7738676-7746866 GCF_000754665.1 Bison bison bison
CAGGCGGCTTGTGTGGTGGCGATGGCCCAACTAAAGGGCCCACAGGATGAACATGTGCCTGCTGTGTGCAGGGGATATACTGCCGTGGGCAGGGGATATACTGCTGACCGATGGCATCAAGACTGGGGAAAGCAGGGTACTGGGGATCACCACCCTGACATCCTCCTTGGGATGTCCATCCAGGCTGAGGGGAGGAGCTGCTCTGCTTCCACACTGCCCTGGGATGCTGTCAGCCTCTCTGTTCTGCGTCTCGAGTGAGGCAACAGGTTAAGAGCTTTAAGTGGGGAGAAGGGTGCTCTGAAAATGCTTTTTCTGGATCAAAAAGCACAGTGCCCCTGGGTCTCCCTGTTTCTATGCCATGCCCCCAGTTTTCCAGCTTTCCCACCCAGTCTGATCTCCCTTCCCCAGGTACCCAGGACAGAGCGCAGCAGGGCTCAGTGGACATTTCCCATGGATGGAGGGAGCTTCCCTGGCTGGAGGAGCTGTGGCCCCCTCCACCCAGGCTCCCTGGATGCTGCTCTAGTTTGAAAGACGTGGGAAATGAGGTGCGGGCGGCAGGGAGCACAGATGAAGTGGCCTTTCTTTCCGTCCTGTCGTCTGATAAGCGGCCTGGGGCTGCCCACGCCTGCCAGCCTCCTCGGCTCATCCGGTTGTTTATGGCCGGCCAGGCAGAGCCGCGGGGCCGGCAGGCGGGAGGAAGGGCTGCAGGAAGTGGGGTGCCAGGCGGCTATATTCAGGCTCTGGTCCTGACAGCTTCCGGGTCCTGAAGAGAGGCTGGGGAGAAAGGCTTAAACTGAGATGCTCTTCCCTGAAGCTCCTCACGTCCAGAGGTGGGGGCTCAGCCTCCCCCATCCCAGGCTCGTCCTTAAAAATGATGAAAAAGAGGAAGAGATGGCCTCTTCCTTCCTCTTTGCCAAACACTCCTTCTCAGGACCTCTCTTCCTGGGTGGGGCGTTCAGCCCCCTCCTCCCTCTCGCGCTCTGCTCACTGAGCTGCTGGCACCTCCAGGAAGGCTGCTCAGCTTGCTCAGCGCCCTGCCCTGCAGGGTCCCCGCGCCCTGTGTCCTCTGGGAGCCGCCTGCCACTTTTCAGGTGCTTGTCTCTCGTGGGGGAGAAAGGGACCGGCGCCTCCCCTTCGGAGGGAGGACTCGGAGACTCGCTGGTCCACACAGGGTGTGGTGCTCACTGGAGGAGAGCCGCTCCCACCACGACCACCGAAGTGGAGGCACTGCCACACGGTCCTCACCGGGTACTCCCCGCCGCCTCCTCCTTCTGCATCACTCCTTCCCTCTGCAGGGGGACGTTTGCTGCCCCTCCCCCTCCCCTAGAGCCCCAGGCCAGGATAGGGACAGGGACTCCACTGGAGTCCGCCTGACCTCCAAGTGGTGACTTCTCAAAGTGCGGTCCCTGGGTTGCTCCACCCAGTGTCCCACCCTTGTGCTGGTGGCAACCTCAAAGGCGCCCGGTGTTCAGGGGCCTCGTCCAGTCCTTAGGAGCCCCTGGCAAGACCCAGGATGGCCAGTGAGGTCCCGCAGCCCGGTCCCTGGTGACATGTTTCTGGAAGGAGAAACGACCTGAATGGATCCCGGCAGGCAGGGGTGAGGCCCAGAACCCACTGGTGATGGGGAGAGGAGAGCAAAATCAAGTTTCTATGTTACATGTTTTCTGATGGTGTCGTTTGTACTTTAAAAAAAAAAAAAGACAAGGTCACATGGAGGCGCAGCTGGTTGAATCTTGGGGTACAGACTCAGGATGAAGGGACACGTTCAGGAAGGATGAGTGTTCTTAAATATGAAGGAGACGTTTTTACATAGGATGGTGCAACAGTGGCTGTTCTAGATGGTTTACAAAACTTAAGATTTCGGAATTAAATTGGGAGTTGGAGGCAAAAGCTTTCAGTTGGAAGATTTTACGTTATAAAAAAGAAAGCCCAGTTTCTGGCTTCCATGGAAAAATCAGAAAGTCTTGCTGGTGAAGGGCAGCTGCAGGATGGGAGAGATGGAGTGGCCCTTCTGCAGGGGGCCCCACTCTCTGCTGCCTCTGGCGTCAGGCTGTGAGCCATTGTCAGCTCCTTGGGCAGAGGTGCCTCTACCCAGCACAACAGCTAATTTGTCATCCAGCCTTAGGGTGGGGGATGGCTTTGTAAGTGAAAGGGGGTGTTATTGGTGATGCTGCTGGGACAGACCCAGATGAGCCAGGACCTGTGGTCACCCCACCATCAGCCCTGAGAGTGCCCCTATGGGTCAGAATGGGGGTCCCAGGCACCTTGACGTACAAAATGGTCACAATATAGCCACAGATTCAGTCAGAACAAGGAAGGCTCTTTACTGCCCCGTCTGGGGAAAACCATACAAATAAATACGGGTCCACGATGATTACAATGTGATCGGCCCCTTGGGTGGCGTCCTGGTAGTGCCCAACCTGCCCGTCTGTCCCTGGCTGTCCAATGGTCCAAGGAGGGGCAAGGTCTCCATGCCGTGTCTCTATCCATCAAACATGGGGAGTGGGCAGCCTGAGGGAGGCCGGGGAAGCCCCGTGTCTGGCGGCCCCCTCATCCCCCGCTGCTGCCTGGCCTCAGTTTTGTCACCTGTGATCTTGGTTTTACAGCAGGAAGGTGGGTTTTGTCCTGCTGCTACCACCTGTAAACATGATGATGACAAGCGTTGACGACAGAATTCAAGTGGGGGCTGGGAGCTCTGGGTCAGCCAGAGCCTCGCACACCACTTGAAGGTTCCTTGCTGCCCAGGGAGGGGGCTTGAGCCCTCCTCCCATCTACACAGAAGGCTGCGGCTGCCGCTCTGAGGGACACCCAGCACCTCCAGGTCCAGCTGGCTCCAGTCTCTTCTGGCAGCAGGCCTGGAAGTCTCTTTTTGTGTTGGAGTAAAGAGGCAGCAAGGTGGGTCCATGGGGTGCCCAGGTACCTAGGCTAAGGCAAGTGCACACCAGGCCTCCTGGCGCAGGGCCCCGCCAAGGCCAGCCTGCTGGCCCAGAGCTGCAGAAGGCAAAGCAAAGTCCTCAGGCTCGAACTTGAACTCCAAGTGGCTGGGGGCCAGGGGGCCATCCACCTGTGCAGAGCCCTGCAGGGAGGACGGGCCATATGTGAGCCTTGGGAACAGCTGGCTGGCCCACCTGAGAGTGGGAGCCCTTTGACAGGAGGGCTTCCTCAGCTCCTGGAATGGTGTGGGTACTCCTTGTGAGGAATGATGTGATACCCTCGGAAGGGCTCTCAGTCAGCGTCGGCCACAGGGCACCCCCCGGCTCCATCGGCCAGCTGTGTGTCCAGCCCCAAGTTTCTAGGAGGGGACCGTGGGGGCTCTGACCTGGCCGAGATGCCAGGGTTCCTCCTGGAAATGCCTGGGAACCAGCTCTGTGCACCCCACCCACCCCGTCCTCCTTACCTGGGAGGTGACACTGGGCCCAGGGCATGAAGGGGATGCCAGGCTGGGCTCGGGCTTCAAAGTGGCTGCTGAAACCTCTGGGTCAGGGACAGAGGCTTGTGGGGAGGCTGTGGTGTGCCCTGAAGACCCTGGCGGGGGTGGGGGAAGATGGGGCATTTATAGACACTGTAGATTTGGTAACATGGAGTGGGGGTGGGGGTGGCCTCCTCCACCAGAGCCCCTGCCCCACGCCATGAACTCAGGCCACCCCAGCCCCTTTCCCAGCCAGGGCAGTGGCAGGGACTTGTACTTCAGGAAGATGATGCTTGCACCAAACATGTGAATCTCTACTGGTGGAATGTGAGGCACCCAGAGTGATTCCACAGGAAAACGTGGGCCCCATGGGAGGCCTCCCCCAGCCCTGGACCCCGCACCTGAGGAGCCCTTGGTCTTGGCAATGTTCTTCGGCTTCCGTTTTCGTGTCTGGATGCTCTCTTTCTTCATCGCCAGGGGCCGCGGTACCTGGCAGGGTGGCAGTGGTGGATGGCTAGTTACTGTCTGCGGTCACCCCCGTGGCCTCTTGCACGGCCATCTGCCCAGATCTCAGCCCTGCAGAGCCAGTCACTGCTGCAGCCCTGTTTGGGGAGTTGCTATGCCCCAGGCTCAGTGCTTTCCTCCAGGCAGGGCGGGGCGAAGCCTGTCCAACCCCAGCCTCCCAGGACTGGGGGCTGTGGGGGTCCAGAAGAGCCCTGGAGGTGTCTAGCCTCTGTCCTAGCTGAATGGCTGCAGGGAAGCTGCAGTGAAGCTATGGTTTCTGAGAGCCTGTCTGTACCATCAATCTAACAGTAACGTGTGTGTGCATGGTATGGGCAGTGGGGCCACATGTGTACAGGTGTGTATCCACTCAGCCCAGGTCCTGCCTGATCGACACCCTGCCCGGTTCCTCAGCCCCATCTCAGGCCAGGGGGCCCACTTGCGCCGGCAGCCCCTGGCCCTGCTCACCCCATGCAGCTTCATGTAGAGCCCGCAGGCGTTGCACACTGGCTCGCCGTCCACGTTGCGCCGCCAGAGGGTGGTGGTGGTGGTGTGGCAGTTGGTGCAGCAGAGGCCGGCCCGGCGGGAGGAGGACTGTGGATGGGAGGCTGGGTGAGTGTGGCAGGTGCAGCCGAGTGGGAGGATGGACACTGGGCTCAGGGCTGACCAGCTATGGGGTTGGGTATGCAAGGGGCTGGGTGAGAGGCCTTTGGGTGCTAAGGTCCTGAGGCAGCCCAGGATTCCTTGTGGGCAGGAGCTTTGACCTAGCTCCCAGGAGCCCTGGGACAGATCACTTCACCCTTCTGGGCCTCAGCTTGCCTATCAATAAAATTGGGGTGACAGCAGACCTGCCTAGATCCACTGTGGGGTCAGGATCTTATGAGGAGTGCAGGACATACAGGCTGCTGGGTTTCCATTGTGGCCTCTTTTTAACCAATGCTGGGCCTTCACTCTGTATTTCTGTGGTGAAACAGCACCCCTAGGGGCCACAGGGCCCCCTCGGGTCAGGCCCCAGACTGAACATTCAGGGGGCCTGCCTCCGAAGACTTGGGGCTCTGAGCACATGCTCAGCTTAACTGCTTGCACCGGACAGTGGGCAGCGGGTGTCCACACCTGCCCTTGCTGCTCACTGGCCCAGGAGGGAGAGTGGGGCCTGTCTGGAGACCCCCCACCAATCATTTCTAAGAAAACGCAGACCTGGAAAAGCCTCCTCTCCTCCCTCCCCAGGTTGGGCAGCTGTCAGAGGCCCCAGGGAATCCGCTCTGTTTAGTCTGAGGCCTGGCCTCTGATCTCCAGGGCAGGACTCTGCCTTGGGATCTGGGGCACAAGGGCCACAAGACAGGGAAGGGATGAGGCCTAGGAGGCTCCAGACGGAGGGCAGGGCGGGAGCTCCTGGCCTGGCTGGGGAGACCCCACCCTCTGGCCGGCAGCCTCCAGGCCACAGCTGTGTGGGGCCTGACGTCCAGCCTGGCAGGCACCACCAGTGGTCTCCCCAGGGGCCTAGGGGTGGACCTGCGCCCTGGTTGGAGTGCAGAGAGCTGGTGGCTGGCCCGGGCCCAGCAGAAGTGGAAGGGCAGTGGTGGCCACAGCCCTGGGGCAGATGGTGGGACACGGCCCTGAACAGGAACCCCAGCCCCCCAGTCAAGTGGCCCCCAGACTGACACCACCCTGGAGAGCTGGCAACCATATCCTGACCTTGTCTAGAGAGCAGCTGCTTTTACTGGACACTACTCGAGTCTCCCTCCTCCCTGCCCCCTTTCCTCCCTTCCATCTGCCTCTCGGCTGCAGGGAGCTATGCCCACATGAAGGCGTGCCACCCCCCCAGAGCCCACTGTCCCACATGAGGCAGCATCTCCTCCCATCCCTGCTGCCTGCCCCGGTCCAGAATCTCCTGAGCCCCCAGTTCATTCATCTTCTTAAGGTGGGAGGAGGTCTTGGGACTTCCCCAAGGTTCCTAGATTGAACAAACAAACACGCAAACAGGATGCCCAGTTAGAATTGAATTTCAGATAAACAGTAAATATTTTCTGTAAGTACGCTCTATGCAATATTTGGGACACATTTAAAATGCTATTTGTTGCTTGTGTGAAATTCACACCTAACCGTGCATTTAGTAATCAGTCTGGTCACTCTGACCCACCTTCCCGGGCTACATCATGGTCCCTTACTCCTGCTGTGCCTTCAGACCAGGAGGACCATGGCTTGAGGCCCCTCGCCTCCAAACCAGCTGGGACCCTCAGGGGCTCTTACCAATTTTTTCCCCCTTAGAGTTCACACTGCCATCCCACATTCCAAAAAAAAAAAAAGTTAGCATCACTGAAACTCAGGAGTCACAGGAGTGCTGTCTCCTGGGCTGCCTGGCCACTTCCTGCTAAAATCCTTCCTATAGGAACACTATCGCAAGGGTGTAAAGAGACCCACGCAAGGCCTTCGTGCCAGCACTGTTTTCAACAGCACACCACACAGCTGCACACACGTGGGCACCACTGCAGACACACACGCCCCCACGTGTCCCCCAGAGTCGCCCACACATCTAGGAAGCAGCAGAACTACGCACACCACCTCACATGGTGGTGGGTAGAAACTTCCTCGGTGGACCGAGTGTACACAGGACACAGCCTCAGGTCGTGTGAACCCACCGCCTGGACCCCGAGGGTGCAGTGAAACCCAAAAGTCACGTTTGAACATTTCTCCAGTGACCTTAGATTAAAATCCATAAACTGGAAATCAGACTAAAATCAAGAAAATGGGTAAAAAGAACGACCTTGACAGAATTCTCCAAAGTGCTTGCTGATTTATCTTTTTCCATTCCCTCGGTGCCTGCATCTTATGGGGGGTGGGGAACTGAAGCTCAGACGAGTGGCCAGGGCACAGGGGTGGTCCCAGGGTGGACAGAACCTCCTCCCTCGGCTGATCAAACCCAGTGGCCACAGCCCCGGGGCCATCTGCGGACACCCGGAGCCTCCCTCTGTCCTTCCGCGCTCACGGCCAGGCCAGGCGGCCAGGCCTGGCCACTCTCAGGGCCCCCTAATCGCTGGGCCTCTCCAGGCTGCGTTTTCTTTTTCTCTTTCAGTCGGTTCTTTTCAAAAGAAGTGGAACTTCAAAGCCAGGGGCAGAGCTGGCCTGAGTGCCAGGTTCCACAAGGATCTAGGCATCCAGAGGAATGAGGGTAGGAGGCAGCTGGAGCCAGGTGGGGGGCTAGAAGGGATGAGGGGCTCTGGAGAGGGTGCTGGGAAAGTAAAGGCTGCAGGTGGTGGAGCAGCAAAGACGCGGCCATTTCAAACAGGTCCTCCGCGTGCTCCTGGTGGGGAGACCTGGGGACACTTAGCCTGATGGACGTGGGATCCCCGTCCCCGCACTTGGGGCAGCATGTGCCAGGTTTGCTGTGCAGGAAGGCTCACCCGGAGCTGGTGAGTGTTCCAAGGAAGCTGGGCTGTCCGTGGCACAGCCACGTCCTGGAGCTGGGCCAGAACCAGCCTTAGGCTCACAGGCCTGCTGTCCTCAGAGTCTGGCTTCTGGGCTCCGATGTTCAGAGGTCAGGCCAGGCCGAGGGGCACTCACAGAGACCCTGGCCACAGGCACACATCAGCAGAGCCACTGCAACAAACCCCTCTACTCGTCTTCACTGACCGAAGCCTTGGGTCAAAGGTGTAAGCCCCACCCTGCGGCCCAGGATACACACAGGAGGCAAAGGGTAGAACAGCCAGGGGCTCCTGCTAGGAGGGGGCGACGCACACTTGTCATCATCACATTCCTGTATTCTTGGTGACAAGCTTCTAGGACGTTTGGAATTATTTAAAGGAGGGTGGGACCAGCTCTTCCTGGAGAGGGCCCTCCTGGGCCATCACTTCTGCTCACACTCCAGGGAGAGTGAGACCCCAGAGTGGGGGCAAGGCTGGGGTGACCAGCCCAGCACCTCCTTGGCCAGAAGCACATGGGCTGGGCTCTGGCCTCAGGACTCTGAGAATCTTGGGGTTTTCACATGGAGCCTAGCTCTGCAAGGACCGGCCACCCGGTGAGCGGTGGGGCCACCCTGAGGGACAGGTAGGCACCCTGCAGCCAGTGAGAAGAGCCCCCCAGGAGCCTGCTCAGGGAGATACGGGGAGTAGTGGGGCCATGAGGATGCCCTGAACCTCAGCACCGCTCGGCAAACACTTCCTGGCCATGCTTTACATTCAGGTCCATGTGGGCCTGGAGTCAGGGCAAGCAGGCTGCCCACCTTCCAGGCCCTGAGGCCTCAGGGAGACAAGCAGACGTGCAGGGATTCCCCCACCATAGAT
>NW_011494739.1:7746966-7750719 GCF_000754665.1 Bison bison bison
GAGGCTTCACCAGGCCAAGCACCTGTTTGTCCTTATCCCACCCATGGCGCTGGCCACGGCTGTCCAATTTCCCTTTCCAGCAGGTAATGGGCAGTTCCCAAATTCAGCTCGCAGCGGGCTAGACAAGAAGACTCAGGTCAGGGTCAGGAGGCTCAGCGTGAGTGGGGCATTGTGGGAGCTCGAGGCCACAGTCCTGGTCTGAGCCTGGGGTTGCCGCTAGCCGGCTGCAAGTCCAGGGAAGCCCCTGGTGGTCACCTGGCTGTTGTGAAGGTAGATGCCTCAGCGTGCAGATGGTGGCCTCTGCCTGCCCACCCCCAAGTTAGGAATTTTCTGCAGGGAGGTGAGCCCTGCAAGGGAAGAGGTGGAGAGGATGGCCCACTTCTCCTGTGTACTTGGCATCCGGTTCAGGGCTGGCCCCAGAAGAGTACAGGGAATCAGAGGAGGGAGCCAGCCTGTCACAACCCCCTAGGACCCTCTCCCTTGGCCTTAGTTTCCCCTTCCTGGAGGCAGCAATAGAGACTGTCTGGGCTGTGGGCATGAAAACAGGCAGAAACAACAGTGGGGGTGCTGTGAACTCCGAGGGCGACCCTCTCTGCAAGCGGCACCACACGGGTGCAGAGAGGTGGGGGACCCATGGAGCCTCCGAATCCAGGCCAGACCAGAGGAAGAGAAACAGCAGCTGCCCTCAAGCTGCTGAGCGCCTCAGTCCTGCTCCCTGACCACCCATTTTGGGGCCTCAGAGCGTCCAGCCCTGGTGCTGCCACAGCTGGGGCTTCACATTTCCAGTAAGGGCCTGTGACTGACCGCCCTGCAGCTGTGGCATGACCATCCCACAGCATCTGCCATGGAAAGCCCTTCCATACTCCAGGGCCTGACACCAGAACAAGCCACCTGTAGGGCTCCCACAAGCCTTAGCCCGGACCTGGGAAGAAGCCCCTGCGGCCCCCCGACTTTGGACAGATGGAATTACTGACGGAATTACTCGACCATCAAAGTTTGCCTGTGAAACGGCAGAGAACAAAGCAACTTGAAACCTTTACACAGCTTCTGGAGACTCTGCCCTGCTGCGGGTAAAACTCGGGAGCCCAGTCCCCTACTCGCCTACCAGCTGTACAGCAGAGAGAAGCAAAAGTGAAAATGAGTTTTGCCTAGCGAACAACCATACACCTGGTCTGGACCCATCCCTGCAGTATCAGAGGCAGCGGTCCCAGTGTCTGTCCCCTGTAAGAGTCACTGTCAGCCCACAAAGCCAGCATCCAGCAGCCACTTTTCCCTCCAGTCCCACCTGGGGGCCAGGTCACCTTGCCTCTCCACCGCCCCACCACCTGGCAGCCCAAAGTCCCCAGAGTCACACGGCTGAGTCCCCAGCCGGCACACAGTGATCCCGGCCCAGGAGGTTCAGTGTCGAGCTCAGGGAAGCCCAGCCCCTTGGGGGAGACCCCGCAGACCCTCTGGGGGAGTGGCCCCCAGCGCAGGGGGGCCCGTGGCAGTGGGCCAGGTGCTGTCATCCTGCCCGAGTCTCCCCTCCCGCTCCCAGAGCTCCACTGGCTCCCAGGCTGTGATCGAGGAAGACCAGCCCGGCCACCCGCACTCACCAGGCGCTTCTGCGGCCGCACGAGGGGCCGGTTGACACCGTTCATCTTGTGGTAGAGGCCGCAGGCGTTGCACAGGTAGTGGCCGGTGCCGTCGCGGCGCCACAGCGGCGTGGACAGGGCCCCGCAGTTGACGCACTCGCGCCCCTCGCCCGGGAACTCCTCCAGGAGCTCAGCCGCTGCGGGAGCAAGGCAGGCGGCCGCTGGACGAGGCTCGGGCCCTTCCTGAGAGCCGCGTTCGCACCACCTTTTCCTCTCCTTTCCCCTTGTGCCTTTATTTTGCTAATTTAATTTGTCTAACTTTCTTTTTAAGTTTAAATTCACACACAGCGATGTTTGTTCCAGATTTTAGTCACTCGTCAGGGCTGCTTTATAAGGTCGGGGGAGAGTTAATAAACGCAACCCTGGGTAGGGCAACAGGGAACTAAATGCCCTACTCAGAACGGGGTCCAGCATCGCTAATTTTGACCACTGGGGAGGCAGGAGCGTCTACACTGGCAGAAGACCCTCGAGGGTCGATCGGAGGGGCAGTCAGGGATCGCGGGATCCTACAGGGACCGTGGCGCCTTCACTGTCAGCTTTCGTGGTCTCGGCACGGTCCTCCCACTTGAGCAGCACACACGGCCACAGCGGCGCGGCCTCCAGGCCCCTCCAGACCCGGCCGGGCGCTGGCGATACTTGGGCGGCAGGATCGGGTGGGGGCGGGGCGGGGATCAATCATCGCCTGGCCGGGGGTGGGCGCCAGGCGTGGGGCGCCTAGGCGGCCAGGTCAAGTGGATCCCGCTTCCTGCGCAGCTGCTGCCGAGGAGCTGAGGAGTGTAGGCTAAAAGACCGGAGCAGCACAAAAAAGGAATGGCCCTTGGTTTTGGGGGAGTGGGGGTGAGAAAGTGTCCGTGGCGCCGAGAAAGTGTCCGTGGCGCCCACTACTCAGAAGTGGGGTGGGGAGCAAATCTCAGCTTTACAGGTCTGGAATCCGATCACTCAAATTTAGATCCCAGAGAGGGACTGGGACTGGGTCTCAAATTAGAATATGTAAACATTTTAAAACAGAGACGAATGTGGTGGTTTACTTAAATAAACGAGAATTTTGAGCTTTAAAAAAAAAAGCCATTTCCCAAACTTTTCATAAAAACCGTTTAAGACATAGGCTGTAAAATGGTATGATCCCAGAATACTGGGTTTGGATGAACGAAAAGTGAAAACACAAATATGTGTATGAAGGATCTCAAGACCGGGTTTTCATCTTGGTGTGGGTGAGGTGCCAGCCGCCGGGTTCCACTCAGGCTTACATGTCCCCCAGGGTCTGGGCCTGCCCCAGGCTGGTGTCCCACCTGGCAGAGAAAGCCCTGACTCTGGACAGGGGGGCATTTCGCAGGGTGCGGGTTTGCACATGCCAGTACCGCCAGCGCCCAGGACCCTGGTCAGTGAAGCCAGTTCCCAGTCCCGCACTCACCGAACGGGGCTCTGCGGCCAGGGAGGCCAGCCGGGAGGCCCTGTAAGCTGTGCAGGACGCTGCCGTCCAGGGGTCCGGAAGTCCAGGACGGGGCCACTTCGGCGCTCATGTAGGCGGGGTAGGCTGTGGGGTACGAGGAGCTCACGGGCCTCCCGAGCGCTGCTGGGTACTGCTCCCGAGCCAGCATCGCGCCCTGAAAGGCGCCGTTGTCCCGGGTCCCTGTGCCACCTCCGGGCCCCGGGGAACTGTGCGCAAAGGGGAAGGCCGTGGTCCCGGGCGGCGGAGCGGCCGGTGCGTGGGGGCTGCCGGAGCCAAACGCTGACGAGTCTGCCGCGGCTGCCTGCGCCCAGCCGGGGTGCGCAGTGATTGCGGGAGCCTGCGGGCCCGGTTCGCACGCCGGCAGGTAGGGCAGCATGGAGGGGACCCGCGCGGGCGGCACAAACACCGGGGAGCCGGCGCCTGGCGTGTGCAAAAAGGCGCCCGAGTCCGCGTAGGTGGTCTGACCGGGGCTCGGGGCCAGCGCCAGGCTCTGGTACATCTTCCCTGGAGCGGCCTTGACCTGTAGACGAGAGGGACAGGCGTCCAGGTCACGGCTACTGTGCCCCACAGGTGCTGTCGCTCGGGCCGCGCTTCTGGATCCCCAGCTTGGAGGTTCCTGGGGCGGGAACCCGCGGGGACAGGGTGGCAGGGGGCCGGGGCGGGCCCCGC
>NW_011494739.1:7751398-7756469 GCF_000754665.1 Bison bison bison
CCTCTTAAGGGGTGTTACCGGCTGCCTGCCGCTAAGGCTGGTTAAGTGTCTGGGGCTGCGGTGGATGAGTCTGTGACCCTGGCTGTGCAGCGATCATGGATATGGTGGTGTGGACTCTTCATTGCGCCCTTGATCTGGGGCCTTTAGCAGGGATCCGGCTCCCAAAGTGACAGCCCAGCCCAGCTCCGCTCCCCTGAACTCAGATCCTGTTCCATGGCCACTGCACCCGCGAAGTCCCGCGGGAGTCCAGCAGCTTCCTCAGTGACCAAGCAGGGCCACTGTCCCCTCTCATTCCCTGCTGGGGACGCAGGTCGGGCAGGCAACCTCCGTCTGGAGGCACTTCCATTCCCCAAGGTCCCTGCGTAGCTCCTTGCCTCCACCCCTTGGGGGGGGGGGTACTTTCACTGTGTGGGGAATTCTCAAAGAGTCTCCTCAAGACACTAGAAATGTAGGAAGGGTGGGAGGCCACTCGGGTCTGGAAGTGGCCCCTGGCACTCCCTGGGTGACCCCAAAGGTGCCAGCACCCTGGTGAAAGTGGCCTCCGAGCAGCTTCGCTGACTGATGATCCAGCCTCGCCACCAGGCGGTACTTTCCAGCCACCTTACAGCAGGCGCTGGACCACCAGCCCTGGGAGCAGGGCTCACTGGAGGGCCCTTGGCTGCTGCACTTGGGGCAGTGAATGTTTTTCGTTTGCAGAAATGGGCCATCACCTCCACCATTGGTCAGGGTGCTCTCCACCTGTGGAGGGGTGGGCACTCACTCCTTTCCCTCTACTCCTGCACAAGACTAGAATTTGGGGTGCACATCAGGTCACCTACGGCCCCTGGAAGATGGCAAGCAAGGGTTCCACTCTCACCTGGGCGGGGGACCCCATGGAAGGTTCCCCAGAGGCTCTGGATTCTTCAAAAGCCTAGGTATGTCCCATTGGGAGGGGGCTTAGGGGTCTTCATTATCCCCTTTACTCTCCGCTCCCAGTGCTTCCCCCACAGCAGTCTCTGCCTCCTCTCCCACCCTCAGGGCCCCTGGGTCCACACCACCCCAACAGGCTGCCCTAGTACCCATTCCCCACGCGCTTCCCCCTGTCGGAACAGAACCCTCCTCACCCTACCCTCTGCAGACCCCGCCAGTGGATCTCATCTTTCTCTCTTCCGCAGTGGGCGGGGCAGGAGAGGGGGCGTGGATCCTGGAAACTCACTGTGCCAAGGCCCCCAGGGCTCGAGAATGCGCATCTCCCTGGAGGGGTTCAGGAGCGGCCCGGGCGCTGAGCCCGTAGAACCTGCGCTGCCTCTGTGGCCCTCATTGCCTGCCCCTCACACTGGCTTGGGGAGGAGTTAGTGTGACTGGGTCCTTTGGTGTCTCCCTGGGACTTGCACTCAGCTGGCACCACATGGAGGCCGAGGGGGTGCCAGGTGAGGGGAGCAGAGGGCTGGAGCCCCATGGTCTCAGCTGCAGTGGAGGAGGCTGTGGAGCTGGGTGCTGGGCCCAGAGATCAGAGCTACCGTGGTGGGTGAGGGAGACACGGGAAGAATTTCTACCCTGAGGTCAGTCCTGATTACCCCTTTCTGAGACCCCTCTAGGCTTCCCACCCTGGGAACCTAACCAGAGTCGGCCTGGGGTCTGGGGGAGTGGGGGCTATCTCTCAACCCCGGAGATAAGAGAGTTGGCTTGTTAACCCTCTGGTGACCAGGCAGAGCCAAAATCCATGATTCCAGGTCCGACAGTGGCTGCATGAGGGGCCTTAGGCAAAGTAAGGACCAGGGCCTGAGTGGCTGGGGAGTTGGGTCCTGGGGTGGGACAGGCCCTCCCAGCCAGCTGGGTTCTGGAGGTCATTTGTGCAGCAGCTGCTTCTTCCCAGCCCAGAGCTTGGGAATCCCTCACTTAGACACATGCATCAGAAAGGAAAACAGACCTCCTGGGGAAAAAAGGAGGGGGCGGGGCCTCTAGGCCAGCCCCCAAGAGGGACCCAGGCCTCTCCCTGGGTACCTCAGGGCCACCCCTGGGGTCGGGCCCAGGAGCCAGCTCCTTAGGGCGCAGCTAGCTGTCTGGGTCACCTGCCAGAGCTCTACCCCCAACCCCAGCCTCCCAGGGTCTGCCCTTCTATAGGTGGGGGCTCAGGGAAGGAGGCCCAGGCTGCTTGGGTGGGGCCTGGGGTGGGGATAGGCTGGGAGGTCAGAGGCATTCTGTGTCCTCCCCCAGGTATTCAGATAAGCCCCATGCACCCTCCCTTCTGGGTGGGAAAAGCCAGTTCCAAGTCAGCCCTACCCCTGCCTTCCGCACTCTGAGGCCCCTCGTCCCTGATCTGGGTTGTCTGCTGACTCCTCCTGCCCCTTGGGGAGAATGAGGTGGGGTCCAGGTGGAGGGTTCCAGGGCCTCTCGAACCCCAACAGGAACTTCAAAACTCAGCATGGTGAGGGAGGTTGGGGCGGGGACTCTCCAGAGGTACAGTGGGGAGGGGCTTGGGGGCCACGTGGGTGTACAAGTCACTGTGGACACAGGTGCGTGCACCTCTCCTGCAGGGAGGGCTGAGCTCTGGAGTCCAAGGCCGCCTTGGGGTGGGCTCCCTTCTGGGGGCAGGGGCAGCGACTGCAGGGGGAAGGGCCCCCTGCGCTCCGGCTGCTTTTGACACTGTCATCGGCACCACTGTCACTAGATTCCCTGAGGGTCTCCCACACACCTGACTGGGCCAGGAGCTTCTGTTTTAACTCCTTTAAGGCTCACAGCTGCCTGGTGAGCGGGGGGCGATTCCTGTGAGCTGTCACGCCATGTCATAGATGAGAACCAGGGCCAGGCCTGGCGGGGGCCAAAGGTTGGAACCCCACTCCAGGGCGCTCTTGGGCCTGCCCTGCTCTGTCTGCTGCCTCTCCTCTGCCCTTGCTGTCTGCCTGCTCCTCTGGCCACTGCCCCCAACCCTAGTCCATGACTGGCTCTTCCAGATCCTGCATTTCTAGGTCCTCAGCCCTTAGAGGGTCCATGTGGCTGGGTGGGGGCATCATCACTCGCCCTGTCCCCAGGCTTAGTGAAGGGAGACCCCGGCCTTACACACAGCTTGCCCTGTGGATGACCCAGCTGGGCCTTGAGGTGGCTGCCGAGAAAAGGGGAGCAGAAAATGGAAACAGAGCTCGTGGACGCTGTGTCATTTTTATAACCCAGTCTGGTCTTGCAGGCCCTCCCGGCTAGGTCACCAGGCAACTCTCATGAGTGAGGGGTCCTCCGGGGAGGGACTCAGGGAGCTTGTTCTAGGGGAGACATAATCGCGCTTGTGCGGGTCATCTCCCCGTCTGTTGTCGGGAGCAAGCCTGTGGCTGTAGAGGTGGCGAATGTCCTGTTTTCCACCAGCTTCCAGGCCCCGGAGCCCCCGCAGAGGGAGGGCATGGAGCCACAGCGCAGGCACATGGACAGAGAGACAGCCAGCCAGCTGACCCCTGGGAGGGGGTGATGCAGGGATCTCTGCCCCCGACCCTGCCTGGGCTCCAGTGAGGATGGATATGTGGACAGACAGCTGGTGCAGGCAGCCCCCTCCCATCTGTTACCTGTAAATTACTTCACCTGAGTGACATCATGCTGGGGGCTGATAACCAGGCTGTGCCTGGTCGTAAAACAGCCTGACATGGTGATGGACGGGCTGCACATCAGATCCGCTGGCCCGACCTTGAACAAGGTCATGCAGGTCCCTGGCCTTCCATGGCAGCAGGTCCCTGACTTGAACGAGGTTGTGACCCCCGGGCCCTCCATGGTAGCGGGTCCCTGACCTGAAGAATGAAAAGCAGAGGCTGCTATGGGATTGCTGCTTGGCTGTCACCTGGTGCACGTGGCTCCCTGGCCTTTGACGGCCCTACCAGCAGCAGGCTTCTCCCTTTTCCTTCTTGGGATCATTTTGCCCCCAGAGGCTCAGGATTCAGGATGGTTGTTTATTTCCCCGCTCCCCAAAGGGTTTACACTCTCTGCTGAGCAGGACAGCCAACACCCCCCTCCATGTCCTGCTGGATGGCTTCATGGACATTGCAGATGCATAGGGAGCTGCAACCACACGTTAGAAGTTAGAAGCAGCTCAGGTGGTTGGAGGTCTCAGGAAACTAACCTGCAACTCTGTCTTGGGGGCAACCCTGGGTGAAGGGACGGGTTCTCCACTGGGGTTATCTGTCCCCCACGCCCTCCCCAGAGACACCCGTTCCTGTTATGCCTTCCCAGAAGTGCAATGAGCTCATATAAGAAAACATGTGCAGCACCTGCACACATGGGTGCACACACACACACAAACATGCTGGAGGGCCCACCTGAACACACACAAACATGAGTGCGTGCTAGTGACACGCATGTGCTTGCACATGCATGCACAGACACCTGCACACACGTGGTACATGTGTGTACCCACCCATGCTTGCACATTTCCTTCTTCACAGACACAAAACCTTTCAGGGAAACCCCAGGAGATCAAACACCCCGAAGACCTAGGGTGGCTCAGAAAGCACCTCACCTGCCTCCCCCCAGCCCCCAACTCTCCCTTTTCATTTCCAAATTGATGTCTGCTGGCGGGGCTGGGAAAATTCACAAGTGGGATCCACTCTTGCAGGTGATGAAGCCGATTGTCTTCATTTCCCACTGAGCCATCATTTCCCCAGTATGGAGCTGCTGCGGCTGCTTGTGGAGAAGACCTTGGCCCTGAAGAAGCTTGCGAGTGACAGTAATCAAGGGCCTGGGCACCTCCCCCTCCTGCTGCCAGCCTAGAGGGGTTTGGCCCATCTAGGGGGCTCCCTGGGAAGAGGGTGGGGGTGTGATTTCCAGAGCCCCTGCCTCCCCTACCCTCACTTGCATCCCTGAAGCCATCTGGCTCTGAGCTCTCCCCAGTCTCCCCATTCCATCCTGGCTGAAACTCTGCAAGACAGTGAGGTGCTGATGCCAGAACTTTCCTCTGGGGAGAGGGAGGTGTGTGTATCACAGCGGCATGGGGGTTGTGTGAGGGAGACCACAGAGCCTTCCCAGAGTCAGCCATCACCCCTCACCCCAGGCCCAGGCTTCACAGAGACGGGGTTCAACATTACTGCTCCTCCTGCCCCTCTCTGCAAGAAACAGG
>NW_011494739.1:7756569-7760404 GCF_000754665.1 Bison bison bison
CTCTGCAAGCAACTGGCTGCCACACTTGGGGGCTGGGGAGGCACCACCTCCAGGCCTCTGTCCCAGCTCCCTCCCTCCCTGGTTCCCATGGGCAGGGGTTCAGTTCTACCCCCTCCTGGCCCTGCCTTCACCCTCCCCTGTGACATCAGCAAAGATGCAGGAACATCCCCTTGACTTGACGGGAAGATTGGGGTGGGTACAGAGAAAATCACAGGTTGGATGTTGAACCAAGGGCACAGAAGCCCTTAGGGTCCCAGTGAGGAGGGATCATGGAGGCTGGAGGGCCCCAGACAGGAGACAGAGTGAAGGTGGCCAGGGTTAGCAAATAGAAATCCTGGCCCCCTAGTTAAACGTGGATATCAGATCAGCAACGTTTTGAGTCAGTGTCTTGTGCAATGTTCTAGACACATGAGTACTTAGGGTGTGCTGGCAGTTTACCTGAGGCTCACCTCTAACTGGGGGGTCTGGGCCTGTCTGGAAACCCTAGGAAGTGGGTACCCCTTGGGCCACGCCGCTCGGCCAGCAGGGTGTAAATTACCTCCTTCCTTGCTGGTCTGGGTGGGTGAGAGGCAGGGCTGGGGGTCGCCAGGGGCCCTGCTGTCCGTTTTCACCAGGGCTAGGAGATGGGTGGGTGGAGGTGGCCGTGGTTATGCCAAGTCAGGGTCAGGCCTGCACCCCCTCCCATAAATTACCCATCCCAGGGCAGGACCAGCTCTGCCTGACTGGTCTGTGCCACCGAGGGGATTTTCCAGCCCTAGACACTCTTGGGAGGCCAGTTCCAGCCCTGAATTTGGATCATGGAGGGCTTGGGTCTGTGAGAACCCCTCTGTGGAGTACACTGGTCTATTTTGCTTGTTTGCAGCTGGCAACTCTTCCTCTGAAGGCATTTTCTAGAATACCTCTTCTCGGCCCAATAGTAACAGGTTTGGGGCTGCCAGGGCCTCTCTCAGCAAGTTGCCTAATCCCCACCCCCTGGCAGTCTGCCCTCAACCCCTACCAGAGTTTCCCATATGGCAGACTCACCTGGGCTTGTAGGTGATGGCCTACACAGGTGATGACTTACAGGTGATGACCCCGGCTGCTGGGGATTTATCATGAAAATGGGACATATTTCTTTCTCACTTTCATACCCAGGCACTGAGGCCTGGAGGGGTTCAGCAGGCTGGCCAGTGGGTCTGGGCAGAGCTAGACCACGGCACTGTCTATGTGACCCGGCCTGGCTGCTCCAGGTGGGAGGCACCTAGGGCGCTATCTCAGGATTGGGGGCAGGTTCACTTTTGGAGGCACCTGGGGCCAGCAGGTAGGGGGTGCTCCAGGCACAGCCCAGGCAGGGGGGTGGAGCCTTGTCGGATGCTCGGGGGTATTGGTGCCTACTTGTTTCCCTTCTATCACCTTGATTTGTACTCTTTTGCTCTCATCTTCAAAGAGATTTCCTTTCTCTTTCCCCTTTTCCTCTCTCTGTCCTCCTCCCCCGCCTTCCTCACCGTACTTCTGTCTGCTCCTGACCTGCCTCCGGCCCTGGCCCTCTGCCCTTTCCCCACTGTCTTTCTGAGGACATCCCCACGAGGTGTCCATCCTCAGCTGGGGGGGTCTCCCGGGTGCTGCGAGGAGGGGTGGGAGCCCCAAGCCACCTCTGGGCTCATCCTGCCAGGGGTAGGGGGGAGGACGCGCGGGAGCCAGCCTCCATTGGCAGGATGGCGGGGTCTCCCAGCCAAGACCAGGACTTTATCGCGTCCCAGCCATGTCTGCTCAATGTACAGACTTCAGGGAGTGTCAGAGCCGTCAGCCCCATTCCTGCCGGCAGCTGAGGACCGGGAGGAGAATCAGGGACCTTGAAAGGGCTCCGAAAGAGTCAGACAGTCTGGATCGCAGAGGATGCTTGCCGGCTGGGACCACTGTGCCTTTCATCTTCATCTTTTGCTTTTCTCGCATTTCCTGTATTTTCCACATTGAACACATAGATAAACAGAAATGCAATGGGAAATAAATCACATTTTATAGAGTTTGGCTGAAGGAACTCCAATGACAACAGGAAAACATGTTTGGGGAGTGAGGGCGCAAGGATGCCTTGGGTCAGGCGCCGTCCCAGCCCCTTGGGCGTTTGCAGAAAGCTGGACGCGTCTGCTCTGCTGGAGCAGAGAGGGAGCTGATGGCAGGGAAGGAGTTTCCAGGCCGGAAAAGGACTTCATGGATGGTAGGCAGGCCCCACTTCAGCAGAAACCTCCTTCCTGGCAGAGGAGGCCTTGTGTTCCCCAGTAGCCAAGAGCAAGGGCCAAGCCCACAGGTACCCCAGTGTCGAGGAGCCTTGGCCAGTGCCTTTGACCATATCCTGCTGGTCTAGGGGCTTGGTGGGCAGGAGTGTGAGGGGCATTAAACATGTTCTCTGGGTGTTCCACAGATAAGAGAAAGCTGCCACCTCTCCTCCAGGGCCCAGGTCCTTTGGGGAGGCCAGTTGGGGCCCCGGCCTGGAACTACTGCCCATGAGCATCCCAGGACACTCGCCTGTGTGAGTGAGGCTGTGGTTGGGGCCACTGCTGGGCAGAGTTTTGAGCTGGGAGCGGGTGTCACCTTGGAGGCAATCAGGCTCAGCCCTGTCCTTTGGGGTCCCTCCCTGGATGGGGAGTGGTTGTGTCTCATGGTGAGGGTCCTGGGCCTGCCCCCCTGAAGACTGGTCAGGGGGCAGCCTGGGTCTGTGGCCTAGGGGGCTGGCTGCTCCATCCTGTGATGTGGGATCAGTTTGTGTGGTTTTTGAGCCCCACTCTCCTGATCTGTGCAGAGGGGTTATTGTCGGGAGAGAGGATGGGCCTGCCAGGCACACTGGCTGGCACAAGGGGAGCCAGGAAGTGACACCACTGTTGGGAAGTCCCCAGCCCTGGATGGCCAGGTGGCCACCAGAGATGGAGGGAGGCCTCCCCGGTTAGTGGTGCCCCACCGGCGTCCGAGTGAGACCCGGTTCTGGGCTGGATGCCATGCAGAGCTCAGCCTGGAGGTGCTTCAGTCAGGAGGCGGGGCCGCAGGTTGGTGGACGCCCCTCCAGGCTGACCCCAGGGCGGTTGCCTGGCTCCAGCACGACTCCACCCCGTCCCAGGCTGCGCCTGCCTCCGAGCCCCCGCCCAGAGATCACCAGCCTCGTGCCTCACGTGTAAAGAATTTCCCGTGCAGCCACAGCGGCAGCTGGGACATTTCTGCAGCTGGACGTCCCGAGGAAAATCAGTGTGTCTGTCTCCCGACGCAGACATGGGCTGGCGTCCCTGGTCCTGGAACCCCTGCCCTAGCTTGGCTTCCCTTGGAGAGAAGATAAGGAGCTGTCAGCATCTTTTGGGCTAGAGACCCGTAGCTTGCTGATGGTGGGGGTGTGCCAAAGACGGCGAGACCCCTGGAAACTTCTCTTTCTCCTCTTTCTCCTTTCTCCTCTGGGGCTATAGAAAGGAGCCCTAGGGCCCAAGGCCTACCTCTGGCCTAAGCCTGGCAGTGTTAGTGCCTGGTAGCCTACCCTGCCGATCTGGGGCAAAGGGCTGGGAGGGGTGCCTGGCACATGGCTGCACCCATTTCTGGGGGGTCACCCTCATTCCTGGGGGGCTGCCGTCTCCAGTTAGAGCCTGCTGGAGCTGGGCTTGGCCAGTGAGGAGCAAGTGTGTTCCTCTCCTGACACCTTGGCTAAGTTTGGACAGGCAAGGCCTGGGCCATCTTGGTGAACCTGCAATGTGGAGCAGACACAGCAAACACACAGGTCATGCAGGAGGTCATGTCAGGATGGGACCATGCCAAGGGGTCCAGGGAGTTCTGACAGGGGCTCGAGAGCAGCCACCCTGTCCCTGGGACCTCCAGCTGCTCA
>NW_011494739.1:7763814-7764539 GCF_000754665.1 Bison bison bison
GGATCCTTCCACATGAGCATGTGTTCTTGAGCAGCCTCACAGAACTCTGGTGGGACGAGGAATGGCGGGTTCAGCCAGCCACTGAGGATGGACATTCTGGTGTGTCCAGGGTGATTTCTTGGCCATGGAAACTGCTTTGTCGAGTGGCCTGCTGGCACATCTGGGAACCTTCATAAATTCCCAGAAGTGGGCTTGCTGGGGACAGCTCTGAGAACGTGTTATTTTAGTAAATGCTGCCAGAACCCTTTGCAGAAGTGCTGAAGGACGCAGCAGCCTTGTTCATGAGGCCTGTTTCCTCCCCTCCCAACCCAAGGTTTCAGTGAAAACTTTCACCCATAGGGTGATTGAAGGCCTGCGTGTACCTTCACAGATTAGAAGCTGTTCAGTCCTTAACCTCCCCAACTGTGAGGGAGGGAGCTGGACACCTCAGCTGTCCTGAAGCCACCCTGGCCATTTGGGGTTCACTAGGGCTTTTCTGGATTATGAGCTCTGGGCTCTGCTAGGGCTCTTGCTCCCTGCCTTTCCTGCCCTGTGGAGTACCTCTGGGCAGATTCCCGGGCCCTGCAAGCAGGCAGCTCTGGACTTTGCGCCTGGGCCCGTGGCGCCTGGGAGAGGGTGTTTCCCAGCACAGACCGCCCTGACCTTTGGCAGCACCCCGAGTGCAGACTGGGGTGCCCTGGGGAGGCAGGCTGCGCATGGCCTGGCCTGGAACCGGCCGGGCCCCA
>NW_011494740.1:0-20457 GCF_000754665.1 Bison bison bison
GTACAGGAGGGAGGAGGGAGGAGGGTTCAGGATGGGGAACACATGTATACCTGTGGCGGATTCATTTTGATATTTGGCAAAACTAATACAATTATGTAAAGTTTAAAAATAAAATAAAATTAGAAGAAAAAAAAAAAAGAAATCTGTTTCATTTCCATACACTAGAAATGAACTATCAGAAAGAGAAATCACAGAAATTATCCCATTTACAATCAAGTCAAAAAGAATAAAATACTTAGGAATAAACTTATTTAATAAGTTTATTAATAATTTAATATGCTTAATTAATATACTTAAGTTAATAATAAATTAATAATTTAATAAACTTATTTAAGACCTGTTTTCTGAAAACTATAAGATGTTGATGAAAGAAGGTGAAGACAACACAAACAGATGGAAAAATAAACTGTTCTTGGATTTGAAGAATCAATGTTGTTAAAATAACCATATTACTCAAGGCAATCTACAGATTCAATGCAACCCCTATCAATGGTATTTTTAACAGAAATGAAACAAATAATTTAAAATTTATATATTAACATCCAAAACAATCTTGAGGATAAAAAACAGTGCTGGAGAAATCAAGCTTCCTAATTTCAGACCATACTACAAAACTACAGTAATCAAAAAAGTACAGTACAGGCACAAAAACACACATATAAATCAATGGAACAGAATAGAAATCCCACAAAAAAACCAACACACTTATGATCAATTAGTCTACCACAGAGGAGGCAAGAATATACAATGGATCAAAGACAGTCTCTTCAATAAGTGGTTCTTGGAAAACTGGAGAGCTACATGTAAAAGAAAAAATTAGAATTATAGTAGATTTAATTATAAAACAATGATTCTACATTTTTATTGATAATATTCTATACAGAGTGATTAAAATATATTGGTTATATTCCCTACATCCTATATCTTATCCATTTTATATCTAGTAATTTTTACTTCTTAAATCTCATTTTATGTGACTCCAATAATATAAGCCCTGTAATTTTCTGTGTCCTCCAATGACGGAGGATCCTGTGTGTGGCAAGTGCCATGTGTATAACAAGCTTTCACAGACTTTACCTCCTTAGATGTGAAGAGCCACATGCCTCATGCAGCCCCACTGAAAAATAATCTGCTTTAAACAATATTTACAGGAGATTCAGAGACATTAAAGTTTTTGAAGCACTGACCCAGGCACCTCCCATTGAGATCTTTGTCTTTGTTTTCCCTTGTTCCTTCAGTGACTTTTGCTTAGTAAGATTGTTCATCAGATTTAAAGTTAAAGAGGCAAGTTTCCTATAGGTCTGGAAGGTGAGCTACACTTTGCATGAGGAAGACAACTATTGGCTCCTGAAGGGAATCTACAACAGTGGTCTCATTAAAATCATGATTAGCTCAGGCAAGACCATACTAATCAAAGTACACAAAGTAACATTTTACAGATAAAATGGGGTTTGCACAAACATTTCAGAAACATCATACCTGGTGGAAAGTAGTGACATAAAATGCAATTATCAACTGTTAAAACTGGAACTGTCTACAATAACTTGGTGTTTATGATTTCACAGGCTATAATGCCCTCTGGGGCAACCTGGACTTCTCCTGAATGCTCAAATCTACAGTTCCCAGAGGAACAGCTTGGTTTTGTCTTAAAGGGAATTCTTGGGCAATAATACTAGGGGAATTTTAGTTCTTCACTCCTTCTTCTTTGGACAAAAGCACACAATTACACAACTAGTTGACTCTTGGCTTTGAAGAAAATTTATATTAACAGCACTTTCCTGTGCTTGGAAAATAAAGCCTCAAAAATGAATCAGTGTGCAAAGAACTGTGACCTGTTTTATATGCCATTCCTGCCATTCCTGTATTTTTTTCTATTTTAGAATGTTTAATATTTTGAAGCATTTTAAAAGTTTCTTACAATTGGGTAAGAGAAAATACTTCTGTAATATTTACTATTCTTTGCATATTGTTCTTTACATATAAAGTTAAAATACTAAGGAATTCTCAGTAATATTAGGCTGGGTTTACAAAATGCTAATAAAGTCAGGTGAATATAGAAAACAAATAGTGAATAATATATATATTTTATTTCAGTGACTATACTTTAAACAAGAAAAATGATTGTAAGCCTGGATTACTGCCTAAACACAGATAATGTTTTATTATCTGTGAACATAACTATAAGGACTTCATGAGATAAATTTTGATGAATTGAAAATTGAACAACGTAAACAGTATTTAAATATCACTTCATAATGATTAATAGCTAAGAATTCTCTCCAGTTATTCTTAGTGAAAAATACATTTTATTTACTTGATGACATTCTTTGAATAAAATTTCTAAGTTAAGTCACTTAAATTTTAACCCCTTTATCCTTCACATACTTCTGACAATACTTTATCTGAACATTTTATATACATGTATCAGGAAATATGCAGAAAATGCTCTTCTACTGCTATTTCCAGCATTTCTGAATTAAGGATACACATATATATATATTTGAGTTTGAGAATTTTCAATTATTTAGTGACTTAGGATTGCATACAAGGAAGCCCATTCAAAAAAAAATCAACAACTGCAAATACCGTTGCTGATTTTTTATGTAGCCTAAACTAAGGGTCACTATTTCGCTCAGTTTTATTCTGCTAAAAATAATCTGGTGGAGAAAAGTGTGTCAGGTAAAACCAGGAGGACTTCTAGAGAAATTCAATTCTAACCAATGTAATAACAAAGATAAAGCAACTCAAATATGGAAAGAGCTTTATAAGCAGAAATCGTATACTTACAGGCATCACAAAGATTCTAAGGTAAAATTTAAGATGAAAATCTATTTCATATGAAAATTTCATACAAAAATGAAATTTTGAATAAAAGAATAAAAGAAAAAGGAAGGATTCCCATGGTTGACAATTCTTAATGAAAACCAGAATTAAGGTAAATATTTAATGCCTACATCTTAGCCTTTCCCTTTTTACCATCTTCGATCTTCCTCCTACATACCCTTACTTCTCTTCTGTGGCTTGTCTTATGCGTCTATGTCTATACTTATGGGTCTATGCCTATTTCTCTTCTTCCGTCTTGTGAATTTTTCACCCACCCAAATTTATCTTTCCAATTCTCCTGCTTCCTTTTTCTACTTGATGCCTTCCTCTCCTTTTCTTGAAAACTTAAAAAAAAATTATCTACAGGAGAAAAATTTTATATCTGTCTAGGGTGAGTAGAACAACAGATGGTTCTCCAGATCTTGGATTCTCTACTTCATCCTTGTCACTATTGTGCCACGTGTTCTTTTCCTTATTCTCTGGTGTCAACTCCATCACATAATGGACACTTCTCTCACTAAAGTCATTTAAAAATCTCTTTATTTTCATACTCAATGACATTTGTTCACTCCATGTCTCATCAGTTCATTTACTTTGGCATCTGACACTATACACTTCTTTGATCATCTTGAGTATCTTTCATCTCTTTAAGTTCATAACCCTCATATCTCCAGTTTCCCCTTGATTTTCTGATCATTCTGCTCTTCTGGTCTTTCCCTGTCTTTCCTCACTGACAAACAGGGCTACTGGTTCCAACATGAAATGCTTTCTTGAATAGAAATTTTCTTTAACACAGAAATGCTAGTGAGATTAGAGGCACCAGATGGAAAAATGGCAGCAACAGATGGGAAAAAGGCAGCCAGTCAACAACCAAAATCATGTCCCAATATTAGCTCCTTGGGAGCTGTTGTCACTGCTACTGGCTTTGATGCCCCTGATCGCACTGACAGTGAATCTGGTGTGGGTGCAGGACGCGTTTTCTGAAGTCTTCCATTGCTGCCATGGCCACCTTAGCAAAGAAAACCCTTTTTTGCCCTTGTCCCTTTGTCACTCTCTCTCTCTACATTTCAAATCCACTGTAGGTGGGTTTGACTTGCCAAATTTATATCATGTCCCCTCACTCTAGGTGCAAGAAGAATGGAAAAATCAGTTTCTGATTCTCTGGGATTCCAGAGTAGGTGGTAGATACCTTCCACCGGTGGCAGGAGGGTGGAAAAGAGGGTCAGATACTGGCTATACAAAAAAGTGACATGAATCCTCTATAACCTCTTTAATATACTTATTTTTCATTTTCACTCTCCTTCTTCACTTGGTACACATTCTCTAATAAAGATGTCATATACCAGTATGCTCTAAGCTACCCTCAATCACTCCCAAGACATTTATTTCTAATAAAATCAAGGAAAACTCATACCATAAAGTATATCACTTGGATGTTCAGAGATCACTATCTCCACAAACTAGCCACTGCATAAGAGTTATCAAGCTATTTTCAATGAAAATCTACTCAAGCACCAAGAGACCCCTCTCTATTCTTCGCTTACAACCATCTTCACATTCAGTATTAGGTGACTCTGCAGTGGCACCCCACTCCAGTGTTCTTGCCTGGAGAATCCCAGAGATGGGGGAGCCTGGTGGGCTGCCGTCTATGGGGTCGCACAGAGTCGGACACGACTGAAGCGACTTAGCAGTAGCAGCCGCACACTCTGGATTCTTTTGTATGTATGTCTTCACCCTGTTCATCACTCCGAATATCACTTCACTCAAGGACTAGTTACTTCATATGTATTTCAATCACTTGAAAAGTAAGTTTAAAACACAGATCATTATACTTCATTCTGAACCACTAAATCAATTTTTACAGTAAAACTTTATCATTTATATTTTGCACAAAAAGTTCCTTAGAAAATGTTGATCTGGTATAATCTGGTTTGGAAATTAGTGGACAATAGCAACAGCTTCTTGACTTTTATTCCTGATTTTACTTTTTCATTTCTGCAGCTGATTTCCATAGAAACATATTTATTTTAAAAACTCTTACAGTGCCACTCCCATCTCTTATTTTCAGTGCATGTTTATTACCTGGTGAATAGTGTTCAAGATTCTTCACATGACATTCAATTTATTATCCAGGTCCATCAAGCTTCTTTTCCCTGAACCTATAGCCATGTTTCAGATAGAATTTCCCTATTACACTCAACTCTATGCTCAAACATCTATTTAGAATTTTTCATTTTTCTGAATGTGTTCACTGCTTCACATTTTTTGAATTGTATTTATTTTTATTCTAACCAAAGAGACCTCATTCATTTCAAAGATAATAACAAACCTAAGAGGGCATTCTGATATACATGGTTTATTTCAACTCTCTTCCACATATCTTCATGTTTTAAATTCCTTGTGACTTTAAAAAAAAATCATTTTCTCCATTTCATTTCAGGTAACACTCAGTGAGGACATGGAAAAGGAAAATGCAACATTGCTGAGAGAATTTATTCTCACAGGACTCATATATCAAACAGAATGGCAAATTCCCCTGTTCCTGCTGTTTTTGATGATATATCTTATCACCATCATGGGAAATCTTGGTCTGATTGCTCTCATCTGCAGTGATCGTCACCTTCACATTCCCATGTACTTATTCCTTGGGAACCTGGCTTTTGTGGATGCCTGGATATCATCCACAGTGACGCCCCAGTTGCTGGTCAATTTCTTTGCAAAGAGCAAAATGATGTCTCTCACTGAATGCAAGATACAATTTTTTTCCTTTGCAGTCAGTGTAACCACAGAATGTTTTCTGCTGGCAACAATGGCATATGATCGCTATGTGGCCATATGCAAACCATTATTTTACCCAGTTATTATGACCAAAAGATTATGCATCCGGCTATTAATTTCATCATTTTCAGGTGGCCTTTTTCATGCCATACTTCATAATGCTTTTTTATTGAGATTGACCTTCTGTAATTCTAACATAATACATCACTTTTACTGTGACATTGTACCATTATTTAAGATTTCCTGTACTGATCCTTCCATTAATATTCTGATGGTATTTATTTTCTCTGGTTCAATACAGGTGTTCACTATTCTTACTGTTCTTTTCTCTTATACACTTATTCTTCATATAGTCTTAAAAAAGAAGGCTGTAAAAGGCATAAGGAAGGCCTTCTCTACCTGTGGAGCCCATCTTCTGTCTGTCTCTTTATACTATGGGCCTCTTCTCTTTATGTATGTTCGCCCTGGATCTGCACAAGCAGATGATCAAGATATGATGGACTCTCTGTTTTATATGGTCATAATCCCTCTGTTAAATCCAATCATCTACAGTTTGAGAAATAAGAAAGTCATAGATTCACTGTCAAAAATGTTAAAGAGAAATGCTTAGATCTCATATTAATATACTTCAGTTCAGTTCAGTCACTCAGTCATGTCCAACTCTGCAACCCCATGAATTGCAGCACACCAGTCCTCCCTGTCCATCACCAACTCCTGGAGCTCACCCAAACTCATCTCCATCAAGTCGGTGATGCCATCCAGCCATCTCATCTTCTGTCATCCTTTTTACCTCCTGCCCCCAATCCCTCCCAGCATCAGAGTCTTTTCCAATGAATCAACTCTTCGCATGAGGTGGCCAAAGTATTGGAGTTTCAGCTTTAGCATCAGTCTTTCCAAAGAAATCCCAGGGCTGATCTCCTTCAGAATGGACTGGTTGGATCTCCTTGCAGTCCAAGGGACTCTCAAGAGCCTTCTCCAACACCACAGCTCAAAAGCATCAATTCTTCAGCACTCCGCTTTCTTCACAGTCCAACTCTCACATCCATACATTAATATACTTAATCCGTTATTAAAAGTCAAAAGTTTGTGTAGATTAGATGTTACTCTATATTGATTAATGCTCATAGATTTCACACTAATCATTGCCCTAGAGCTTTAATGATTTAAACTGAGAGTATTAATAAGCATCTTAAAATGTTTATATATTACTGGAACACATAGAAAAAAATTTCATCAAGTACTTAAGTCATACTAGAATAATTTAAGAGGAAAACAAAATATTTTACACATGTGTTCTCAATGTAGCTTCACAAACACATTAAATACCATAGTGGTGTATTCAACTCTGAAAAGAATTTGAATATGATGTTTTTGATAACAATAGAGCTGTGCAGCCTGAGATTTATATCACATTTAACTTCACAGTGGAGGCAGGTTTGTATTTGAATGAAGAGAGGCAAATATCAGGAATTCTGCTAGCATCAAAATGGCTTTCATTCCACTCTATTTGGGACATGGTGAATTTCACTTTTTGTAGGGTTTCAACTGTCATATTCACAGAAAAACTAACAGAAATGGTAAGGAAATTTAAAAATTTCAGAAAGGAGTTAAAGCAGTGAAAGTCAGGCAAAACTGTATAAGAATATTCTTCACCAAATTCTCTCTATGAATAACTAGTAGAGGGAAGATGCCTCTCAGTGTTTATGGTATCTTGAAAGGTCATGTCCAGTTGTATTTGTATGTAATAGGGTAATCTCAGAAGCTTTACTGAATCACAAAGCTATGGGATGAAATTGTAGATTTAACTGGGATGGGCAAAGAGAGGAAAAGGGAAGTGGAGGGATAAGAAGGAAAAAGTCTCAACCTTCCTACAATTTTAAAATAATGAAACTGATCAGAAAAAAAGAACTATGTATAGATTATTCGAATGTATTGTTGAGAACAAGCTGCTTAAAATGCATAGTTTTGTTTTTTATTTAGCTGCTAAGTCCAACTCTTTGTGATCCCATGGACCACAGCCCCCCAGGCCCCTCTGTCCAAGGTATTTCCCAGGCAAGAATTACTGGAATGGGTTGCCATTTCCATCTCCAGGGAATCTTCCAGACTCTTGGATCTAACCCACATCTCCTGCATTGGCAGGCAGATTCTTTACCACATACCAGGCTTCCCTGTCCTTCACTATCTCCTGGAGTTTGCTCAAACTCATGTCCACTGAGTCAGTGAGGCCATCCAACCGTCTCATCCTTTGTCACCACCTTTTTCTGCTCTCAGTCTTTCCCAGCATCAGGGTCTTTTTCATTGAGTTGGCCCTTTGCATCAGTGGCCAAAGTGCTGGAGCTTCACCTTCAGCATTAGTCATTCCAATGAATATTCAGTGTTGATTTCCTTTAGGATTGACCGGTTTGATCTCCTTGCTGTCCAAGGGACTTTCAAGAGTCTTCTCCAGCACCAAAGTTCAAAAGCATCAATTATTCATTGTTAGGCCTTCTTTATGCTCCAACTCTTACATATATGACTACTGGGAAAACCATAGCTTTGATTATACAGATCCTTTGTTGGCAAAGTGATGCCTCTGCCTTTTATTTTTAATACACTGTCTAGATTTGTCATAGCTTTCCTTCCAAAGAGCAAGCAACTTTTAATTTCATAGCTGTAGTTACCATCCACAGTGATTTTGGAACCCAAGAAAATAAAATCTGCCACTGTTTCCATTTTTTTCCCCATGTATTTGCCATGAGTCATGGGGCCACATGCCATGGTCTTAGTTTTTTGAATGTTGAATTTTAGGAGATTTTTCAGTCTCCTCTTTCACTTTCATCAAGACTGCCAGAGTTCAAATAATGTGCCTGATAAAATATCAGTGTATTCAGTGGTGACAAACATGAAAAAGAGCAAGAGTTTGCATGTTTGGTCCCCCAAAAGTCCCCATATGTTCGTTTTCATCACACTCATACTCTAAAACTAACAAATGATTTGTCTTCAGGTCCAACTCTGACCTTCCAATCTCACCACTTATTCTATACACATTCTACTGAAACCACTGAGGCCCTCACCCCAAAACTCTTGACATCTATCATTTACAGTAATCTTACTACTTATCCTATATCCTGTTGAGTCTCTTCCCAAATTTTGCTCTCAGATGCTTTTTTATAAATAGAGCTCTGAGTAAATAATATTCCTCTCAATAACTTTTAATGGATTTTCATCATTACCAGATTATAAATTCTCCATGCAAGAATACTGAAGTGGGTAGCCATTCTCTTCTCCAGGGAATCTTCCTGACCCAGGGATAAAACCCAGGTCTCCTGCATTGTAGACATATTCTTTACCATATGAGCCACCAAAGAAGCCCATGTATATGGTATACCTATCTAGAACTCTCTTTATGCACATGGATATGTTTGTTTATTTACAAATATGTACAGATTTTATATATATATATATACACACACACACACACACATATATATAGCATCTCTTCTTCCACAATTCTCCTAATGGACACCATATTATATGCAAATGAATTACTGGAAGCCTTTGGACAAACCTTCCTCACAGGTACACGGTTTTGTTACTACAGGGCTCTCCAGTGAGAATGCTCCCTCCAGGAATACTTGTCTTTATTTGCAATTGTAATCGTCCTTTCTTCAAGATCTGTCTTAAATGTTAGAGCTTCCATGATGCATTTCCAATTACCTCAAAGAGAATAAAAATACTCCCTCATTTGAAACATTTATTTATTCTTTTAGGCCACAGATGACATTATGTAATTCTTATTTTTGGCTTACAAGCTTTTTTTAGCATACAGTGCATTACTTATTTTCAATCTTGCAATGAGCCAACAGACTAGGCCTGGGATGGCCACTCTATGTCAATGCACCTTCATATGTTTCTTTCAAGATGATCACAAGAATGATACACCTAAAGTGAATTAATCTTGTTATTCTTAGCAGGAGGATCAGCTCCAGAGATAGAGCATGACAAAGTATCAGGGTGAAGTTCCTTAGTTAGACATTTGGATTAAAAATACAAACCAAATAAATATTTACAACAAAAAGCATTATTACATGTTTTTGGAGGTGCAGGTCACAAGATTAGATCAGATCATCTGCCTTCTTTTTGTTTCTTAAGGGATACCCCAAACCCCAGAAAGGGTGAAAAATATGCTTTCATTATTTTTCACTAGGGAATATATACATTTGCATGTGTCCATATTGCATTCATTTTTTTGCTGTATAATATTCCCATTGTTCTGATTTTTCTTTTAATTTAGTTAAATTTCTGCTTGTTAATACACATATAGTTATGAGTCAAAGACTATATGACTAATAAAAGCAAATGATATGTATTTGTTTTATCATGATAAAGGTTTGCCTGCCTAATTGGTCTTTTGTTTGAATGAAAGCACTGACATCAAGCTGTGAGTATATAAGCATGCTTTGTTACCTGTCAAGTCCTTTTATTGGGTGGGTATGAAGTAGGCACTGGGGGTCTCTCAGCAACTCGGGCTTCCTGTGTAACCTCCTCTTGAACATGTGTAATCTATGGATTCTTCTGATCTGATGTGTCTTTCAGAAAAATTCTGTGTTATGCCTTGCAGAAATTCAACACATCTCTTCACTGATGTGTTCCCATTCTCACTTCTGTTATAATTGTTTTTCTATATCAAATATGCAAAAAATTTTTGCATATCATATATGTCATTTCAGTAGCATGTTGGAAAAGATGTGAATTATGAACTTGCACAAAGCCTGCATTTTAGAAGATAATCTGCAGAATTCTTCAAAAAGTTCCTATGAAATTACATGTGTACTCTTTAATGGTATTTAGATACAATGTATAATGTCACAATGCTAAGGTTATTTAGCTGTTGATATTGGATTAAACTATCTGTTGGAAATGCTAAAACACCGTTGAAATACCCTTTATTATGAAGGTGTATTAATTTGTTTAACCTAGAGAGAAAAAAGAATCCATAGTTCCTCTCTATTTATATACATGATAAACTTTTTTTTCTCATCAATTTACAATACTTTGTACTGTTGAGAAATTGTTGAGATTATACTGCTGCTGCTAAGTCACTTCAGTAGTGTCCAACTCTGTGCGACCCCATAGACGGCAGCCCACCAGGCTCCTCCATCCCTGGAATTCTCCAGGCAAGAATACTGGAGTGGGTTGCCATTTCCTTCTCCAATGCAAGAAAGTGAAAGTGAAGTCACTCAGTACTGTCCAACTCTTAGCAACTCCATGGACTGCAGCCCACCAGGCTCCTCTGTCCATGGGATTTTCCAGGCAAGAGTACTGGAGTGGGGTGCCATTGCTTTCTCCGTGAGATTGTACTGCTACTGCTAAGTCACTTCAGTCGTGTCCAACTCTGTGTGACCCCATAGACCGCAGCCCACCAGGCTCCCCCGTCCCTGGGATTCTCCAGGCAAGAACACTGGAGTGGGTTGCCATTTCCTTCTCCAATGCATGAAAGTGAATAGTGAAAGTGAAGTTGCTCAGTCATGTCCGACCCTCAGCGACCCCATGGACTGCAGCCTTCCAGGCTCCTCCATCCATGGGATTTTCCAGGCAAGAGTACTGGACTGGGGTGCCATTGCCTTCTCCGGAGATTGTACTAGTTTGTGTTAAAAGAATCAACACTTAAGGAGTCAGATAAAAACAAACACCATCAAATCTACAACAGTAATTCTTAGTGTGAATTGTGAACTAACTAGCCAGCATCTCATTAGTGATTCAAGGTAAGGTAAGCCATAATATTGGTGGCATTATCACATTTCATTTGCTATGAAGTGAATTCCTTGATCAGATAAATGCATGCAATATGAATTGCCATCAGAGTGGATAAGGAATCTTGTAAGTCCACAGATGGTTGTTTTTGCAGAAGCACTGACTCATTGGAAAAGTCTCTGATGCTGGGAGGGATTGGGGGCAGGAGGAGAAGGGGATGACAGAGGATGAGATGGCTGGATGGCATCACTGACTTGATGGACGTGAGTCTCAGTGAACTCCGGGACTTGGTGATGGACAGGGAGGCCTGGCTGGCTGCGATTCATGGGGTCGCAGAGTCGGACACAACTGAGCAACTGATCTGATCTGATCTGATCTGACTGCCAGCAAGGAAGAATCTTTATCTAGAGCAAGCATCTATTCTAATAATAACAAAACACTCTTCCATGATGGAAAATTGTCCAATGCAATCAACATGCCAGCAGGTGGCTGGCTGATCACCTAAATGACTGATGCAGTATCAGGGACTCTGTGTTGGTCTCTGTGCTGGCAGAAAAGGCACTCAAAATGACCTTGACTAGCTGGCCATAGTGAGCGGAAGTCCATGTTGCTGAGACTATACATAATTTCCATTCCTGACACTATGACACCTTTTTTCAAAAGCCTATTTTGTGATGATGGGGTAGCTATAGAAACAGCTTGACTGGTATCTGAGAATGGGTCATCATATCCTTTAATGATTAAAGTCCTCCATTGCTGAAATCATCCTTTACTGAGCAGTCACATGGGACACAAATATCTTGTTGTGTTTATTGGGATCTATCCACATATTTCTTCCATATTTCCTTGGCATCAATCTTCCAGTAACACTGCTTCAAAATCCCTGACCATCAGCCAAACCATTCTCTAAAACCCTTGAGCTATTATATCATCACCTATCAGGCCATTTCTCTTTCTAGGAAAGTGAACAACCAGGTGAACTGCTCAAAGTTCTGTCCACTGGGAGGGTTTTCCACCACTGCTCTCCTCCAGAGATGTCACCGAGAGCGGTAATGGTAATCTGAGAGTTGTCCACTCTCAGAAAGTGTGTGCATATTTTGTAGAACCATCTGTAAACCAGGTCCAGGCAATCTCTTTCTTTATTGACTACTGACAACACTCATGCCACACTCCATTAGGCCACAATTCAAAATGGGATAGAGGCTTTGCCTCACACCTAAGGTCTACACTGTTTTTTATCCCTATAGAGGCCTGCCGAAGATTCCAAACAGCATCCCTATCTGCACTACCACTCCAAGCAGCATTTTTTCTTCTGCTGGATCATATGACCCAAGTAGCACAACAGGTTGAACAGCAGCCTAGTCCTTTTACAAATACTTCTCCCGTTCTGAACTACAGTCAAAAGCAGAAGTTTTCCTGGTTCCTTGCAACCAGTGAGGATGATGCTGCCTCCAAAATCCACAGTGGCCCACTAAGCGTTCTGTGTTTGTTTTGGTTGCAGGATGGGCCAGATGCAACAATTTATCCATCACCTGTGAAGGTGTACCTCTACATGACCCACACAACTGATCTCCAAGGAATATAACTAAGTTAAATGGGCCTTGAAATTTGTTGAATTTATTTCTCATCTACTAGTAAGCAACTGTCCACCAGTAAGTATAAAGTAGTTGCTATTTCTTGCTCACTAGGTCCAATCAGCATAACGGACCAGTATAATATCTGTGGGAAGAAAAGAAATCAAGATCCTTAAGGAAGTATTTGTAGACCATATGTGTGATAAAAGACTTGTATCCAGGATATATGAAAACTTCTCAAAACCCCAAAATAAGAAAATATATAACTCCATTAAAAATGGACAAAAGGTTTAAACCGACACTTTAGTAAGCTAGACATGCTGCCAAGTCGCTTCAGTCGTGTCCGACTCTGTGCGATCCCATGGACTGCAGCCTACCAGGCTTCTCTGTCCATGGGATTCTCCAGGCAAGAACCCTGGAGTAGGTTGCCATTTCCTTCTCCAATGCATGAAAATGGAAAGTGAAAGTGAAGTCAGTCAGTCTTGTCTGACTCTTAGCGACCCCATGAACTGCAGCCTACCAGGATCCTCCATCCATGGGATTTTCTGGGCAACAGTACTGGAGTGGAAGCTAGATATTCATATGTCAAATAAGAACACAAAAACGTGCTCAATATAATTTGTCATTGGGAAAATGCAAATGAAGACCACAGTGTGATACCATGACCCACCATTAAAAAGGCTAAAATTGAAAAAGACTACTCACACTGAAAGTTGCAATGCAAACCTTTGTATTTATATACAGGCAACAAAATGAGTTAAAAGATAATTACACAAAATTGAAGGGGATAATATAGGTTATATTGAAGCTAATGATACACATTATATTGTTTATTTCATCCTTCTGTTGAGTTTTCACAGTGATTTATCTCCAATCTGTCTTGGTTTTTCATCTCTTATTTAGCTTTCACTAGGATATAGGATCGGTAAGGCAATGGCAACCCACTCCAGTACCCTTGCCTGGCAAATCCCATGGGTGGGGGAGCCTGGTAGGCTGCAGTCCATGGGGTCGCCAAGAATCGGACACAACTGAGCGACTTCACTTTCACTTTTCACTTTCATACATTGGAGAAGGAAATGGCAACCCACTCCAGTGTTATTGCCTGGAGAATCCCAGGGACGGGGAGCCTGGTGGGCTGCCGTCTATGCGGTCGCACAGAGTCAGACAGGACTGAAGCGACTTAGCAGCAGCAGCAGATTTTCCCTTAGCTATCAATCTAGTTTCAGGTGTAAATTAAATATTTTTTTACTTTTCAGATATCAAAACATGAAATGTTTTCATATCATACTATTTTATCATATATAATATCATTTTTTAAATTAACATTCAATAGCAACTTCTCTGTTAATAACTAAAGTCAAATCAGAACATGTGATTATCGTGTTCAAAATCCATCAGCAATTTTCCTTTTAGTCCGCATAAACAGCAAAGTCCCTGACCTTGTGTCCAGATGCTCTGTGATACCACAAGTGCTGGCTTCCCTTTGCCTTCTAGCTCCTCTTTGCTTCTCTCTTTGCATGCCAGCTCCATTTGTTATTCTTCCTTTCTTTAATAATCTAGCTCACTGATAAACTAGGCCTATCAATTATGGAAGATCCTAAGGATGGCAAATGTCCAGAGGCATCACCTTGATAGAAATGAAGACCCTCAGGCCTTATTCTTCACCTACTAAAATAGAATCTACATTTTAGAAAAATTTCCAGGAGATTCACAAGGATTAAAGTTGGAGAAGCAATGATCTAGGCCACCTCCCACTGTGGTCCCCGGGTTTTCTTTTTCCTTGCTCCTCCCACCAAACGTTGCCTAGTAAGATTTTTGATCAATTTTCAGCTTAAGGTGGAAAGTTACTTGTAGGTCTGGAATTTGAGTTAAATTTTGATAAGGAGGACAATTTTATTGGGGTCAATTCCTGAAAGGAATCTGGAACTTTTGTCCAAGTAAATTCAAGATGATTAGCTCAGAAAAAACATACTGATCAAGGCATGTTTCAGAGCATCAAAATTTACAGATAAATTGAAGTTTACATAAATATGTCAGAAGGGTCATCTGTGGTGGAAAATAGTGCAATTTCAATAGTTAAAACGAGAACTGCCAACAATGACTTGATATTTACAATTTTAAGGCTAATGCCCTGTGGAAAAACCTGTACTTCTACATGTTCAAATCTATATACCCAGAGGAAAAGCTTAGTTTTGTCCTAAAGGGAATCCTTGTATGTTATCTGGGAATTTTAGTTCTTCACTTCTTCCTGTTCTAGCAAAAAAAAAAAAATAGTTATACAACTTGCTGACTATTATATTCAAAGCAAATTTATTTAAACAGCATTTTCCGGAACTTGGGAAACAAAGCCTCCAAAATGAATGGGTATGCAAGGACTTGCTACACGTGTTACTGTCATTCCAGTGCTGTTTTTATTATTTTCTACTTAAAAATCCTAACTCTTTGAAAGGATCTCCACAATTTCTTACAAGATATGGGTAAGAGAAAATTGAATTCTATAAGATTGATTATTCATTTTATAAAGTAGTCAAAATACTGTATAATTTATAATAATTTTAGATTGATTTCCAGGATGCAAAAAAAACCTGACAGTGGAAAATGTAAAACAATGGATACATTATCTGTATATGTTTTTCTGTGAGTAAATCTGTGAGCAAAATATCTATAAGATTGAATTATTCCCTTTAACAATAACTTATTATCTTTCTAACACAATTTAAATGACTTTATAAGTTTTGGTGAACTAAAATGTTAAACAATTAAACTGGATTTAAACATCAGGTTATATGTGTCCTACATAAAACATTTTTCAGTTTATTCTGATTAAAGATCCATTATTTTTAATTAATTACAATCTCTTAATAAACTTTTAAGGTAAGTTACTTATATTATCTCCTCTATTCTTTCACTTACTTGTGACAATAATTTCACTGAATATATGTATATATTATATGTATACTTGATAAGCATATATTCAAGAAATATATAGAAAATATCTCTCTTCTGGTCTTGTCAGTTTTATGATTTAAAAAAGACCCACACACATATTGTTTGAGAATCTTCAATTATTAGTGATTTGGGACTACATGGAAAAGAGCCTCTTTCAAATAAAAAAATACCTAACAACTGTAATTACTGGCACTGGTTATTTATATGACCTGAATTGGGCTCCAGCCTTTGAATCAATTTTTTGCTAATGGAAGAAATTGCTCTCAAGTAAAACCCAGCAGGTTTTTAGAGAAGTTCTAATTACTGTAATAATAAATATAAATCAACTTCTAAATATTGAAAGAACCATCTAGCAATGCTAGTATGTTTATAGACAGCCAAAGTTTCTAGGGTAAAATTTAAATTAAAATTCTCTGTCACACAAATTCCCTAGGAAGATAAACTTGGAATTTTAAAGAAAAGAGTAAGAAAAGATTCCCAGTGTTGACAATACTTAATGAAAACCAGTTAAGACAAATATTTAACTGCAAACGTTCCCCTTATTTCCTTTTCAGTGTTTATGTGATACTACCTCTGTCTTTACTGGCTTGTCTTTCTTACACTTATCGTTCCACATCTCTGCTATATTTTATCTATTCCTCACTCTCCTTTTTTTCTTTTTTCATCTACCCAAATTTCTCCTTTCCACTCCTCCTGTTTGTTTTCTCTTCTTGATGCTTTCCTCTCCCCTCTCGAAAATTTTTACTTAAATGCTCTACAGGGGAAGAAAAAAAACGCATTTGCCTATGGGCAGTAGATCAATTCCAATTGTTTTCCTTTTTTTTTTCTTACTCAAAAACACTCCCCTTATTCTGTGTACCATGTTTCCTGTTTATTTCTTACTATCCTCTGTCCTTGACACTATTACAAAATGGAAACCACTCTCAGTAAAAACACTAAAAACCTCTCATTTCATTTTTCTTTATTCACTCCTTGTTCACCAGAGCATTCATTTTTCCAATTGCTACAGCACGTCATTATGTCTTTGAGGGTCTTTTCTCTTTTTATGTCCACATAATTCAATTCTCGAGCTCGTCTTCTGCTTCTCTGATCACTCTATTTAGAACGTTTTTCTGGTCGCTCCCCCATCTCTCTTGGTTAGAGCCAGGGCACTTATTGTGCTTCCCAGGGGCACTAGTGGTAAAGAACCCACCTGCCAATGCAGGAAACATAAGAGATGTGGGTTCAATCCCTGGGTAGGGAAGATCCCCTGGAAGAGGGCATGGCAACCCACTCCAGGATTCTTGCCTGGAGAATCCCATGGACAGGGGAGCCTGGTAGGCTACAGTCCATAGCAAAGAGTCAGACAAGACTGAAGTGACTTAGCACGCATACACAGGGCACTTGTTTGCAACAGAAAGTTAGTTAGTTAAATGGAAGTTGACTATTACGTAGAAAGTCCAGGGAGATTGGAAGAATCAGCTGAAAATGGGCAGGAATAGAAGAAAGCAACACAGTGAGACAACAGCCAAAATCAAATCCCTACACTTGCTCAATAGGAGCTCTGCCACAGCTCACACAGACAATGTTGGTGCAGATTCAGGAAGCATTTCCCAGGGTCTTGATACAGCTGCCTTGGCTGACTTGGCAACCAAAATTCTCTTTTCTTCCTGTCCCTTTCTTTTCTCCATATTACAAATTCAGTATTGGTGCATTTGACTGGTCAAACCTACATCAAGTCCTCTTACTCAAGGAGCAAAAGGAATGGGAAAGAGTTCCTGGTTCTTTTGATTTCTAGAGTAAGAATGATATGTATTCACTTCGAAGCCTCTTTAACAAAATTTCCTCAAGTTTCATGCCACACCCTCCTTCTTTTCACCTTATACATACTTTCTAATGGTTGCTGCTGCTGCTGCTAAGTCACTTCAGTCGTGTCCGACTCTGTGCAACCCCATAGACGGCAGCCCGCCAGGCTCCGCCATCCCTGGGACTCTCCAGGCAAGAACACTGGAGTGGGTTGCCATTTCCTTCTCCAATTTCTAATGGTTAGGTTATCCATAAGTATGCCTTCAGCTACCCAAATACTTTCAAATCATTGTTTATATTATGCTCTAACAAACTCATACTACTAAGCTATCCCAAGTGGATAATCAAGGGATGCTCTCTCTATAACAAGTGGCCAAAGCATTTGAGTTCTCAAATTCAATTTTGATGACCATCTTGCCCATCACCAAGTGTCCTCTCTCTCCTTCACTGACCACTCCTTCCAAACCTAACATGTCACTGAGTCCTAGGGACTCTATATTCTGATTTATCTTGGTCTACTCTTTGCCTTTTTCATCAATCCTAATAACATATTACACACTGACTAATAATTTCACATGCATTTGAATCAACTAGAGAGCATTTTGGAAATACAGATTATTAGACTTCATTCTTATTCCCACTGAATCAGTATCTACAGTAATACCTCATAATCTATAGTTTGTACAAAAATTTCCCCCAGACAATTCTGATATGTATTCTGGTTTGGAAAACACCAGACAGGAGTATCAGTGCTTTCTAATTATTGTTCCTAATTCTGCTTTCCCTTCTCTGCAGAGTATTTTTTACATACCAAACATTTAATTTAAAAAATATCTTGCCATGAATTTCCTAGTCCTAAAACTTTTCAGTGCATACCTACTGCCCAAGAAATAAAAGTTCAAGATCCTTCAAATGTCATTAAAATAACTCTATAATTCAAACTTCTTTCCCCTAAACCCTCATCCAAGTCCCAGATGCAGAATGTTTCTAACACATACAAGTATCCTCACAAATTTAGCTCATTTTACAATGTCTGTCCTTTCTTCTAAGTCTTTTAATTCCTGCACATTTTTTGAACTGAAATACTTACATTTTCTATTATGCCAATTCCTCAGATTATTTTTCATTATCATGATAGTAGTGAATAAAATCAAGGGCATTCTGACAAGTGCATGGTTTTATTTCAACTACTTATTCTAATATTCTTTCTATATAATCTTAATGAATGTTCCTTTTACATTTACTGCATTTCATTTTAGGGGCTATCCAGTAACAACATGGATACTAAAAATGCAACATCACTGACAGAATTTGTTCTCACAGGACTTACATATCAACCAGATTGGTATATTCACCTGTTCCTGATGTTCCTGATAATATATCTCATCACCACTGTAGGAAATCTTGGACTAATTGCTCTCATCTATAATGACCCTCACCTTCACATCCCCATGTACTTATTCCTTGGGAGTTTAGCCTTTGTGGATGCTTGGATCTCATCCACTGTGACTCCCAAGATGCTCGTCAACTTCCTGGCCAAGAGGAAGATGATCTCTCTCTCTGAATGCATAACACAGTTGTTTTCCTTTGCATTCAGCGCAACCACAGAATGTTTTCTCTTGGCAACAATGGCGTTTGATCGGTATGTGGCCATATGCAAACCATTACTTTATTCAGTGATTATGACCAATAGATTATGCATCCGACTATCAGTCTTATCATTTGTAGGTGGCCTTATTCATTCCATAATTCATATAGGTTTTTTATTCAGATTAACCTTCTGTAAGTCTAACATAATACACCACTTTTATTGTGACATCATGCCATTGTTTAAGATTTCTTGTACTGACACTTCAATCAATGTTCTGATGGTATTTATTTTCTCAGGGTCAATACAAGTGTTCACCATTCTTACTGTTCTCGTCTCTTATATACTTGTTCTCTTTACAATCTTAAAAAATAAATCCATACAAGGCATAAGGAAGGCCTTCTCCACCTGTGGAGCCCACCTCCTATCTGTCTCTTTATATTATGGGCCTCTTCTCTTCAGGTATGTGCACCCTGGTTCTGCACAAACAGATGTTCAAGATATGATGGACTCTCTATTTTACACTGTTATAATCCCTTTGTTAAATCCAATCATCTATAGCCTGAGAAATAAGAAAGTCATAGACTCACTGACAAAAGTGTTAAAGAGAAATGTTTAGATTTCATAATGTTATCTGTAGTCTTTTTTTTTTTTTTATTAAAATCATCATATGGATGTAAAGATTAGACGTGTCTCTGTTTTGGTTAGTGTTCCAAGCTTCTTGTGTTTATAACTGCCTTTGTTTTTAAGGTGTTATGACTTAAAGTGTTAGCACTAATATACTCCCTAAAATATTTGTATATGTTGTTCAAAAATACAAAGAACTTTAAACAAGTATTTATGTCATGCTACAATAACTGAAGCGGAATACAAATTAAAACACTTTTATGCTTTAATGTTCTTCACTATAGCTTTATAAAGTCATTAAGCATTGAAATAGTATAGTTCCTCTGAACAGCATGATGTTGATTTAGATAGGAATACAGCTGTGCAGCCTGTAGACTCATATCTCATTTAACTCCATAGTGGAGGTGGGTTTGTGTTTGAACAAAGGCAAATCGCAGGAATTCTGCTGCCATCCAAAGGTCTTCCATCCACTCTATTTGGGACATGATGCATTTCACTTCTTGTGGGGATTCAATACTCATATCACAGAGAGAAACAGAAATTGGGAAAGCAATGAGGAAAAAATAAGAATGAAACAGGGAAGGTCAAACCAAATTGTAA
>NW_011494740.1:20557-26987 GCF_000754665.1 Bison bison bison
CCTTAGCTGAGTTGACTGTTTTGAATAATGAGGACAGTTTTCTCTCATTACATATATTTCCTTGAAAGGTAATTTCCAGCTGTGTTTGTATGTTGTGGGATAACCTTAAAAGTTCACTAATTCAGAAAGCTAGGAGATGAAATTTCAGAATAATTGGAATGACATAGAGAATAAAAGTGATGTAACAGAAAGGAAATGGTCAATCTTGCTAGACTTTTAAAAAATGAAGTTACTAGGAAGATAAAGAAATTATTAATATATAAAACATTTCTAACACCAGTCAGAATGGCTGCTGTCAAAAAAGTCTACAAACAATAAATGCTGGAGAGGATGCAGAGAAAAGGGAACCCTCTTACACTGTTGGTGGGAATGCAAACTAGTACAGCCACTATGGAGAACAGTGTGGAGATTCCTTAAAAAACTGGAAATAGAACTGCCATAAGACCCAGCAATCCCACTGCTGGGCAAACACACTGAGGAAACCAGAATTGAAAGAGACACATGTACCCCAATGTTCATTGCAGCACTGTTTACAATAGCCAGGACATGGAAGCAACCGAGATGTTCATTGGCAGATGAATGGATAAGAAAGCTGTGGTACATATACACAATGGAGTATTACTCAGCCATTAAAAAGAATGCAATTGAATCAGTTCTAATGAGATGGATGAAACTGGAGCCTATTATACAGAATGAAGTCAGAAAGAAAAACACCAATGCAGTATACTAATGCATATATATTGAATTTAGAAAGATGGTTGGAGCAGGAAATGGCAACCCACTCCAGTACTCTTGCCTGAAAAATCCAATGGACAGAGGAGCCTGGTAGGCTACAGTCCATGGGGTTGCAAAGAGTTGGACATGACTGAGAGACTTCACTTTCACTTTTCACCTTCATGCATTGGAGAAGGAAATGGCACCAACTCCAGGGTTCTTGCCTTGGGAATCCCAGGGATGGAGAAGCGTTGTGAGCTGCCATCTATGGGGTTGCAGACTCAGACACGACTGAAGCAACTTAGCAGCAGCAGCAGCAAGATGGTAATGATGACCCTATATGCGAACAGCAAAACACAGATATAAAGAACAGTCTTTTGGACTCTGAGGGAGAAGGCAAGGGTGGGATGATTTGAGAGGGTAGCTTTGAAACGTACATAAAAATAAAAATCTAGACCGTGTTGTTTACATGATGGCTTCAGATGCATATTCAGTTCAGTACAGTCGCTCAGTCGTGTCCGACTTTTTTCGACCCCATTAATCACAGCACGCCAGGCCTCCCTTTCCATCAACAACTCCAGGAGTTCACTCAAACTCATGTCCATCGAGTCGGTGATGCCATCCAGCCATCTCACCTTCTGTTGTATCCTTCTCCTACTGCTCCCAATCCCTCCAAGCATCAGGGTCTTTTCCAATGAGTCAACTCTTCACATGAGGTGGCAAAGTATTGGAGTTTCAGCTTTAGCATCAGTCCTTCCAGTGAACATCCAGGATTGATCTCCTTTAGGATGGACTGGTTGGATTTCCTTGCAGTCCAAGAGACTCACAAGAGTCTTCTACAACACCACAGTTCAAAAGAATCAATTCTTCGGCACTCAGCTTTTGTCACAGTCCAACTCTCACATCCATACATGACCACTGGAAAAACCTAGCCTTGACTAGACGGACATTTGTTGACAAAGTAATATATCTGCTTTTTAATATGCTATCTAGGTTGGTCATAACTTTCCTTCCAAAGAGTAAGCGTCTTTTAATTTCATGGCTGCAGTCACCATCTGCAGTGATCTTAGCGCCAAATAAAATAAAGTCTGACACTATTTCCACTGTTTCCCCATCTATTTGCCAGGAAGTGATGGGACCAGATCCCATGATCTTAGTTTTCCGAATGTTGAGCTTTAAGACAACTTTTTCACTTTCCTCTTTCACTCTAATCAAGAAGCTTTTTAGTTCTTCTTCACTTACTGCCATAAGAGTGGCATCAACTGCATATCTGAGGTTATTGATATTTCTCCCAGTAATCTTGATTCCAGCTTGTGCTTCCTCCAGCCCAGCCGTTCTCATGATGTATTCTGCATAGAAGTTAAATAAGCAGGGTGACAATATACAGCCTTGACATACTCCTTTTCCTATTTGGAACCAGTCTGTTGTTCCATGTCCAGTTCTAACTGTTGCTTCCTGACCTGCATATAGGTTTCTCAACAGGAAGGCCAGGTGGTCTGGTATTCCCTTCTCTTTCAGAATTTTCCACAGTTTATTGTGATCCACACAGTCAAAGGCTTTGGCATAGTCAATAAAGCAGAAATAGATGTTTTCTGGAACTCTCTTGCTTTTTCGATGATCCAGCAGATGTTGGCAATTTGACATCTGGTTCCTCTGCCTTTTCTAAAACCAGCTTGAACATCTGGAAGTTCACGGTTCACATATTGCTGAAGCCTGGCTTGGAGAATTTTGAGCATTACGTTACTAGCGTGTGAGATAAGTGCAACTGTGTGGTAGTTTGAGCATTCTTTTGCATTGCCTTTCTTAGGGATTGGAATGAAAACTGACCTTTTCCAGTCCTGTGGCCACTGCTGAGTTTTCCAAATTTGTTGGCTTATTGAGTGCAGCACTTTCACAGCATCATCTTTCAGGATTTGAAAGAGCTCAACTGGAATTCCATCACCTCCACTAGCTTTGTTTGTAGTGATGCTTTCTAAGGCCCACTTGACTTCACATTCCAGGATGTCTGGCTCTAGATGAGTGATCACACCATCATGATTATCTGGATCGTGAAGCTCTTTTTTATACAGTTCTGTGTATTCTTGCCACCTCTTCTTAATATCTTCTGCTTCCATTAGGTCCATATCATTTCTGTCCATCGAGCCCTCTTTGCATGAAATGTTCCCTTGTTATCTCTTTTTCTTGAAGAGATCTCTAGTCTTTCCCATTCTGTTGTTTTCCTCTATGTCTTTGCACTGATCGCTGAGGAAGGCTTTCTTGTCTCTCCTTGCTATTCTTTGGAACTCTGCATCAGATGCTTATATCTTTCCTTTTCTCCTTTGCTTTTCACTTCTCTTCTTTTCACAGCTGTTTGTAAGGCCTCCTCAGACAGCCATTTTGCTTTTTAGCATGTCTTTTCCATGGGGATGGTCTTGATCCCTGTCTCCTGTACAGTGTCACGAACCTCCATCCATAGTTCATCAGGCACTCTATCTATCAGATCTAGTCCCTTAAATCTATTTCTCACTTCCACTGTATAATTATAAGGGATTTGTTTTATGTCATACCTGAATGGTCTAGTGGTTTTCCCTACTTTCTTCAATTTAAGTCTGAATTTGGCAATAAGGAGTTCATGATCTGAGCCACAGTCAGCTGCCGGTCTTGTTTTTGCTGACTGTATAGAGCTTCTCCATCTTTGGCTGCAAAGAATATAATCCATCTGATTTCGGTGTTGACCATCTGGTGATGTCCATGTGTAGAGTCTTCTCTTGTGTTGTTGGAAGAGGGTGTTTCCTGTGACCAGTACATTCTCTTGGCAAAACTCTATTAGCCTTTGCCCTGCTTCATTCTGTACTCCAAGGCCAAGTTTGCCTGTTACTCCAGGTGTTTCTTGACTTCCTACTTTTGCATTCCAGTCCCCTATAAGGAAAAGGACATCTTTTTTGGGGTGTTAGTTCTAAAAGGTCTTGTAGGTCTTCATAGAACCATTTAACTTCAGCTTCTTCAGCGTTACTGGTTAGGGCAATGTCTTGGATTACCGTGATATTGAATGGTTTGCCTTGGAAACGAATAGAGACCATTCTGTCCTTTTTGAGATTGCATCCATGCCGGGGACCAGCCCCAGCTGATCCAGGGTATTCGAAGGAGAGACAGCCTAGGCAACTATTTATATGCTAATTAGAGATATAAAGAATAATAGAATGAGGATAGCTCAGTAGGAAAATTCAGTGGAGAAAAGAGGCTGAGTAGCTTGGTTTACGCGGGAGACCAATAAAACTTCAAGACAAGAAGTTTGCACCACTTACGTAGGCCACAGGCGCCCTCTCGAATAGCGGAAGGTGCCTCACCCTAGACACCTTCTCGAGTGAGTCTTAGAAGCCCAGGCATAATTAGTAAGCGTGGTGGGTTCCGCGCTCCAGATGGAGACTTCAGCCAGAATGTGAAAAGAATGACATGGGGAGACCAAGCGTTGGTGAGCAAGGCCCGTAGCTTTATTTTCAACAGGGGTTTTTATACCCTAAGTTACACATAGAGGATAATAGGGGATGCAAAGTCAGCAGTCTTTGATTCTTATCAAAAACCAGGGTTTCTTTCCTGCAAATTTATCGTATACAAATGGTTTAGGTGATTTACATCATCTTCTGGCCAGAAGGCCTACTAACATTTTATGACTCTTGACAAGGACTTATCAACAAAGACTTATTTTCTCTAAGAGTAATTATTTTAAGGTTTGGCGTCCATCTTCCGAAGATAAAATTGCATTCCTATAGGGTGGATGTGTAATGGGTTTACAACAAAGGAAAGAATTTATTACCTTAAGGGTCTAAAGTTACTAACACCAAGGCCACTACTTATTTTTTCTATATACCAACTATATTAATTAATACATATTCAAGGACACAATCCAGGGGGTGTGAAAACTTGGCAACAAGCATTGACTCATCAATGAAATCCTTTACTAGTTTATTCTGACAGTTTCTAACTCTCTGAGAGGCTCTAAGCTATTTGAATATCTTAAGCTTCCCGAGCCTCTCAAGGCTGGGAGACTGTAAACAATCGTATGCATAGCTGCAGGAGTCCGGGTAAACTTGTCAGGCGAGTTAGAGAGCCATCTGAGGGGTTTGAATTTAAACACTCCTAATTGCCCAGGAACTTTATTAATTGGAGCTGTAAGTTAACTCTTTGACAGAGAGAGAGAGATGGTGGTAGGGGACAGCCCCCAGTAAAGTCAGAGGTGAGAGCACAAAGCAATAAAGTAGGCAGACTCTGGTTTTTTGGGGGAAAATGCTCGAAAATATCTGGGCGGACTCCTGAGGCTCGATCCCGCCTTTGCGTATGCCGAGCCTCCTTCCTCATGACCTTTGTCACGGAGTGGAATGCCTCACCGGCTCCCGGCACATCCAAGTACATCATTTCAGACTCATTTGTTGACCATGATGGCTACTCCATTTCTTCTGAGGGATTCCTGTCTGCAGTAGTAGATATAAGGGTCATCTGAGTTAAATTCACCCATTCCAGTCCATTTTAGTTCACTGATCCCTAGAATGCCGATGTTCACTCTTGGCATCCACTGTTTGACCACTTCCAATTTGCCTTGATTCATGGACCTGACATTCCAGGTTCCTATGCAATACTGCTCTTTCCAGCATTGGACCTTGCTTCTATCACCAGTCACATTCACAACTGGGCATTGTTTTTGCTTTGGCTCCAACCCTTCATTCTTTCTGGAGTTATTTCTCCACTGATCTCCAGTAGCATACTGGGCACCTACCAACCTGGGGAGTTCCTCTTTCAGTATCCTATCATTTTGTCTTTTCATACTGTTCATGGGGTTCTCAAGGCAAGAATACTGAAGTGGTTTGCCATTCCCTTCTCCAGTGTACCACATTCTGTCAGACCTCTCCACCATGACCCTCCCGTCCAGATGCATATTACCAAGTTCAAATTGTGTTAAGATTATATGGTGTCATAGTACCTAGTGGATAGCTTGGGAAGATATGAAAATGAATAATATTTTGGATGATTTGTGACCTCAAGGTACTTAGATGTCAGCTTTCATCTCACTTTAAGCTCTAGATACAATGAGTAATCCATCTTCACGACTCTTACCTTATCTTCTTCAACACTGAAATTCCATACACTTTAATATTAACACTACTGTGGTCTTTACCCTAAAAATTATCCACCTTTGAGCACTTACTTACCTCCTATATCCTAAGGATACTCATGAGTCCTAACCATACCTGATAGTTTATTCTTCATAAATAGAACAATGATTAAAGCATATTCCATTTTGATAACTTTTAATGGATTGATGTGCTAATAGATTATTTGCAAATATGGTGTTTGTGTGTATATATATATATATTTTTCTGTGTATATACACATACATCTGATTCATGGGTATGTCCAGATTAAATGATATATATAAGTATATATCTATATAGGAGAAAAGGAAAGATATACACACTTGAATGCAGAGTTCCAAAGAATAGCAAGGAGAGATAAGAAAGCCTTCCTCAGCGATCAGTGCAAAGACATAGAGGAAAACAACAGGATGGGAAAGACTAGAGATCTCTTCAAGAAAATTAGAGATATCAAGGGAACATTTCACGCAAAGATGGGCTCCATAAAGGACAGAAATGGTATGGACCTAACAGAAGCAGAGGATATTAAGAAGAAGTGGCAAGAATACACAGAAGAACTGTACAAAAAAGATCTTCACGACCCAGATAAT
>NW_011494740.1:27556-29891 GCF_000754665.1 Bison bison bison
GAACAACAGACTGGTTCCAAATAGGAAAAGGAGTATGTCAGCCTGTATATTGTCACCCTGCTTATTTAACTTCTATGCAGAATACATCATGAGAATGGCTGGGCTGGAGGAAGCACAAGCTGGAATCGAGATTGCCAGGAGAAATATCAATAACCTCAGATATGCAGATGACACCACCCCTATGGCAGAAAGTGAAGAAGAACTAAAGAGCCTCTTGATGAGAGTGAAAGAGGAGAGTGAAAAAGTTGGCTCAAAGTTCAACATTCAGAAAACTAAGATGATGGGATCTGGTCCCATCACTTCATGGCAAATAGATGGGGAAACAGTGGAAACAGTGGCTGACTTTATTTTTCTGGGCTCCAAAATCACTGCAGGTGGTGATTGCAGCCATGAAATTAAAAGACGCTTACTCCTTGGAAGGCAAGTTATGACCAACCTAGACAACATTTTACAAAGCAGAGACATTACTTTGTCAACAAAGGCCCGTCTAGTCAAGGCTATGGTTTTTCCTGTGGTCATGTATGGATGTGAGAGTTGGACTATAAAGAAAGCTGAGGGCTGAAGAATTGATGCTTTTGAACTGTGGTGTTGGAGAAGACTCTTGAGAGTCCCTTGCACTGCAAAACGATCCAACCAGTCCATCCTAAAGGAGATCAGTCCTAGGTGTTCATTGGAAGGACCGATGTTGAGGCTGAAACTCCAATACTTTGGCCACCTGATGTGAAGAGCTGACTCATTGGAAAAGACTCTGATGCTGGGAAAGATTTAGGGCAGGAGGAGAAGGGGACGACAGAGGATGAGATGGTTGGATGGATTACCGACTCAATCGACATGGCTTTGGGTGGACTCTGGGAGCTGGTGATGGACAGGGAGGCCTGGCGTGCTGTGGTTAACGGGATTACAAAGATTCAGACATTACTGAATGACTGAAGTGAACTGATACATCTACATCTATGTTTATACTCATACAGCCCTATAGCTCACCCTCTCCTTCCTTGTCTCCATCTCTGTGTCTACCACTATCACCATCATCCTGATTTGTTCTCCATGGTATTATAAGGTCCTTTCAAACAATATGTTGATTTAATTCTGAAGTCACTGACAACACAGTTTTTATAATAAGCCCTGTGTTATACCCAAAATGAGTTGTAGAAAACTTCCTGAACACCTTTTATTCTCTCAAGTACATGCTTTTGCTAATGAAAGTCTCTCCGCAGAGAATCTCCCCACTATCAACAACTAACCCCATCTTTATTTACAACTGAAATGGTGGTCTTTCTTTCAGATCTTTCTCAAATGTTATAGCTATCATGATGGACTTCCAGATTATTTTGAAGAGGTTAGTAATGCTTACTCATTTGAAACTTTTAGCAGTTTATTTATCCTTTTTTGTAGCATCAAAATATTTATTCTGCTCTCTTGAATTCAAGGACTCTCTTAATTCATTCTGAGATTAGTTCAGCTAAACAGTAGAAGAGGAAATCTGTTTTACACAAATATCAACCTCCTTTTGGGATACTAAACGAGTAAATGCTTCCATTTTATATTTTGTACAAAAGAATATTATATCAAAATTATCAAAAGGAAAAAATTTTTCTGTATGTTTAATTATACCAAAATAAATTTCATGATAATAAAGGCACATTTAATTGACATTTCATTTCAATCACTATATAAGGAATATCCCATAAATAAGTTTTTCTTTACCTTGAAGATATTGCTGACTCTCATTATTTCTCTTAAGATTGTTACTGTGATTTCTGTTGTACTACTTAAAAAAAATTTTTTTTATTGTCATAAAAATCACATAATATAAAATATACTGTCTTAACCATATTTAACTATAAAGTTCAGTGGCACTAAGTCCATTCCCATTGTTGTGCAAATCTCACCATCATCCATCTCCTGAGTTTTCCCTAATCTGGAACTTTGTTACCATTAAACACTAACTCCCCAGTGCCTCTCCCCAATCCCCACCCTCCAGTCCCTGGCATCTACCAACATACTTTCTTTCTGACTTTATAAATTTGACTGTTCTAGATATCTCATATCAGATCAGATCAGATCAGTTGCTCAGTCGTGTCTGACTCTTTGCAACCCCATGAATTGCAGCACGCCAGGCCTCCCTGTCCATCACCAACTCCTGGAGTTCACTGAGACTCATGTCCATCGAGTCAGTGATACCATCCAGCCATCTCATCCTCTGTCATCCCCTTCTCCTCTTGCCCCCAATCCCTCCGAGCATCAGAGTCTTTTCCAGTGAGTCAACCCTTCGCATGAGGTGGCCAAAGTACTGGAGTTTCAGCTTTAGCATCATTCCTTCCAAAGAAATCCC